>NC_143588.1:85870033-86199741 GCF_048544385.1 Mastigoproctus giganteus | reverse complement strand
AATCACTCTGATGTATGTACAAATCTGCAAAATGTAGAAACACAGAAATATCAGAGCTGTGCATTGGTTTAGGTAAAACACTGCCTTTGTCACTGTCAGAGGACTAGTAACAGGGCCAAACCAGAAAGAATTGATCCCCACAAAAATAAATTTTGTTTTGTTTACATCTGTGAATAAATTTATTGAGAGCCTCAGAAAATTCCCTAAAGATTTTCCTCAATACCTTCCTGATCCAGTTTCACCAATTGGTAACAAGAAAATTGCAGAAGCCATTTGACATTACTGGTAAATTAGCAGCAGGTTCAGGGAACAAAAGTTACCAAAAAAGTATTTCTATTTGGATTTGAAAGTATACCAATGACCTTAGCGAGGCTCTCTGAGAAATCTCAGCTTCTTCTCAGTTCAATCCCACTCTACTGAGTAGAAAAAACTTTGAGGCTGCCATTTTAGCAACATCAGCAGATTAACAAAAATAAAAACAAAACTGCTATTTGGCAAGTTCAGCAATGTTTAGTAAACAATTTCTCATTACTACTCCAAGGGAATTTATTATTGTACAATTGTCATACTAAAGTCTTCCAGTACTCCATTATCCTGCTTTTTTTTTTTTTTTATCCCTGTATGATATCAATTGTTATATAAAGCTAAGACATTTTTGTGTCACTTCATGCTGATTTATATGGAATGAACATCGATGTTCTCGCCACGATGTTCATCATCGTAGCGAGATTCAATATTCCTTACATTTCGAGGGTACAGCTCTAAAACGGTGTTTGCAGGCTGGCCGCTAGTTAGTACACTGGACCGAACCTATTGGTAACTCTCTAGGAGGCTTCCGGATCAGCTAGTTTATAATCTTGCTACCTCTACTCTGCCAGATAGTGACTGGAGGGAGTCCAAGTAGTGTGTATGCGGGGAGCATTGTCGAGGCCACGTTATGTCAAGGATCTGGATATATTCTTACCATGTGTACGCCCTATCAAAAAATTTCATTACTTCATACAGCATGTCCCACCCACTTTTTCTTACTATTGAATACACCGTGAATTGTCAAACTAATAGAGCAAGTTAATCTGTGAAAAAATCTAAACCTCCCAAGCACTTCCTAATTCATTTCACAAATATATGTGGTCTCAATTCTAATCTCAACAATGTCCATTTCCACTTGCAGTCTGCCAAACCCCATGTACTTTTTCTGACAGAATCTCAGTTATCAGTTGATTCAACTACTGCTCATCTTAGATGCCCAAATTATTCTCTGTATGATTCCTTTCGCCTCAAAGTGGTATTTGTACATATGTCCATTCCGATATTCCCTGTCAGGGACTTGGCAATTTGGAATCTCCTCTCTTTGATCTTCTCTGGCTTAAAATCTCTCTACCTCATTCTGTCAAATTCATCTGTTGTCTTTACCATTCTCCCAATTCCACTAATCACTTGGAGCTCTTTGACTTCCTCTCTTTGCAACTTGACTTTCTCCAGTCCAACTTTCCTAACAGTGAGGTAATTTTCCTTGGTGATTTTAATGTTCACAACTCCAGCTGGCTTCCGTTTTCTGGTCATACTGACCCAGCTGGTCGAGATGCTGAGGCTTTTGCAACTATTAATGACCTTGCACAGATTGTTCATTTACCTACAAGAATACCGGACAATCCTAATCATACAGCCTAATCATACGCTTAATCTTTTTCTCACAAACAACCCTTCTAAGTACACGGTCAAAGTGAGGGTCCTTTAGACACTTCAGATCACAAATTGGTGATTGTCTCTTCTCCAATGGAACCTTTATCTCATGGCTATTCCCAACCTCATGTTGTTTGCCATTACAAGAATGCAAAACGGGATGACCCGCGAAACTTCTTTTCCTTGGTCGGATTACTGTTTCAAAACTTCTGATTTCAATGTTTGCTCAGATCATGTCAGTGAAATCATTCTTGCAGGAATGGAATCCTTTATCCCACACTCCACTTTAAAATCTCGTCCTTTATCTAAACCTTGGATTTCCAGTAAATGTGCTAAGGCTTTTCAAGAGAAGAATGTTGTATATCCTAATTGGCTTGTTTCTAATTCTTCACTTTCATTTTCTGCCTACACCAAAGCTCGCAACAATTGTAAAGCAGTAATTAATCAGTCCAAACTAGAGTTTGCACAGGGTAAGAGTAGAAAACTTGCTTCTTACCCTAATGGTAGCCGAGCATTCTGGTCTCTTGCCAAAGCTATTGGCTGCAACTTTTGCCCATCTCTGCTGCCACGTCTTTCCAAACCAGATGGTTCTGTTGTCACTTCAGCCAAGGATAAAGCTAACCTGCTAGCATCCCATTTTTCTTCCAACTCATGTATTAATGATCTTCGTAAAATACCCTTTTTTTTTTTTTTTTTTTTAAGGAGCATTAGCAACTAAGGCCATATTGCTGCAGGGATATGCGGTGGTCATTCGCTGACCTTTCCCCATCCTCCGTATTTGGTGGGCACGGGCTTGAACCCCGGTCTAATCAAGAAGCGTGTGCTACACACTTCTGCTCCTGCCCACCTGGCTTCGGAGGCGCCTCAGAAGGACTTTGACGAATCTTGATGATAAGAAAGCTCCAGGTCCTGATGGTATTTCTCCACTTGTTCTCAAAACCTGTGCTCCTGAACTTACACCTATTCTTTGCCACCTTTTTTCACTTTCTTATTCCAAAGGTGTTTTTCCTTCTGCTTGGATATTTGCTCATATCCAGACAGTTCCTAAAAAGGGTGACAAATCTCTCCCATCCAATTATCATCCCACTGCAATTACTTCTACTCTTTCTAAAGTAATGGAGAAATCAATTAAACACCAACTCTTAAACTACCTAGAAACCTTCTGCCTGATCAACGATCGCCAGTATGGATTCCATCAGTGTCAATCCACTGGTGATATTCTGGCTTATGTTACCCATTTATGGACTAATTCAATGGAAAGGTTCAGTGAAACACAAGTAGTTGCTCTTCACATTTCAAAGGCTTTTAATCGTGTTTGGCATAAAGGTCTTCTAAACAAGTTTCCATCTTATGGTTTGCCAACTGTTTTTAGTAATTGGTTATCCAGTTTTCTCTCTGATCGCTCACTGAAGGTGATGGTAGATGGCTCTCCGTCTTTTAACTTCTCCACTAATGCCGGTGTCCCACCAAGGTTCAGTTCTTTCCTCCACTCTTTTCCTCTTGTATATTAATGACCTTCTTCCATTGACTGGAAATCCTATCCATAGTTTTGCCGATGATAGCACATTGCATTCCACTTTCCATTTTGAGAAACCTTGTTCTGCTCAATCAGCTTCAACCTCTCAAAAATCTGCTACCAACTCCTTAAATGCAACTCTTCAGGTAATTCTCCAGTGGGGCAAAGACAACTTAGTTGATTTCAACCCTTCTAAAACTCAGTCTTGTCTTATAACTCGCAAAAAGGATTCTTCTGCTCCTATGCTTATCTTTAGTGACACTTCGATTTATAGGCAAAATGATATATCTCTTTTGGGGATTACCCTGACTTCTAATCTCTCTTGGCACAAGCACATTACAAATATTGCTTCCTCTGCATCTAAAAAACTTGTTTTTCTCTTTCGCTCTCGGCGTTACTTTTCTTCCAAACAGCTGCTCACTCTGTATAAATCGCAAATCCGCCCTGCCATGGAATATTGTTCCCACATCTGGGGTGGTGCCCCCAAAACCTCTCTCAGGCTTCTTGATTCCATTCAGAAGAGGGCAGTTAGGTTAATTAATGATTCATCTCTACCAGAGTCTCTCCACTTGCTGTCTCATAGACATACTGTTTCTGCTGCATGCTTCTTCTACATCCATTTGCTGTCCAACTTCAAACTCACATTACCAACTTTTCATCTTCTTTGTTTATTCATTCAACTGCCGTTTTCTGGAACAACCTTCCTTCATACGTATTTCCTGAAAATTACAGTCTACAGAAGTTCAAGTCCAATGTCAACAAATATCTTCTTTCATCTTCTCAACCTCCAACCCAAGCATGGTATTAAGTACTATAGGTTCTAATACCTCTCGTGTTTGGGGTTTACATATAAAAAAAAAAAAAAAATCATAGGATGGCCTGCCACCATAGGTAGTAGTCATTTGTGTAACCACAGGTACATCGATTAAATGCCAAGAATTCCATCTGCCAGTGTTATCACCATAATTGAAAGAGATGGGCAATTTTTGTCATAGGTCTCTACATCAGTTCAACAATGTGCTGCATGCCAGTATTTGATCAGTAGTTTGTAGTCGGCATTTGTTCTGTGTGCTTGTTGGTTGTCGAATACACACAATTGAAAGTTTTTATTTTAGAATTTTAAGTTTTAAACCTCAAAATTTTAAATGTCAAAAAGGAGAAATTGCACATTTAACAAAGACCTTCAAAAAAGAATTCAAATTTCTTAAACTGGTATAGCGATAAAACAAAAATGGTTTGTCAACATTGTAATGCTCATTTTTCTGTTGCTCATGGAGGCAGAAGTGACATTAACCAACATCTACATAGCCAGAAACATAAGGATGCTGAGAAAACTTTGAATTGGGTTCAAAGCATCAGTTCGTTCATCATAAGACATGATAAAATCGCAGCATATGAAGCTCTTGTTGCCTATCATACCGTGCATCACAATCAGAGTTTTCGTACAAATGATGGCTTGTCAAGATTTATCAACCAAAATTTTCTTCCGCACATACAAAATCAGAAGCAATAACTACTAAAATTTTATCACCATATATACTGGAGAAAGTAATAATGAATTTGAATGAAACTAAAAGCATTACAATCAGTTTAGATACGTCAAGCAAAAAAGACATGAAACTGTTTCTGATTGTTGTGCAGTGCCTTTTGCAAAACTGTGGTGTTCAAGTTAAAATTAAAGGCTTTACTTCTTTACCTGGTGAAACATCCGAACTACAAAGAATTATGTTGAAGAAAATAATAGATAAATTCTCCTTACAAAACAAAATTGTTGCTCTGTGTGCCAATAATACAAATTTAGTGTTATAGGCAACACAAATTTTAGGGGTTGTAAAAGAGTTGGTAAAAATAATGCATGGAGAAAAATTGAAAATGAGTTGGAGTGAGAGATTGTTAGCATTCGTTGTGGTGCACATATTATTCACAACTGTCTCTAGTGTGCTGTCGACTGTCTACCAATCAATACTGAGTGTTTTGCAGTTAAAATATACAAACAGTTTTTTAACAGTCAGAGTCAAAGAACATAAAAACTTTTGTGAATTTGAAGGAGAAATTACACAAGCCAACAAAAAATATTTTTTGTCATACCTCCACAATGAAAATACGTGATCCTGGAGGAAATACACGATTTGATTCCGAAAATCACCATAAAAAGTCTCTATCATGTCTACATCAGAAGATATACCAACATTTAACGTTAAAATAAAGGGATAGATACGTATAATTAAAGTTTGTAATACAAGTGAAAAAAAATTATATGTTCTTTATAACTCATTTGACTTTGGAAAAAATATCATAAATCATAGTGAAATAGTTATATTGCTACTAGGGGATTTTCTCTTGTATTCCTGCTTACTCTCCCTCACAAGGAACCAGCAGTAAATTCCCATCATTACAGGATCCTAGCGACCTTGGTACAGCTTTTCCATCATGGAAATATCTTGATGAAACTGCTCCCCTTGTTCATTACTCATATCTCCCAGATTTTCGAGGGAAAATTTGAGATGGGAATGAAGAAAATGAATTTTCAACGACATTCGACAGTCCATGTTTTTGTAGCACTCAACTAAATTAGATACCAACATTTCAGTTTTCTTTTTCTTTCCTATTACCCAAAAAAAACCAAGTACTACCACCTTAAATGATCGCCAAACTGGCCACGCCCACCTACACTCAAGGAGCTGTTTATGTTTTTATGTTTGGAGGATAGATGTACAACTCTGAGAATATGTCACGATCAGTTAATACTTGGAAAATCTTGGCACACCCTGAAAAAATCCTCACTAAAAATGCTAAGTGCACTCGCTTCAAATAGTAAATTATTGTATTGGAATTTGAATCCAAGAACCACAGATAGAAGTCTGATTATGTTTATCACAAGAAAACCAAGGCCAGAATCAATTGCTAAAATTAAGAGAATAAGCATATATCTGTTAAAATAAATCAGTGTCTCATACATTATTGGCTAGATTATGTGAAATTGGTATATTTTGGTAAAACATAACTCCCTCTACATTTAATAACTGTGACATGATGTGAAACTATCATGTTGAAAAAATTATTAAGATCCCTGTAGCTATAAATAATTAAAATCTTACAAACATATTAAAAGCAAAAAAAAATAAATAAATAAAAAAACTTTTTATAGCAACAGGTGTTAAAAATAAACTAAAAATGTTAATAGACAGAGGTAAAATTAGCAAGGTTAAGTTTTTTGAAGTATTAGTAATGGCTGCATGGTGAAATAAAGCCTATGGCTTATGCTGCACCAGCCCAAAATAAAAAAAAAAAAAAAAAATAATAAAAAAAAATAATAAAATAAAATAAATAATAATAATTAATAAAATAAAATGAAATTAAACCTTTCAACCTATGCGCTTCCCTGATCCGAAGGTACTATCCAGATGACCTTTGAATTTCCCCAAACTGTCAGCCTCTACCACCCATTTGGGCAACTTATTCCAGTAATTTATAACTCACTGACTAAAATAAAATTTCCTGCAGCCCAATCTAAACATTACCCCCATAACTTGAATTTATGTCCCCTAGTTCTAGCATCATTTATAATCTTGAAAATTTCGTCCTCATTCATTTTACTGATGCCTCTCAGAGCCTTAAACACCTCAATCAAATCTTCTCTAAGGTGTCTAGTTTCCAAACTCTGAAACATACATATTCAAAGTCTTTTTTCATAAGGACGCCCTTTTGCCGATCTCACCAGGCGAGTTACCCGTCTTTGCACCATTTCAAGAAGCTCGTTTTCTTTCTTTAGGTGTGGTCTCCATGCACGAACACAGTATTCCAAGTGTGGGCTAACAAAAGCCTTATATAATGGGATTATCACATCCCTATCTCTACTTGCAAAAGTTCGATAGATCATCGACAGGACACCGACAGGACCATGGGCCTTCCTTGCAACCTGTTTACAATGCTCAGAGAATTTCATGTCTGGCTGTATAGTAACACCCAAGTCCCTTTCCTCCAGTACTGGGTTTAGTTGAACTCCACCAAGTGAATAAGTTTTTTTGGGATTACTGTTTCCCAGGTGCAATACCTTACACTTTGTTGGATTAAAGCACAGCTGCCATCATCTGCAAATTTAGACATCACGCCCTCTATCCCTTCATCGATGTTGTTGATGTAAGAAGTGGGGTTCCTTGTAGAACCCCACTTCTTACATCAACCCAATCTGAGGAATAGCTATTTATCACAACCCTCTGCCTCCTGCCCTGAAGCCATCCTGCTATCCATCTAAGGATTTTCCCAGTGATTCCAAACTGTTCCAGCTTATGAAGCAACCGCTCATGTGGGACTGAGTCAAAAGCTTTGCTGAAATCTAAATAAACAATGTCGAAATTATTCCCTAAATCCAGCTTGTGAGTGACCCTTCCAAATAGCGAACCAGATTTGTTAAACATGATTTTCCCTTTACAAAACCATGCTGAGTATCCTTGAGAATTTCAATTCGATCCAAATGATCCTGAATTCCACGCTTGATCATTGCCTCCATGATTTTCCCTACCACTGAAGTCAGACTGACAGGTCGATAATTTCTCACTTCACTCTTACAGCCACCCTTATGTATGGGAGATACATTGGCACTTCTCCAATCCAATGGAATCTCCCCAGAGTCTAGTGATGCTCACATAATTAGCCTCAATGGTTCAATGCACTCACTTGCCGCCTCCCTCAAGATTATAGGGTATATTCCATCAACTCCAGGAGCCTTACTGGCCTGTAGGCTCGAAAGTTTTTTCATTAAATAATCTTGCGAAATTTCAATATCATTAGTTACATATTTTTCAACTTCGCTCCCACAATTTCCCATTGCCACAAAAGGTTTTTCGTTTGTAAATATCAATGCAAAATAACTGTTGAGTTCATCTGCAACGGCAGCTGGTGTATTTAATACTATCCCCTTTCCCTTATGTAAAGGTCCGATCTGGTTTGTCCTGCTCTTCTTGGCATTTATATATGTAAAGAATTCCTTATCCCACCCCCTCTTTTCTCTGTTTGCTAGTGATTTCTCATAAACTGCCTTTGCCTGTCGAACCTTTTCTGTGGCTCTATTACAGATCATCTTTGTAGCTGTTATAGGCTTCAACACTTTTTATTGCTCTGTAACCTTTCCATGCCATCTTTTTCTGCTAAAGTAATGTGGCAACTTCATTATTCAATCAACTTGGAACCCTCCTCTTGGAGTATTTTTTTCATTCAAAGCATCTGTGATTAATGTTTTAAAAGCATACCACAGTTCAAATGTATTCATTCTCTGCGCGATACCTACCCAGTTAATAGAGGCCATGTAGTACCTTAAGGCATCGTAATTTCCTTTTCTGAAATTAAAATCCATTTCCTTTGCCTTTTACTGCTGCTACCTCTCTCATCATCATCCACCGTAGAACTCCGTGATCACTTCCTGCTACTGTCAGCCCTGTTATGTCATCTGATTCACAGGTGATGACGAGGTCTAGGATATTCTTTTCTCTAGTACTTTCCCTGACATGTTGATACAAATAACAGTCATCTAGTTTATTTAAAAATTTTGTTCCCCTTGTCAAGTTTCCTTCCCATTTACACCAATCAATTAGAGGCAAATTGAAATCACCCATAATAAGACATTGACGCTTACTTGCCCATTCCATTTGCATGCAGAGGCTTTCGTCATAATCTTTACTCCTACTCACATTATACCTTTGTTTCCAACTATCTCACACCATACAGATTCTATATTAGCATGTGAAACGTCTGAATCCGGGAAAGCTATCGTCGCACTCAGGCTGCTTCTGATAAGAAGCATTACCCCACCACCCCTTCTATCTACCCTATCCTTCCTAAATACATTATACAAGCCATACTGAAACTCGTCATTCCCAATTTCCGGGTGGCACCACGTCTCCGTAAGCCCTATTATGTCCGCGTTACTTGTTTTAACCAGCAGTTCGAATTCGCTCATTTTGTGGACAACACTTCTAACATTACTATATAAACAATTAAGACTTACTGTTCTTGTATATTTAACAACCCTAACACAACCCTTGAAGTTTTTTAGGCTCTATTCCCTGGAATTAGCTACCCCCTCACTTGAAACATTTCTGTCCCCAGAACATCTAGATAATATATCCAGTTGGGGTAACAGATAAGAACTCTTGAGGTATGTGCAAGAGTTACTTTGATCAATAATATCAGATAAACGTGTGCCAGTATTACCCACATCCCCCCCCTAACTAGCAGTTTCCCTGAACCTTTAAGGTATCCTCAATAATAATGGCAAAAACTTTTGCACCACTTTTGTTTAAGTGCATCCCTTCTCTACAAAACAAATTCCTTTTACCTACAAGTGTGGGCCATACTGATAGAAATTTCTCCCCTAAAGCCTTGCAGAGTCCTTCAAGTCTTGAGTTAATCCATAAGGCTTTTAACATATCATGTCTGGGCAGAATTGCAGACACATAGACATTGTGGCCTAGCTCACGGCATTTCCTCAGCATGGTCTTGTATTTTTCCAACAAATTGTCAGATCGTGTAAGTTTAATGTCCTTAGTCCCCACATGAATAATGATATTCTCTTTATGCCCCTTAAAATCTGACAATCTGTTGGTGACATCATTAATAGTCACTCCCGGCAGACATACCCTGGTTCTACTCCACCTATCCTTATTACAAAAAATATTCCCCGTTTTCCTGACAATGAAGTCTCCTAATAAAACAATGTCCTTTTTAACCAGAGTAGTTTGCACTTGGTTTTTCTGTTTTGAGGCCTGAATCGGGTGTGCATTCCTTGGTAGATTGCTGGAGTCTTGAGTCCCTGACGAGCTCCCAGATGCAATATTCTCGAGGGCAAACACCCGTTTTTTCAGGGATTCAAATTGTTCCATCAGTGCATTAAATTGTAATTTTAGATCGGTGCACTCCTTACATCGATAACAAAGAAAAGACTCCCCAGGTGAGCTATGATTAGTCACCAGGTCGACCCTGGAAAACATTCCACAGGTTCCGCAATGGATTAAATCATGACTCACCCATAAATTGACATTGGCTATTTCCATGTGAGTCACGATACCCTGTGACTTGTTTAAGGCAGATCTCATAACTACCATTATAAAATTAGCTAAATATCAATGAAAATTAACTTAATTATATCTATAATATTATTAAAATCAAACTGTTACAGGAAAACTATAACAAAATAATCCAACAATATCTAAATAAATCAAATATTTAAAAGCACTAATCAACAGTAATCCAATCCACTTAACTGAGGAGCCCTGACAAAGCGTGTCCGCTCACCTCGAATGCCAACACTCGAATGTAGTTAAGAACTTTTAAGAAAAAAGCTTAGAATATGCAAACAAGTGGAAATGTGGCTTGGAAAATATTGAAAATTTTAAATAAACACCCTTTTGCTTGCAACACACGTGATGTGTCTCAGCATATGCTCTGCTAACTTCCAGGAACTTTCTGGTGGTAGCATAGTGGGCCCATGCACACTGGGAATATCTCGGGATACAATAATACCACCAAATATACGATAAAAACGTATTTTCTCAGGCATTTATCTAGGTAATTTTGCATTAGCCAGATAAATCCCGAGATTTCTTGGGATTTTCTTATGGCTGGCAGCAGATGACTGGCTTTCATTTTACTTATATTTACTTATTGTACAGCAATGTCAGAACAGTAGCGTGCTTTCCTATGTGCCGCCAGTAAGCAAAATAAAATTTGTCATCCTAAATGCTGAATACTGATAGGCGTTAACCAATTAGAAAACAATATCGAAAAATATTTCGGTACCCTCTTGAACTGCTGCCCCTAAGCGACGCTTACCTTGACTATCCACTTGTGGCAGCCATGTGTCAGAATGTAGTTAGTTCGTGATTATCGCTTGATGCGGGAGGATACTGCTTGTGCGTTCCGCTTGATTTTTTAAATTTATTTATATAATGAGTAGTGAAGAGTGTTTGTCTGTTCCTTTCTTTTAGTTCAAGCACTAATGTTTTTTATTTTAAAAAATCTGTATAATTTGCATACTTTTTGGCATACACAAGATAACTCGGAATAGCCCAAAGGGGTTAATTACTCCCATGTATTTTCTACTAAAAAATTTATAAAAAAAAAAAACAAAACTATACAATGAGTATTCTCATGATGCATACTTTCAATCTGTAAAATAAAAAAAGTTGATCCATTATGGCACATTTTCAGGAAAAAATGTTCCGGGAAGGGGTTAAATTTACACTGCTGTTCAAACATTGGCCCATGGGTATGGGCCAATGTATGGGAATGGCTTCATGTTATTATCACCATATTCTAATACTGTCATCAGTATTCAGTAATCAGAGTATTGCTTGCCGGTACCTGGTGTCTTTGCAGGCATGGGGCAAAGAATAAACAGGTTCACTGACCCCTACCTCCCATCCCTAGCCAAGTGGAGGTGCACCAGGGTCTACCACCAGTGCACTTGACTGGGCAGCCCAGGAAGAGGCTCCTCCTTAGAGGGACCACTCCCCAGGCTCCATCCCCCCCAAAGTCAAAGGAAGATTGTATGTCAGTGGGAGTCAGGTTCTAGGGAAGAGAGGAGTAAAGTTTTGGGCAGCAGGGGATGTTATTAGAGAGAAATCCTCTGAGAAAAGTAGTTAGGACAGTGGAACCCTTTGGTTCCGATCAGAATTATTCGACTTGAGGTCGTGCTTTGGTCTTTGTGATTGTCATTGTCCAAATCGGTGTCTGTCTGAGTCTGGGTTCTGCTTACAGTAGTAAGGATCCTTCACCTGTGTTTGAAGAGTTGTCCTCAAAGTCAGAAAATTAGGTGAATTGTTCAGGAATTGAGATGAGATTTTTGATGTTTTCTTGATCATATACTTCAGTGAGTATTTGTAGTTGAGTTCTTAGGTTCTGATAAATGTGGCATTGGAATAGGAATATAAGGTGATAGACTGTCTCTGCAGATCCATAGTGGCAGAGAGGTGAGTCTGTTAGTCCAAGAGTGTATAACTTTGAGTTTATGATGCCATGTCCAGTCAGTAAAAATGATAGGTGAAGTCCAGGACTGAACCATGTAGTGTATTGTTTGTCAAATACTTTAGCATCTGGTAAGAATTCATATGTGGTTCTTCCTAGCACCAATCCAGTCCACTCCCCCTTCCCATACACCCCTCATTTCTTGGATCATTCTCTTGTTATCTCTGTTATTTTCTGTAGTTGACAAGTTTGGGTTTATTGCATAGTCTCCGTTCCTTGTGGGTAGGCTCTTCTTTCTTTAGTACTGAAGATGGTGGAAGGCTACTTCATGTTGGATCGGTAGCTTGCCACAGATGACCTGGAGTGCAACTGTAGACACTGTTCTGAAGGCTCTTGAGATTGCAATCAGAAAAATCTATCTTTTGGGCCTGAAGTAGGTGTTTCTTCACAAGGCTGTTGGTGATTCTGTGGCCCCAGACATCTACAGCATAACATGCAATGGAGATGAAGATGCATTCATAACATGCAATGGAAATGAAGATGCATTCATAGCATGCAATGGAGATGAAGATGCATTCATAATACAGTCTGAGGGTCGAAGGCTTGACATTAGTTTTCTAGTAACCTGCTTAATCTTTTTTAATATATACTTGGCATGTAGGATGAAGCCCAACTTGCTGTCCAGCAAAACACCAAGGTATTTATATGTGGTCTCCATCTTGATCATTGACTTTGATTGTTGGTGGTCTGTTCATGTTTAGAGTTCCTCTAAGTAGCACTTGCTTTGGTTGGGGAATAAAGATGTTAAGCTTGTGAACAGAGCACCAGCTGGAATGGTGATCCAAGACATCTTTCGCAAGGTCCCCCAATTCCTTCCTTAAGCTGCTAAGAAGCAGGATGGCCAGATTGTCCACATAGGCCACACTGATGACATTTTCCTGCTCCACCTTCAGCGACTCATCAAAGACCATGTTCCAACAGAGTGGGCCTAGAACAGATTCCCGAGGGCAGCCTCTGGTGACTATGCAGGTCCCCGAGGTTACAGTAAAGGACTTTTCCTTGAAGTAGCTAGTAATTAATCCATACATCTGGGCTGAGACCCTGGCCTCCCTAAACCTCTCCAGGATGCTTTGCCACCAAATGGCAAAGGACGTATTTTGTATTGGCAGTTGAGGCTGTGTCCACTAACATCCTGATGCTGTTTACAGTGGAGCTTCCCTTTGTAAAACCAAACTGATTGATATATTCTAGTCCCTTAACTGTGGACACTGACTGAAGTCTAGTAACAATTATTTTCTCAAGTACTTTCCCTATTATAGGCAGCAGGGCTATGGGGCAGGTGATTATTCTGGTTTATCTGGATTCTTTAACAGGATTTTGAGGTTTGCCTCTTTCCAGGTTTTTGGGAAACATCCATCTTGTACACGTGTATTTAGAAGGTTTTGGAGTTGGGGACCTCAGGGACCAGACCCTCTTTAACACCTCCACCTGGTCATGGTTGAGGCATTTTCCATTCTTAGTTGATTTCACCACTTTGTCAGCTTCTTGGGGACTGACTGGTTCTTCCTCTGTATGGCCAATATATGCCAGGTTGTTTCTTCTAATTTCAATTTGTTGAGGGGGTCTCTGATTGTATTTCTTCTTTATGTATGATTTCATCTAAGATAGTATTAACTGATTCCACCCAGGAGAGGGTCTCTTCACCTTCAAAAGTGCGTATAGAGGAGTGTATCTCTCCAGGGTGTATTTTTCCATTAACGATTTGATAGGCAATGCCCAAAGGATCAGAGTCTTGGGAGCTCTTAACAAAGTTATCCTAGGCTGCTTCCTTCTTTTTGTATATTGTGTTGTGGTACTCTCTTCTGTAGTTTTTATAAATGTCTTGCAGTTGGGTTGTCTCCTCCAGTGGTCTGTTTCTTCTTTTGGCTTTTTGGTAGTCCCTTCAGGCCACTCTTGTGGTATTTCTCAGTTGAGATAGTTGCTGGGTCTACCAAGGGACGTGGTCCTTTCTTCTTGTCTTCTGTTTGAATGTATCTTCACATGCAGAAGTGATAAGCTTCTGGACCTCTTCAGCTTGGATATTTGCAGGAAGTGAGGCAATTCTATCCACAGGTTATCCACGTTTTCTGGCGTGACTTTTTCTTTGAGATTCACATCAAATCTTTCCCAGTTGGCATTACACATCTTAAACCTGGGGAAGTTGTGCAACAGTCTGGTAGGGGCTGTTGTTTGACTTGTGCTCTTAACACAGTTTAGATAAGGACTATGGAGTCAGGTATAAACTTAGTGATGATACTAAGCTGAACAGTGGCAACAGTGCTCATTAACATCGTTAGTGGTTGAATTGCCACTTGCCAGTAGTATGAACTTTGTAAATGTTGATTATTCATGCAACTGGCTAAAAGTAATTTGAATTATTGTCATTTATTTAAACAAATGCATAGAACCAAATTTTTTTCCTAGTTCAGCAAAATTGATAAGGTTAATAAATAATTTTCATATCAGAATTTCTTTTGCTGCATTTCCTATAAATTATTAACTCATATTGTGTGAAGAATTACACTGCTCTAACACTCAATGCTAAGAATAAGCTGAACATAATTATTTTAATTTTTTATGCTGATGATGCGATAAACAGCATCAGCAATTCCTCTCCAAATCTGTATTAGTATTGAATTCAAGTTAACATCACACAGAACTTTAGTGCAGTCAAAAAACATTAGCATTAGTAAAGGCACATGATGCAAGAAAGCAAGCTTATATAGCATTAGCCAAAAAAAAAAAAAAAAAAAAAAGGGGACCCTTCTCATTTTACTCATCCACTCGTTTCAAATGTTTGTGTAGTTCTGCATTGAATCTATTTAAGCTATCAACATCTACAACAACAGATGGAAGTTTGTTACAGCACTCAACCACCCGTGGCTAAAGGTAAACTTCTGCACATCTATCCTAAAACTGTCTTTCCTCAATTTGAATTTATGCCTTCTCAGGAAATTATTCTGACAAAGAGGAAGAATCCCATCAACACTGAGTATGCTCAAACCATTCAAAGCTTTATACACCTCAATCAGATCACCTCGCAGGTGCCTAGTCTCCAGACACTAATTTGCAAAACTTAAGCCTTTCTTCGTAAGAACAACCCTTTATTTCATTCACTAATCTTGTTTCCCTTCTCTGTACTCATTCCAGCAGCTCTACATCCTTCTTAAAATGAGGCCCCCAGACCTGTATACAATACTCAAGGTGTGGCCTGACCACTGCCTTATACAAGGGGATTATCACCTCCTTATCCCTGCTAGAAAAATTCCTGTATATCCTTGACAATTCCTTGGCAAGACGGCATGAGCTATTCTTGCAGCCTGTCTGCACTGCTCAAAGAACTTCATATCTGCCTGCACAATTACCCCCAGGTCCTTTTCATTTTCTACCACTGACAGTGTAGTACCAGACTTGATACATTACTCTGGGGTTACTGCTTCCCATATGTAGTACTTTACATTTGTCAATGTTAAACTTCATTTGCCACCTCTCAGCCCATCTGCTTAACTTTTCTAGATCCTGTTGCAGCAGTGTACTGTCATTAGTGTCCTTTACAACCCTGCCAACCTTTGTATCGTCTGCAAACTTGGACATTAAGCCTGATATACCATCATCAGTATCATTTATAAATACAGAAAACACTGAACCCTGAGGGACTCCACTAATAACATTAGTCCATGAAGAGGCTGTTGTTTGTCCACTGATTACCACTCTCTGTCCTCTCCCACTCAACTATCCCTTTATTCATAGCAGCAATTTGTCTCCAACGCCACACTGCTCCAATTTGTGCTGCGGTCTTCCATGTGCAACAGTATCAAAAACTTTTCTATGATCCAAATATATAATATCAAAATTATTCTTTGCATCCAGTTTCTTTATGACCACATCATAGTATCCAATCAAACTGGTCAGACAAGACTTTCCTTTAACAAACCCATGCTGTGTCCGAGCTATAACTGAAGTCTTGTCTAGATGATCTAGCAGTGCTTCTTTAACCAGTGCCTCCATTAATTTCTCTGGAACAGAAGTTAAACTAACAGGTCCGTAATTACTTGTTCGCCCTCTGATCCTCCTTTGTGAATTGGGGTCACATCTGTCCACCTCCAATACAGGGGTACCTCCCCTGAGTCCAAGGAAGCTCTCATAATTATGGCTAAGGGTTTGCTTACGTCCTTTGCTGCCTCCTTTAATATAACTGGATTCATCCCATCCACCCCAGGTGCCTTTCTTATGTTTATCTTCAACAATTTCTCCTCCACTTTCCTCTCAGTTATTACAAAATCATCTAACTCACTGTCAGAATTTAATTCACCTCTGGCATTCCTCTCCCTGAATAACTCCTCATGTGTGAATGTGGATGCAAAATACTAATTTAGTTTGTTAGCTACCTGAGAAGGATCATCAACAGTTGAACTACCGATATCAAGTGGATCAATCTGATTCATTCCCCTCCTTCTGGAGTTTACATAAGTAAAGAACCCTTTGCAGGTTCCTTGCATCCTTTGCCAAAGATTTCTCATAATCTGCCTTTGCCATAACATAAGAGCATTATAAATAAAACTAATATGAGTAATACTGTATTTAAGTGTCAAGTCTATTTTTTTAAGATAGTAAGGCTAAATTATTTAATTTTAATATCTTTAACAATTAAAAATATCAATATTAAAAGATCACCGTATATTATAATATCCTTCAAGTGTATTTTATTTATAGAATCTTACCTTACACTGAACAATTAATTTAGGTCCACATGTACTATTTCCTGCCATATCAACAGTGGAAACTTCAAACACAGGTGCAGTACCATTTTCCACTTCCACAACAACATCCTCTGGCTCTACCAAAAGTGTGTGAGGAAAACCTAAAGTTAAATATCAATATTATATAGCTGATTACATTCTACGATAAAATTATGGACTCTTACCTTACATTTCTCAATTACGTAAGAGATTAATACGTAAATAAATACAACTATTATATTACAAAAAATACTAGAATAATAACCAAAGTACAAGTATAGTATTTACTAAATTTCAAATTCATTTTTATTAGGGCATGAGTGTAAGACAGCAATTGCTGCATAAAACTTATTGGCAATTCCTTCAAATAAACTCTGGTAGACTTAAACATAATATGTCATTCTTCTAGGGGAATGTAAGGCAAGTTCCACCTTGTATAAAATTTGATGAATTGATTATCTGTTCTGTGTATCCTTATTACAGTTCTTATAAAGCAAAACAGATGTTCTAGAATGCTGAAATTTAATTCCATTCAGAGAGAAATTAGCAGCAACTTTACAGGGAAGAGAAGTTGAATGAGGGTCAGTTTGGTAAAAGAAAGATTATGGTTATCTAATATCTCTTCAGTGGTAACTTAAAATTCACTTCATGTGAAATATTTGAGATTTTTTTAAGAGCACAATTTTCACATTTTATTGTCTATTAGTAGTGGCAAAGGATTTCAGAAATCAAACTTATAATATCAGCCAAAACACACACCTGCAGGTTTTTAGATGCATATAAAATCCAAGGCAGTGCATATAGTGGACATGGGTTGTTGTTATATGGTTTTTAGGAGCATTAGCAACTAAGGCCATATTGCTCCGGGGATATGCGGTGGTCATTCCCTGACCTTTTCCGCATCCTCCGTATTTGGTGGCTCACGGGCTCGAACCCCGGTCTAATCAAGAAGCATGTGCTACACACTGCTGCTCCTGCCCACCTGGCTATGGAGGCACCCAGTGGACATAGGTGGCCAGTGCATGTTGAGCCAGTTTGGTGTGACATAAGCACTGGAAATGAGAGTAGGAGTGTGTTATTGGCCTAATGACTAGCCGAGTACAACTAACAACTATAGAAACAGAGTGAGCCAGTAAATCAGAATGTCTTATAATGAGGGATTTTAACTTTCCAGATATTGACTACAAAGTTAAAATCCCCCATTATGACTTGTGGGTTGCTCACTCAAACACTAGCAAGACTTTTGTGGATTTGTTGGAACTGTTTTCTACAGCAGCATGTTAGAGAGATAACAAGACACAACAATATTCTTGATCTGACCATTAGCAGTGATTCTTCTGTGGTCTCAGACAGTTGTTAAATTCTATACAGTGGGATCAACTAATGATGTTACCGACAACAGATTCTAAATGGGAAGCATTCAGGGAAATAACCATAGAAACTACTAGGCTTTTCATACCAATTAAGACCTATATAGATGTCAGATGATCTAATGACACATGCGGCAGAGTAGAAAAATGCAAGGGGGTGCATATAAATTACGCGTGTCAGCAGAGTTTGGCATTTTATGCTGTTGAACACGAATATCACATTAAAATTTGTTGAATGGCTCTTGTTTTTGAATTACATTTGGGGTCACGGCAATTTACTCTACATTATCAACTATGGCTCTCAGCAAAACGCATGGCAACACCACAATTTCAGTACGGCAATTTACTCTACATTATCAACTATGGCTCTCAGCAAAACGCATGGCAACACCACAATTTCAGTACCACAATGCTCTTATCACATGATCACCAACTGTTGCCTCACTCTGCATCACGTGATAAGTTTTAACACCTCAAATGAGTCTTCAACTTTGTTGCAGTAATCCTCGAATACGGCTAGGTACCGGGTGATTTGTTTTCAGTTAACAGTTGTTCTCCGTGAGATTCCTATTTTTTGCGCAGTATTTGTGCTGTGTAAGATTAATATGCCCTGTAATTGTGTGAATAGTCCGGATGACTTCTGCTACATATGTGGAGAAGCCACGTTATCTTCAAGAAAGAGTCCCTTAACTCAAGCCACAAAAAAGGCCTACTTAAAAGAAGTAGGCTTTTTTATGTGCCCACGATATGGAGGGATCCAATAAATCACATCACATCATCATTGTTACTTCTGTATAGTGCCTCCTGTTAGAAAAGGGATGACAATGAAAAAAAAAAAAGGAGTGACATACCCAAATATACCATCTGCAATTCATCCCATGTCTCATGGTGAAATTCCTTAACCACCCAACAACTTTTCTGTACACTCTGATGAACATCAACTTGATATACACGAAGAAGTACAGCAGCTGTCTACGTCAAGGGATCCACCATTTTGAGGGTTTAGTGTCAAACAACATTAACTACAAAATTGCATTTTCTTTTTGCGATAACTTTAGTTTTACTTTATACAAACAACAATGCATATCATGTCATAGAACTGTATCTCTCTAGTTCCTTTCAAATTAGCTTAAGCTGTAAGTACATGTCCGGTAAACCAAGAAAATGTCAAATGACTTTTTCTTGATTAATTACAAAATGATTTTGTAGTTAATGCTGTTTGACACTAATCCCTAGATTTTGTCCAAACCTTTGTCCTTTTGAACCACATACAATCACAGAAAGTGAGTTCAATGACCTCATCAGGGATCTCGAACTGCCGAAGAATAAGGCAGAGCTTTTGACCTTGAGGCTACAACAGTGGAATCTACTAGATCATTCTGTGAAAGTGACATTTTGTACTCAAAATAAAGACTATAATAAATTCTATCAAACAAAAGGTGAACTCACTGTTTGTAAGGATGTTGATGGTCTAATGGCAGCAATGAACATGAGGCATGTACACGAAGAATGGCAACTATTTATAGACACTTCTAAGGTTAGCCTTAAGGCGGTGTTATTACACAATGGAAATATGCTTCCTCCACTACCTCTTGTGTATGTCGTCCACAAAAAAGAAACATAGGCAAACATCCTCTTAGGTGTACACTATCAGAAGTATGAGTAACAGATATGTGGTGATTTAAAGGTAATTGCATGAACAAACACATGACCTCGTCTACCACATTTCATGTAAGGATTGTAATTCTACTTACATTGGATCCAACAGATATATTTTAAACTCGAGGGTTAAGCAACATGAAGCATCAGTCTGTGCATCACATGCGAATGCACAGACACGAATTTGAATGGATACTATGATGAAGTGATAAAAGTGCTGGATTCAAAAAATAAGTTTAATATCATATACTTTGTTTTCAGAAAAGCTTCTGATACTTTTTATATAAAAGACTGCTGTACAAAGTGGAGCACTGTAGCATTAAGGAAAAGTTACCGATATGGATATGGCTGAGTGGGAGAACATAGAGTGGTTATCAATGGACACTGCTGTTCGTGGACTAATATTATTAGTAGAGTCCCACAGGGTTCAGTGTGGGCTCATTGTTGTTTTCTGTATTTATTAGATACTGATGAAGGTATACCAGGCTTGTTGTCTGGTATACCTTCCTGTGTCATCTGAAATCTTAGACATTCAGGTCTAAGATTTCAGATGACACAGAGGTTGGCAGAGTGGTTAACGACAGTAATGAAGGTATGCTGCTGCAACAAGGTCTAGAAAAATTAGATAGATGGGCTGAGAAATGGCAACTAAATTTTAACCTTAACTAACACAAAGTACTGCATATGGGTAACAGTAATCCCAGTGTAATGTACAAATTGTGTGATACTACAATCAGGATAGTGGACTGTAATGCCCAACGAAAGGTACCTGGGAATAATTGTGCAATCAGATATAAAGTTTTCTGAGCAGTGCAAACAGGCTGCCAATATAACTCATGCGATTTTGTCAATGATATACAGGAATTTTGCGATCAGGGTTAACGTGATTATTCCATTGTATAAGACAGGAGTGGCCAACTTAATTTGTGATGCGATCTACTTCTTTTTCTTCAAAATGTGCCGCGATCTACCATCTCAAGAATTTCATTGCACATGGTTAAAAAAGTTAATCAACACATATTGAAAAATGTTGTTTATAAATTTTAAAATTAAACATAATTCAGAATTCTTATTTTAAATTCATATGTATTTAAATTTTTAATTTATGTGAAATTTGTGTCATCTCCTCTGCCAAGCTTTCAAAATCAGGAAAGTTCACTGCATTTTTTTTACATTTGGGTACTTTTCTCAGCAAATATATTTCCAAAAGTCTATTTTGATGATGATCTGGCTTTTAGGAAGATATCATTTCGCAATATATTAATTTCATTTTCAAGTAATATTTTCTCCATGTGAAAAATCTCATTGATTTTTTCTGCAATTTGTTTCATATCTAAGTCGACATTAAATGAATAAGAAATATATTGAACAATGTCTTCAATTGTTTTAAAATCACTGAATCTGGTTTCAAAATCCACAATTTTCTCAATTTCATAAACATATTTCTCACTATTAAATTCAAAAACAGGATATTTTTGCAAATGATGCTGCATATTTGCAAAATGATCGATTTTTTTTCTTTTAGATCCTTAGCCATTGCAAAAAATTGATATTTATATGCAGAAATACTACTAATCATGTCACCCACATTTTTATTTTTTCCTTGTAATTCCAAATTCAGATCACTTAATTTACTGGTTAAAATCTGCCAAAAAAAGCTATATCACACAACCACTCCGTATCTTACAGCTGCTGATAATTATCTCCCCTTTGATCAACAAATTTTTTAACTTCATTCAGCAAATTTCGAAATCTCAATAGAAACTTACTCCGACTCAGTCACCTGTGTGTTACTCTGACTCATCTGTGTGTAATATCATATCTGGTTCATTTTGAAAAGTCTCCTTTGAAGCGATTGTCCTCTGATGAAATTCACGATTTTGAAAGCTGTGTCCATAACACTTTTAGTATTTAATTTTTTGCTGGCTAACACTTGTTGGTGGATGATACAGTGTAATTCAAAAAATCTGGGAATTCGTTATCCCTTTGGCACAATGCAATGAATCCGTTAAGATGCCCTGTCATTGCTTTAGCTCCATCTGTTGTTTAAGCTTAAAAATAGTGGTAATTTAATTTTTTTCAATAAAATTTTTGAATGTGTTAAATATATTAAGACCTCTAGTTCTTTCTTTTAACAAAACCATACCCAGCAGTTCTTCTCTAGTGGCAGAATCATCAAAAATCATACAAACAACAATAAGCAATTGAGCTGTATCATGCATGTCTGTAGATTCATCCAGTTGTAAAGAAAAGGGCACACAATTAGCAATATGAGCATGCAATTGTTCGCTCACATTTTTACTCATTCTTTTGATGCATCACATCACAGTATTTCGAGATAACTGCAGATCTTGAAGAGTACTTTTAATTTCATTTTTGTTCTTAAAATTTTCAAAAAGAGAATCTGTTATTTCTAAAAATGCATCTTTGATGAATTGACCATCGAAAAATGGTTTCTGTTTGTTTGCAAGAAGAAAACTCACTTTAAATGACTCTACAGTTACTGCTTTAGATTGTAAATTAGGTGCCATGAAGAAATTTTTTTGTGTGAATGATCTGGATTTAAGTTTTTTTAATTTATTTTTTCTAAGGTCACTATTAGGCAAAAAACCCAATTGGTATTTACCATGGAGTGCGCTGAAGTGCCTTTCTAAATTTCCTTTTTTGAGTATAGCCACGGAAGCACTGCAAATCAAACAATGTTTCTTTTATCATTACAAAAATGTATTCTAGTTTCCACTTTTGATGAAAATGATACGTTTTACTCTTTTTCACAGTACTAATTTTAAATCAAAGGGTATTAAATTAATGTATAAGTACTGTCCAGTTATTAATATTAAGTAAGCTAAATAAGAATTCAACACATACACATGCTCTCCACAACGTAACTGAGTGAATTTTCACTAGACAAGCCTAGTGTCTGGGTGGCAACAAGAGTAGTCATGTGGTTCAACAGATTTTAATAAGAGTACGCAGTGGGATGCATAATAATAATATTTAGATTCTCACTAATCTATTTATTATTATTATTATTACTATTAACCATATGGTGCAAGGAAAACTGAGACTTCTGCTGCACCAGCCAAAAAAAAAAAAAAAAAAAAAAATTGAATTACCATGAGACATGGAGAGAGGGTCAGAAGTAGAAGGGAATCACCAAGAAAAAGAAGAATGATGATATCCAGCTCAGAACCCTGGGTGTGCCAAGCCCATACTCACCAGATGTGAGCCCCTGGGGATCTTTTTTATATATATTTAAAACCGAAGTTAAAACCGCAATCGACTTGGCCACCCCTGCTATAAGACGGTCGGCCTCATAGTGAGTACTGCATACAGGTCTGAAGGCCTCATTTCAAGAAGGATGTAGAGCTGCTGGAATGGGGACAGAGATGTGCAATAAGATTGATGAGGGAAACAAAGTGCTCTTACCAAGGAAGGCATTAAGTTCTGCAAATTGTAGCATCTAGAGACTAGACACCTGCACAGTGATCTGATTAAGGTGTTTTAAGGCTTTGAATGGCTTGAGAAAATTTAATGATGAGATTCTTCCTCTTGCTCAAACTATGCACTGTTGTTGTTGTTGTTTGGTTTTTAGGAACATTAGCAACTAAGGCCATATTACTCCAGGATATGCGGTGATCATTCCCTGACCTTTCCGCATCCTCCGTATTTGGTGGTGACGGGCTCGAACCCCGGTCTAATCAAGAAGCGTGTGCTACGCACTGCTGCTCCTTCCCACCTGGCTACGGAGGCGCCAAACTATGCACACAATGGGGACATAAATTTAAACTGAGAAAAGATGTTTGCAGAACTGATGTGCGGAAGTTTGCCCTCAGCCAATGGGTAGTTGATTGCTGGATCAAGCTTCCATCTGTTGTTTTTTGAAGTAGATAATTTGAATAAATTCAAGGAAGAACTTGACAAATTATTGAAAGGGATGAATAGGAGAAATGGGATTTTTTTATTTTTATTTTTGACTGATGCTGTATAAGTTTGCTTTCTTGCATTACAGTCTGTCCTCGTATAGCACGATAGTTGCGTTCCTAGAAACCCGCGTGCAATGCAAAATCGTGCAATATAAACAACAGGCCCTATGGGAAAAGTAGGGTTAGGTGCTGACCACCCAAGATTGAACACACATTTGGAACCAAAACATTACCAAACACAATAAATAATCGGGTAATTTTAATCGTTATAAAATATGTAAGTATTTTATAACGATTAAAATACGTAATAAAAATAATATTATATTATAATAAAGTATTTTTAGTATTTTTTAATACTAAAAAAGTATTTTTTACGGATAAAATACGTATTTTATTCGTAAAAAATTTATTATATTAAATAAAATAGTCGTAATAAAATACTTACGTATTTTATAATACGTAAGTATAAATTATAATACGTAAGTCATAATAAAATATTGCTAATGCTTTTGCTTCTATTGTAAGCAAACTTGTTTTTTGTTTGATTTTCTATCCAAAGAGATGACAGCCGTTCCATCTCTTCCAATTCTTTGTGTCTTAATCTAATGGATTTTAATTACACTTTGAGTTGTTCCCGCTATGAAAGTTGTTTTAATTTTCTCTGCATTCTTTGTAATTCTCCCCGTTGCCTCATTTAGGTCTGTAGCACGTGCAATATCACATGGTCTTTCATTTCGCTCAAAGTGTTTCACAATTTCATATTTTTTCTCTATCGACAGAAGCGGACTGGCCATAAGCCTTACGGGGAAAACCACGGTGGGCCGGAGGCCGGTGTGATTTTGGCCATAAACCATAGTATGAGGCCACTACAAATTTTCCCGGGTAAGAATTTTTGACCCAGTCCGCCTCTGTTTATCGATATTGCTTCTTTTTTTTTTTTTTCTCTCTGAATCTGCAGTGTCTTAGCCAGGACGCTTCCTTTTCACACCGTTAAGTATTTTACTCGTTTTTAGGGAATAAAGCACAATTACAAAACGAGGAGGCATGCTTGATACACATAAACAAAGCTGTGCGCGTATAGCAACTGAATAAACAACACCATAAAGGCCGAGATACACTATTAACACCTCACATTTTACTAAAGCACATTTCTGGGGGTTACTACCATAAAACAATAAAAACAATTTCCAGTTGCGTTTCTGCTAGTGGAATCTGTTATAAACTGGTAGTAAACTCCATCTAATTGCATTTGCGATTATATCGATAGCTGGAATTGTGTTGGTTTTTACGTTATTATGGTGAAATGTGTTTCCCCTTCACTGATATAAAACACATAAATACATTTTCAGAATCTTCTTCGTTCCTATCGTGTTGCGTTCAGTTGGGGTGATTCCGCATTCGACTGCCATTTCTTGTAAACACAAAGGCGAATCGTGTATAAGCAAATTCGGTTCGTGTTATATAAGATAACGTTCCCCTATTTATAAATCGTGTATGATCGAATTCGTGTAATGCAAACACGTGTTATACGAGGACCGACTGTATTTGTCACTACTAATACTAATTCTAACCTGGTACTAAGTCCAAAAAATGGACACAGCACCAGCTGGCCATGTACATGGAAATTTACAAGAAATTACCCTGGCAGGAAAATGTGAAGTGAAGCACCATTTTTCACAAAGATAATCTTTTCTGTTGCCTGTCACATTTGCACAACAGTTAAGAAGATGGGCGATAACAACCTATCATATGGCATGTTGTGATATTACACAATTTTGGTCCTTTTACCATTAGTTCCTCAAAGAAGTGCAATCAAGGATAAAATATGCTGCAAACATGCAGCAAACTAACTCTTTCTATAGTATGACTGGATGAATGGAATGTGGGTTTGATTCTGTTTTTCAAAACAAGAGCCCCTACAAGTTTGTACAGAACCTTATTTTGTCTCAGAGAGAGAGAGAGAGAGAGAGAGAGAGAGAGAGAGAGAGAGAGAGTGTGTGTGTGTTAGCCTAATGACAATTTTGTGTATCCTCACTACCACAGCAAAGTGTGATTCACAGCTGACCATAGGTGTTACTGTGTTATCCCTCATCCTCTTCCAAGAAACTGAAGTTGCAAGTCATGTGCCATAATCATTTGCTTTAGTGGTATCCTTTAATTTCTGATCCCCTACTACAGCAAAGATTTCAACAACAGTTTCCATTATGTAGTTTATTGAACTTACAACCTAAGGTCCCATCAATTTTCTTTAAGAAATTGCGTGCAGCTTTACATGCGCATGTCAATATTTCTATAGCACAGCC
The DNA here is from genome assembly GCF_048544385.1 of Mastigoproctus giganteus. NCBI lineage: Eukaryota > Metazoa > Arthropoda > Arachnida > Uropygi > Thelyphonidae > Mastigoproctus > Mastigoproctus giganteus. Next base: position 86,173,545 of record NC_143588.1, on the reverse strand, counting down.
AAAGCATTGCAACTTTGCATGTACCAATACTTCGCTAACTAACCACACCACACATTTACCAGTTTCATCATGTATAAACTGCTCTGCTCTGCTTTATGCCAGAGATTCCCAAACTTTTATATCTTGTGCTCCTCCTTAAAATATTTCATTAAATTCATGTAACCTCCCATTTTCCAAAACGATTGCAACTACACAGATATCACATGAAATTTAGCTATGAGTATACATATTTTTATAAATTAATATACTCTTCAAGACATTTCATCTCAAAGATAAATAAAACACACATCATACCTGGATTTAGTATGAGGTGTGTTATATAGGATAGCTTGTCCATATTTTGTTTAAATAACACATGTCCCTTTCCCCAAAACCAAGTGCTCACACTTTGCGAACCTCTGCTCTATGCAAATTTTAATAGTCATTCAACATCTGGTTACACAAACTCGACAATTACACAATTATAATATCAGATATCACAAATATATTTCACAATTTCAATAAGTACTTAGAGAGATTACAGCTTTAAAATATGTGATAATAATTTAGTATTAGTACTAGTATTGGCCAAGTGGTGCAAGGAAGCCTAAGGTTTATGCTGCACCAGCCAGATAAAAAAAAAAAAAAAAAAAAAGAGAGTAATAAAATTAAATAAAATAAATAATTAAAAAATAATAAAAGAAATGGAAATAGACAACCTATGCATTTCCCTCCTCCCCGTAGGTAACTGGCCTTTGAATTTTGCCAGACTGTCAGCCTCAACCCAGGTAGGTAGCTTATTCCAGTAATTTATAATTTACTGACTAAAATAAAACTTCCTGCAATCCAATCTAAACATCTCCCCCCCCCCCCCCGTAACTTGAATTTATGGCTCTTGTTCTAGAATCAATTATAGCCATGAAAATTTTGTCCTAATTCATTTTACTTGCCTCTCAGAGCCTTAAACGCCTCAAGTCTCCTCTAAGGCCTAATTTCCAAGCTGTGCAAACCCACATATTTATTTTATAACCGTTCTGTAAAAAATAAAATAAATGTTTTATTTTATGTCAAGTTTCTGCTTTATTCAATTACAAATAAGAGAAGACAAAATTTTTAATTTACCAGGTAAAAGACGAATTTTTAAACTTTGTGTATCCTCCTCTAATCCAGGAATTCTCACAGAAAATGCAAAATTCTGAAAGAAATAACAAATGTTCATAAAAAATTAAAATTTCACTACTGAAACCAAAACAATAGCAAGTATTGATTAGATTAACTCTCAAGTAGTCATTTGGAATATTTGAAACATCACAGTGATTTTTGAAATGATGAAAAACAGAATGATGAAGCATATGATGAAACAGAAGCTTTCAAGTACAGAAGAAAGGTAGTTAGTCTGCAATTAAAATGTTAACAGGCAGTTAGTTTTCAATTAAAAGGCAGTCAGTTGACATTAAAATGATTTTAATTTCTTCTTCTTTAATGCTGCCGAATGGCGTTTGCGACTTTGTTTTGATATTGTTCTCTGTCTAGCGCTGTGTGTAGAATTTGTGCTGTTGTCATGTGAAGCCAGGTGTTGATGTTATCTAGCCATGCCATTTTCGGTTTGCCTGGGCTTTTCTTGCTTTCGATCTTTCCCTCCAGGATGAGTGGTAGTAGGTGATATTTTTGTTGGTTCCTAGCGATGTGACCTAGGTATTTACATTTCCTGCTGATGATGGTTTTGAGCAGGTCCCGTTCCGTGTGCATGTCCTGCAGGACCTGTACGCTGGTTATCTTTGCTGTCCACAGGATTTTCAGCATTCTTCAGTAGAGCCACATTTCGAAAGCCTGGAGCTTTTTTGTAGTGGCTGATGTTAGAGTCCAGGTTTCTACACCGTAGAGCAGTATTGGCCAGATGTATCATTTCAATGTGCGTAATTTGAGTATGATGTTCAAGCTTCTGTCGGTGAGGAGGATTTACCACTTGGTGAATGCCTGCCTGGCTTATTCAATTCTGCTTTTGATTTCGGCCTCATGGTTCAGCTGGTTATCAATGAGTACTCCGAGATACTTGAAGCAGTGTATTTGCTCTAATTTTTCATTGTTTAGTTTGATCGTGATTTTGCTTGCAGTCCTGCTGACCTTCATCACCTTTGTTTTCTTTTTGTTAATTCGTAGCCCCCATACGTGGCTTTCTATGTCCACTTCGTTCAAGATGGTCTGTAAATTTTGTTCTGAATCCGCTATTAGTGCTGTGTCATCGGCATATCTTAAGTTATTGATGTAGTGTCCGTTAACTTTTATGCCGATGTTCTTGTCAGCCAGTGTTTGGTCGAAGATCATTTCCGAATAGATGTTAAAAAGAATGGGAGATAATGGGCAGCCTTGCCGGACGCCTTTTTTTATTGGAATTGGTTTGTCAGGTCGTTGTCATAGCGAAGCCAGGCTGTTTGATTTAATTTAATAATTAAAATAATTTCTTCTTATAAAATTAAAATGATAATATTAATTTTAGAAGGAGAAGCATTTACATGAAAAAGGGTTATTACACTTGGGATATTTCAAAAAACCCATATAACTGATTACTGATTTTAGTAGTTATAAAGATTGTCTTTTAGCCTAAATTTGAATGATTCTCATTGATCTTAGTTATTTATTTTTGTGGTCAGTAATTTTTATAAACACTGTAATGGCAGTAAGTGGGGAAACAAATCATCACCAAAACTGACCAACAATGGCAAAAGGTTGAAAAATATATATTTTTTAAATTAACACTTTTTATAATATACCGTATTTCCCCATGTATAAGATGCACTCTTTTTTGAAAAATTTGGGGTCTAAAAACTGCGTGCATCTTATACAGTGGTTGTAGATTTTTTTTACTTGCATTTCCCGCTTTTTCGTGCTTGTTATCTTTGCGCTCATTGTTTCGCACTTGTTACCAGTATATTAGGTTACGTTTTACCACGTTCTGCCCAGAAATGGCTCAGAAAAGATTTTTGTACAGTGCTGAATTCAAGTTAAAAGTGATCCAGTTTGCAAAAGTGAATGGAAATTGTGCTGCTGAACATAAGTTTGATCCTCCTCCTCCAACTGAGAAAACAATCTGAGACTGGCTACGGGAAGAAGAAACTCTACTGAAAACGCCACAGCAGAAGAAGGCCATGAGAGGCAAGTCAGAAAAATGGCCTGATTTAGAGAGGGAATTGAAGATATGGATTGAAGAGCAAAGGGCAATTGGAATTCCTGTGTCCACAAAGATGGTTCAGCATGAGGCAAGAAGAATTGCTGATGAAAAAGAAGTTACTGATTTCAAAGGAGGACACAACTGGTGCTTCAGGTTCATGAAACGGAATGGACTAAGCATGCATGCACACACACCAGACTTGCCCAAATGATGCCTGAAAGCTATGAGCAGAAGGTCCTTGAATTTCATCGTTTTGTCATTCAATGTCAGAAGACACATCAGTTTGAGTTGGGACAGATTGCAAATATGGACAAAGTCCCCCTTCAATTTGATGTCCCAAGTAACAGAACTGTTGATAAGAAGGGGGTGAAAACTGCAACTGTGAAGACAAGTGGACATGAAAAGAGCCATTATACAGTTGTTCTAGCTTGTTATGCCAACGGAACCAAGCTGCCTCCTATGCTGATTTTCAAACGCAAAACAATGCAAAAGAAGATATTCCTCCAGGAGTGATTGTCCACGTTCATGACAAGGGTTGGATGGGTCAGGATGGGATGAAGATCTGGTTTGAGAAAGTTTGGAGCAGGAGACCAGGTGGGCTCTTACGTAAACCTGCCCTATTGGTGCTTGATCAGTTCAGGGCACACATAACAAAAAACACAAAGAAGATTGCTGCAGAGCAAAACACAAAACTTGCCGTCATACCTGGAGGTTTGACATCCCAACTCCAACCACTTGATGTCAGCATTAACAATCCCTTCAGAGCTGCCATGAGAGACGAGTGGAACCAATGGATGAAGTCTTCTGGGGACAATTTGACACCAGCAGGAAGAGTGAAGAAACCAACTATAGGAGAAGTTTGTACCTGGGTGAAAAGATCCTGGGATAATATCAAGATTGTTGTCAAATCATTTAAGAAGTGTAGCATTTCAAATGCCATAGATGGAACTGAGGACGAGGCAATACAGGCATACCTCGGTTAACGTTACCTCTGATAACGAAGCTTCGATATAACGAAGTCCGCAATTTCAAGCCCCATTTAACATAAAAATATTCCAGTTTAATCACCTGAAATCTAAACAAACTGAAGAAATTACGGAAACCTTTGGGGCTTCTCATGGTTGGTTTGAGAAATTTAAAAAACAGGCCAGGATTCATAGTGTAAAATTAACAGGAGAAGTTTCCAGAAAAACTAAAGGAAATAATTGAACGTGAAAATTTTCCACCAAATTTGGTGTTCAATGTTGACGAAAGCGGTTTGTTCTGGAAACGGCTACCAACAAAAAGCTTCATTTCTATTGAAGAAAAATCAGCTCCTGGGTTCAAAGCAGCCAAAGACCGTTTAACGTTACTCTTTGGATCAAATGCCTCTGGCGATTATAAATTAAAATTGTTATTAGTTTGCCATTCAGAAAATCCGAGGGCGTTAATAAAAATGAATATGGAAAGCAAATAGAAAAGCGTGGGTTACCAAGGAGTTATTTACTGATTGGTTTGTTAACCACTTTTGTCCTGAAGTAAAACGGTATTGTCAAAAAAACAACTTTGAAGAAAAAGCTCTTTTGTTGTTAGACAATGCTCCGGGACATCCTACTGATCTTAACACGTTGGACACATGCATTCCTGTCAAAGTTGTGTTTCTTCCAGCAAACACAACTTCCCTGCTTCAACCATTGGATCAGGGAGTAATGGCATCATTTAAAGCTTATTATCTGCGTCGAACATTAAGCAATTTAACTGAACTAGAGGATAAAGAGGAAATGACAGTTAAAACTTTTTGGAAAAACTACACCATTAAAAACGCAATTGAAAACATTGATAGTTCTTGGAAAGAAGTCACTAAGAAATGCTTACATGGAGTTTGGCACAAAATATGGCCAGAAGTTGTACTAGAAGAAAATAACATCCAAGAAATTAGAAATGAAGTTATCCAGATGGCTCAATCAATAGGTTTCGAAAATGTCGATGAAGAGGATGTTAGAAATTTATTGAATGCAGAAGATGATGGTTTTTCAGTGGAAGATTTAGAAAACCTTGTTAGCAACGAAGACAAAGATAATGAAGACGAAGTTAAAGCAGTTCCTGCCGAAAAAGTGTTAACAACCAAAGATTTAAAAAGGTGCTTAAATGACATTGAAAACGTTTTAAATTTTTTTAGTGAAAATGATCCTGATTTAGGAAGAAGTTTTATTGTTAAGCGATCAGTGTTAAATGCAATAACTCCGTATAGGCAATTGTTAAATGAAAGAGAAAAAAAGCATAAGCAATCAACTTTAGACTCATATTTTAAAATGTGATTTCACTTTGTATGTAAGTTGACTGTTTATTTAATAAAACTTTTCTTTGTTCAAAAAAAAAAAGCTTTTCATTTTCTTTACGTAGGAACGTATCCCTATTCTGGCCATAGTATTTTTACCTCTGAAAACGAAGTTTCGCTTAGCGAAGTAATTTTGTGGAATGCATCCTATTCGTTATTCGAGGTATGCCTGTATATGAAGACAGTGATTCGTCATCAGACACAGATGAAGACAAGCTAATGGATGGGAGTTTTGACAGTGATGAGTTGTATTAATTTTATGATGAATAAAACTTGAGTTCAATTATTATTATTATTATTATTATTATTATTATTAGCCATGTGGTGCAAGGAAGCCTGAGGCTTATGCTGCACCAGCCAAAAAAAATTTCTGAGTTACCCTGTGTGTGTGTGTGTGTGTGTGTGTGTGTGTGTGTGTGTGTGTGTGTGTGTGTGTGTGTGTGTGTGTGTGTGTGTGTGAGAGAGAGAGAGAGAGAGAAGTAGAAGGAAATCACCAAGAAAGAGAAGAATGATGATATCCAGCTGAGGACCCTGGGTGGGCCAAGCCCATACTCACCAGATGTGAGCCCCTGGGGTTAAATACTTTATGTAATACTTTTTTTTTCAAATTTCGGGCCCCAAAATTAAGGTGCATCTTATACATGGGGAAATACGGTAGTAGTTTATTTACAATGTACACAGTATAGTTCTCAGAAATAAAAATTTTAATAAGGAACTTCAATATGTGGCTGCATTATAAGCTACAAAATATGGGCAATGTAGATTGTTATTTAGGGATTTTTATTTTAGATTTTTTTTCATATGAAACTTAACTTATGAGTTTATTTTAATAAGTTAAGTTTCATATGAAAATTAAAATTAACTTTTTAAATAATTTAAAAAATACAAATTGTAATAAATATTAATTTATTAATACGAAATTTTTAGAAATCTGACAATACAAAATTTTTAGAAATCTTCAAGTACCGTGTTAATAGACTAGAAAAGAATAGCGAAAGCTTAAAAAGCGGTACTCACCTTGAAATTAATCTGCGATGGTTTACTTAGGTAGCGTAGTTAATGTTTAAGTTGAATTGTTAAATTGAAAAATTAAAAGGGAGGGAAGTAGGTAAAAGTTGACTGAGTTAAATGGGCGCAAGGAAACAGAAGTGTACACATCCAATCCTTGGTTGTCATCGAAATAAAAGAAAGAAGAATAATTAAAAACTATGTAAGTGAATCCGATGAAGCCAATAGTCTTTACGAGGACTTTTGTTAGTTAAAGAACGTCTTCAGTTGGCAATGTGTGGGGAGAGAATGCGCATAGTATTTTAAGAATAAAAATTATACTCTCGTGATGCCTTTTTTGACATGTGAGAACTTTAACTTTTTTTAAGCTTTCGCTATTCTTTTCTAGTATATTAATTTATTACAATTGGTATATATTTTTTTTCATATGAAACTTAACTATTAATTTATTACAATTTGTATTTTTAGTATGCAAAATGTACTGGCAAGAAAAAAATTCGCTATGAATTTTCAAATTCACAATGAATGAGCAAGCAAACTTATACAGAATCATCTGGGGGAAAAAAAATCATCTGCCCACTCTTTTGAATAATCTGTCTAATCCATCCTTAAATTTATTCTAACTACCTATTTTACCCACTTCTCACAGCCTCCTCACAGCTGCCTAATTTGCAAATACAGTCAGTCCTCGTACAGCAGAATAGTTGTGTTCCCTTCGTGCAATATAAATAACAGGCCCTATGGAAAAAATAGGGTTAGGTGCCGACCACCCAAGATTGAACACACATTTGTAACCAAAACATTACCAAACACAATAAATAATTGTAATAAAATATTTATGTATTTATTAAGTATTTTATTAAAATACTTATGTATTTTATTACGACTATTACGTAATAAAATATTGCTAATGCTTTTGCTTCTATCGTAAGCAAACTTGTTCTTTGTTTTATCTTCTATCCAAACAGATGACAGCCGTTCCATCTCTTCCAATTGTTTGTGTCTTGATCTAATGGATTTTATTACACTTTGAGTTGTTCCTGCTATGAAAGTTGTTTTTATTTTCTCTGCATTCTTTCTAATTCTTGGCATTGCCTAATTTAGGCCTGTAGCATGTGCAATATCACATGGTCTTTCATTTTGCTCAAAGTGTTTCACAATTTCATATTTTTTCTCTATCAACAGAGGCAGACTGGCCATAAGCCTTAGCGGGAAAACCCCGGTGGGCCAGAGGCCAGTGTGATTCTGGCCATAAATGCTAGTATGAGGCTGCTACAAATTTTTCTGGGTAAGAATTTTTGACCCAGTCAGCATCTGTCTATCGATATTGCTTTTCTTTTTCTCTGTAAAGTCTTTTCTGACTCTGTAAAGTCTTCCTTTTCACACCTTTTAAGTATTTTACTCATTTTTAGGGAATAAAGCACAATTACAAAATGAGGAGGCACACTTGATACACATAAACAAAGCTGCATGCGTGTAGCAACTGAATAAACAACACTGTAAAGGCAGAGACACACTATTAATATCTCACTAGCTCACATTTTACTTAAGCACATTTCTGGGGGGTTACTACCATAAACAATAAAAACAATTTTTAGTTGCATTTCTGCTAGTGAAATCTGTTATAAACTGGTAGTAAACTCGATGTAATTGCATTTGCGATAATACCGATAGCTGGAATTGTGCGGGTTTTTTCATTATTATGGCAAAATGTGTTTCCTCTTCACTGATATAAAAAACATAAATACATTTTCAGAATCTTTTCTTCATTCCTATCGTGTTACATTCAGTTGGGGTGATTCTGCGTTCGACTGGCATTTCTTGTAAACACAAAGGCAAATCGTGCATAAACGAATTCAGTTCATGTTATATATGATATCATTCCCCTATTTATAAATCGTGTATAATCAAATTCGTGTAGTGTAAACACATGTTATATGAGGACTGACTGACTGTACTGCAATTTGCAGAACTGAAATCTATTTTGATAAGATTCTCCATTTGTGCCCCCCAACTAATTTTGTTGCTCTTAATATATTGTTCTGGTGATAGGCATCCATAGTGATATCCTGAAAAGTCACTTCTATATCAAATTTAGGATAATTAATCACAAGCACTTATTAAACTAAGTTTAAATTATTCACGTAGTATAAGAATGCTTTATCAGATTTAATTCATCAATATTGTTTAAAAAAAATACCAAAAACAATAAGGGAAGCACTGAATCCTGAGGTACTTCACTAATAACTTTAGTCCAAGAACAATTTCCAGTAATAACTACTCTCTTGTCTTCTGCCACCAATCATCCCTTTATCCACTTTAATAAACTGCCTTAATGCCATACTGATCCAATTTGTGCAAGAAGTCTTTCATGTGGAACAGTAGCAAAGGCTTTGCTGAAACCTAGATATACGTCAAAATTATTTTTGCATCCAGTTTCTTTACTGCTCATAGTAATTAACCAAAATGGTCAGACAATATGCATATGTATTATAAATTTCTAATGGAGGTGCAAAAATGAACCAATAAGGTCATAATAATAAATATATATATATATTTATTATTATGACCTTATTGGTTCATTTTTAATAATTAATAATCCCGATTATTAATGTTGTGTGCAGTAAATATCATAGTTGCAATATATATATTGCAACTATGATATTTACATAGTTACACAACATTAATAATTGGGATTTTAAAAAATAAATGAAAAATTCATATATGTCATATTATTACGCTTAGAATTGGGTGTATCAAACAGCTCAGGCAACTACTGGTAAATTAAAAGGACAGCATATGAACAGAGGATTAAAGCAACTTGATGAAAGGAATGTGATCACACAATTTTTTATTATTATATTTAAATGCATACTGAACAACATGATAAGAAATATACTTTACTCTGTAAAGCATTCAGATACCAGTAATTTCAATATTTTTTATAGCAAAATAAATTTTCTTATTAATATAATAAATTAAAAAAAAAAAAAATTCCCAACACTTCTTTTTGTCAGACCTATATAAATTAACAGTATAATGAGTCTTAATAAAACAGAATTTCTACTATAATATACAAACACTTCCTACCTTTCCTGCATTGCTTTCAACAATCCCTTTAGCAATTATTCCTTTTATTATTAAGGAGTTTCCCTTTACCTGTACAGATTCATAGCACAAATCCAAACCCCTATTAAGAGAGAGAAGCAAACATTAGAAATTTTGATAACCAAAACGCAAAAAACTGTTAAACACACGCACGCACGCACGCACGCACACACACACACACAATGGCCTTTTCCCAAGCAGTTAAAAGCCATTACAAATTCTTCTTCTAATTACTAGTGATTTAAGTATAAACTCTTGTGTATATCAGGAACATGAATTCCTGATAGACAATGTAAAAAAGCACTATGTATAGATACTTATGAAGAACAGAAAAAAATCAAAATACATTATATTGGACATATTACCCATTATACCGAATTTCTAACTATTTAATACTATCTTCAGTGACTACTGAAATCCAGAATGCCTGTGTTTATAAGTATTAATTATACAGCAATCATTTGAAGAACAGAATATCATTTATTCTTGATATGTCCCTTGAAACCTATATAAGTTCAGGATTTTAACATAGAGATAAACAATACAACATTTGAAGCTTAGTTTTGTATTAAAAAGTAATGCAAAACTAAGGTCCAGCTATGTAAAAAGTAATGTAATACCAAAGTCAGTGCTAGAGAAAAAAATTTGTATTATTATTTGTTGGATAGCTTAGTGGTTAATAGTTCTCCCCCCCCTTCTCATTTCCTTCTTTCATTTTTTTTTTTTTTTTTTTTTTTTTTAATTAAAAAGTTGTGTGGCAGAGTGTACTGCAAGTGAGACATCCTAGAAATCTTTCACAAGGGTGTTCTCACCCAAAGGATCTTTGGGAGTGTTATTCAGACACAGCAAAATATGTGCATTTGGACTACCGCAATGTTGAAATTCTATGCGCTTGAAAAAGTTGACCGTGTAAAATTGACCAAATGGGCTATAACGTTTCAATTGCGATATGTTCATAATTACATCCACAATCTTCTTGAAGTATATTGCACAAGTTACAGCATATTCGTTCACTAGCGTTGCCTTCTGCATTAAGTCAACGTCGCCCACAATGTCCTCACTAACACTGTGCCCCTTATTCTGTAGCTTGTAAAATAGCTGAAGCAAGCATGGCCAACCAATTTCATTGGCACTCAGAGAGTCAAGCACCTCGTAGTGCATATAGATCGCACTTACTTGAGCCCAGTAATAGGTTGAGGTTGGAATTGTTCTTAGGAAGGCCAAATTGTTTTCGATACAGCTGTTAATGTATTCTTTGGATTGAACTTACTCACGGGTCAGTTTTATATCTTTACCTACATATTTGAAAGCCACCGTCAAAGAGTCTCTTGTTCTCAATCTCATTGCCTTCATTGCTATGTAAAGGAGATGATATGGAGTAACGCCTCATTGGTCAGATAGTCTGAGTTCACCTGTTGCCATCATGAATGGAATCCCACATAAATTCTCTCTGAATGTTCTGAATTGTCCAAGATAAATGCAGAGAAAGGACAGTTCCTCCATATGCGTCAAAAAGTAAGCTCTGTGGTATGTTAGTTTCTCCTGGGCTGATTCTAAGATATTTATCGTCATTCCACAACGTTTGCTGTTGGCAATGAGACTTTCCTCGATCGGAACCACTTCGCTTATATCTTTAGCCAAATTAATTTCCATATGACTGTCATCAAAGAATGACTGATCTATTGTGATTTGATACAATAAATAGAGAGACATGTTGACCAAATACTGAAGCCATGCTTTAACCACTCGCTTTCTTACTAACCCAATCAAATAGCAATCAAATTGTGTATTTTCTTACATTTTATATGCACAAATAAGGTGCCCGAAACACGAATAGGGACAATACAATATTCTGGGCCAAGTGATCAATGTGCCCATTTCAGTCAATCTCCCTTGGCAAGTGAAAGACCATCATGCTGACCGAAACAGGCACATTGATCACTTGGCCCAGAATGCTGTTTTGTTCGTATGCATGTCTCAGGTGCCTTGTTTGCATGAACGGTAAGCAAAGAGAAATAAGTCTCTCTGTCACTAAATCCAACTTCAGTAAATGCAATGGAATTTCTGGGTAAAAGCCATTCGACTTAGATAGCTGTTGTTGTTGTTTTTTTGGTTTTTAGGAGCATTAACAACTAAGGCCATGTTGCTCCGGGATATGCAGTGGTCATTCCCTGACCTTTCCGCATCTTCCGTATTTGGTGGTGACGGGCTCGAACCCCGGTCTAATCAAGAAGCATGTGATACGCACTACTGCTCCTTCCCGCCTGGCTATGGAGGCGTGACTTAGATAGCACTGGAATGGTGCTCTTTTTAAGTGATCCTCTGCAGCTATTACACACAAGGATCCCGTCAATGTCAACATCAGGAAATGCAGTGCGTATCAATGGTGCATCTTTAGCAGCTGGTTTCTTTGTGTCATTTTTGGATTGCAAATGTAGCATACAGAACAGAAATCATTTTTCATAAATATCCTTTCAAACTCTCGATACACATTCTTATGTAAATAGTAGTTGATGTAAGGAAAATGAGTTTGATCATTTAAATCGATCTGTTCCGCAATTGGAGAAATGTTCTGTTGTACATGATTAATACTCACTTCGGGTATATTGTTAGATGGAGCAGTGCCATTGCTGGCTGAAGGCACTGCTAAATCCAATGCTTGATTCTCTGTTTGTGTTTTATGCAATTTCAATAGTGTGTCGTTTTTGCTGGTTCAGTGAAACCTAATTCAGTCATTCTTTGATGACAGTCATATGGAAATTTTGTTAGGTTGGTTTGCCTGATATTCTTGACAATGCTCTGCATTTGACTTTGGCATCATTGAACACAAAGGCTATAGCAGAGTGGCATCAGTCCCATTCACTGCTCAGAAAATTATTGATGTGAAAACATCTATAGCGGTATCTAACAATGGAATGTAATGAAAATGCAATTGCAACAATAGAAATACTTGTACTGTTGCAAACATACTATTCAACAAATGGCTAAAATCAAATGGATAATTAGACTATTGGCTTGGTTTTGCTAACCTCTTCCAAACATTAATTCGGTAGAGTAAGTAGTGGGTGTGTGCAAAAAACATTACATCGTTCATACTAAATATTTCAGACTGAAGTAGGACACTAAAGTTACTAACGTTGATTCGGTAGAGTAAATAGTGGGCGTGAGCATAAAACGTTACATCATTCACAACTTTGGTTCTAGCTGTTCAATTTTAAAGCAGCCCTGATTTTCGTCAAAGATGTTTTCACATAAATCATCTTTCGTGTGCACAGGGTACACAAGCAGTTTTTTTTTTTTTTTTTATTAGATGCAGTCTCATAGTTATCTTATACAATTAGGTTGGAATTATCACCAACCTAACTGTATAAGAAAATTGTTCAATAAATTATAGATAGCACACCATGGGCCCTTCTTACCCAATAAAAGACACAAAAGCTTATATAGTAGCATCAGCCAAAAAAAACCCTTCCTGTTTCACCCATCCATCCACTCCAAAAGTTTATCTAGTTCAGTCTTGAATTTATTTAAGCTATCAACTTTCACAACAACAACAGATGGAAGTTTGTTGCAACAATCAACCACCCGCTGGCTAAAAGCAAATTTCTACACATCTATTCTACAACTGTCTTTCCTCAATTTGAATTTATGTCCCTTAGGTGCGGAACCTAAGCAATTGGAATAATCCCATCAGAATTGAGCTTGCTCAAACCATTCAAGGCCTTATACACCTCAATCAAATCACCTCGCAGGTGCCTAGTCTCCAGACTATGCAATTTGCAGAACTTAAGCCTAATTAATCTTAATGGTTCAATGCACTCTCAAATGCCTCCATCAAAATCACTGGGTATATGCCATGAAGCCAGGGGCCTTATCACTTTTATACTCAAAAATTTTTCTATTTATTATCTTATGTATATCAATATCAATAATATTATACACTCAGCTTCACCTGCACAGTTTCTTCTCACTGTGAAAGGTGTCTTTCATCTGTAAAGATTGATAAGAAGTACCCACTCAAATCATCAGGAACATTTGTTGGGTTATCTAAGACTTTCCTGTATTCATTACATAAGGATCCAATTTGATTTGTTCTTTTTTGGCTTTCATATATGTGAATAACTCCAGTTGCATATGCATTGAGTTGATCATGGTTCAAATCCATGTGACCATAAAATGGAGTTAATAACAATATTCCTGTCAAATGATTATTTTTTACCTCCAACCTGTGCTGGAGGTAAAAAATAACATTTTTTTTAAACTACTAAATAAAGTACATGTAAGGGTTACTATATTCTAATTACTACAATACAAAAAGGTATTACTTCTAATAGTAACCTGAACCACAATTAGTAAAATATAATGACAAACATTTAAAATTTGTTCCTGGTAAAAGTCATCTTAAAAAAAAAAAAAAAAAAAAAAAAAAAAAAAAAACGACTTATTAATAAAATATTTTTCAGAACAGCACGTGTCACTTTCAGTTGCAATTACTGGGTTGAAGGCAAGCTGCTGTTTTTATTACTCATCTAATTGCTCATCTAATTTTATTACAGCTCATCTAATTGAAAATCTGACTCCTGTCGGCTTTAGAGTTGAGTAACTGTTGCAAGCAATGTTGTGATGATTAATGAAGTGAATTGATGCAATGGGGAAAGTTCTGTCCATTTGTTTGAGTCTGGAGATATTGAATTTGAATTGTTGTTGGTTTCTTGAATTTTCTCTGCTGGGAGCAGCTATTATGTTGGCTAAGTTTGGTGAATTGCTTGCAGAAGTAATTAACTTTGTAAGAAGCATGGCTCTAGACTTGTTGATCAACTGTTGCAGAAGCTTTGTGTGGAGAGGGCAATAAAAGTTTGTCAGAACTCAGTACATTCATTCCAAATTCTAGTCTGAATATCTTTCTAATTTTATTACGCCCTTTCAACAAGCAAGCAAGCAAGCAACGCTCCACGGAATGGCCTCCCTCTTCATCAGACATGAACCCTGTGGAGCATTTTTGGGATGCTATGGAAAGGTCCGTTCGAGCTTTGCATCCTCCACCCAGGAATGCAATGGCATTATGGACAGTGGTACAGCAAACACAGAAGAATTCATAAAGCTGTTGCCTGGATATTGTATGGGAAAAAAAAAGTTTACTATTCAGCCATCCAAGAACTCAGTACTCTAGAGCAAGGAATTTCTTGACGGTTACTTGAAGAGCACCAGACCAGATTTCGGAAGCATAAGACAGAACAGGAAATATGCATCTTTGAACATTACTTATGACTGTTTTTTTTATCTCGAATTGCTGTAGTTTCTTGTTTGATTAGCCATTTTGCTTTTTGAATTTTTTGAGCAACATATAAATAGCGGGCATTAAAGGAAAGATTTTTGTCAAAAACAACTCCAAGGTCTTTGAGAGCATAGACATTTAGAAATTAAGACATCCACAATTTTTATTTCCATGTGGTTTGGTTATTTCTGCAAGGAATAGGTTATTTGAGCAGACTTGTTTGCATTTATAGTCAGATTGAGTTCTTTCAGATAACTGATGATTCCACATGTCTGTAAATTTGCATTGTGGCTAGAGCAAGGAATTTCTTGACGGTTACTTTGTGAATATCATTACCAGCTTTGTAAATAATAAATAATTTTAAATCATCGGTATATGCCAGAAGATTTGGATTTTCTTGTAGAAGTGGTTGTAGAGATGCTGAAAATATAGTACTGGAGAGAACACCTCCTTGAGGAATGCTGTTGTGGTTGTAACAAGAATATTATTGGTACTAGTGGGGAAGAGGAGAAATCTGCAATTTAGGTCTGTACTGTAGATAGAAAAATAATAGTGTCAACCAGAAATGATTTTTTATTATTTCAAAAGCTTTCTTGTGATCTACATGGTCAAAAGCACCTCTGATGTCTAAGTAAAAGACATCATACTGTACCTTATCTTGAAATGCAGTTTGGATGCACACAATGGTGTCAGCTAGGCTTGTTGTTGTGGAGTGCCCTCCAGGACCAAAATGTATGTTGACAGGTGCATTAGCGAAACTTGCATCTTGAAGATATGGCAGCATGATTTTATCAATAATTTTATTAATTACTGACAAAACAGCACAAACACTGACGAAACTTTAATCTTAAAATAAGGGCCATTTGAGAACCTTGCACACTGGCTGCTAGCAGCAAGCTAATTCATGCATAAATATTGTTGATGCATGAAGAAATATGCAAGAACATGTTTCTACATATACAGCATGCCCAATCATCATGTAGAATTAAAACCAGTTTCATTACTTTATGGCTATAGCTAAACCTTGCATATCACAGACTGATACTACTTCCACATTACTACTATTATTAGTTACTTACTGGGGTATTTTTCTGTGGCATATAATGTTAGTTCTCTGTGGCAATATAGCAGCTACAGTACTTAATGCCCATTCAGAACAGGCAACACCATGTCTTTTCACTCAGGAAGTGTATTATAGAGTCCCAGGTAAAGGAAAAGAATGTTTCTAGGTTTTTCATTCTACCAACATATCTATTGGCCTATGAAAGAACACACACTTGGGGATAAAGAATTATATGATCATAAATTGTATTACTGATCCCATAAAAGAATGATAACACAGGAATCAATAGGCTACTAAATATAGCTCTGAAATAAATCATGTGCACGTCAAATAACAGCACTAAAAACAATACATTTCATTCAAGTTTATGTAAATATTGAAATACTCACACAGCACTAAGAGTTGGATTTAGTTCATTAGTAGGCTTAGTTGGGTTTCCAAATTTGTCTTGGAATTCTAAAGGAATCTGAAAAGGATTCCCCACACGGAATGGACCATCTAAGACACCAACAGTGAATTTTTCAGGATCAGCCTCTGAAAAATATACAAATGCTTACATTTAAAAATAAGATATTAAATAAAATGTAAATGTAAACACTAATTATTCTGAATAAAACTACATTAAAATAGTTTAAAATCAATAATAATCAAATGGCTGAATTATAAAATTTATACACAAAAAGTCAGAAGTAGCAGTGAGATAAAAGGGCTTCCGAGAATTTTCAAGACAGTTCTGAAATTCTGGATTTTTTTTTTTTTTTTTTTTGGAACAGGAATAACCTTAAATTGCTTTAAGGTCTTAGAAAAATAAGCTTTCTGTAGGATGCAGAATAAACATGAAATCAGGTCAAAAAACCAAAAATGTGTAAATAAAATTTTCCAACAGCAAAGGAATCCTTAGGTGCCTTCTTGAGTGGAGCTTCAGACACGAATATCAGAGAAGACAAGAAAATGGAGAAAGAAAAAGGAGAAAAAATTACATAGTCATAGAACCAACTTATTCAAGTTTAAATATACCATTAATCCAATCCTTGAGTTTTCTAAAAGGCTCAGAAAATGAAATGTTTATAAATGAAAATGTTCTAGTACCCTTTCTTGACCTATCATAAATAGATATACAGCTTTCCCTTTAGTGGATAATTTTGATTTAAATGAATCTTTTTACAGTAATGATACTCATCCTGTTACATTTAAAAGCAACTGACAATTCAGAATTCTACTAGGGTTTATTATAGGAGACAGGTGACAAATTCTAGACAGCAGTATTTTAAATAAAAGTTAACCAATGCATCAATTATTTGGTGAATTTAAACATACCAAATAAGGAATTACTGAAAACAAAAAGTTCACTAGAATTGAAGTTGGTTTTTAGGTGCACAACTTAGGCCAACTGCACCATTGAAGTGTGTTCACTGGCCCATTTGTGCAGGCTGAAGAGCAAAGAATAACTCCTGCAGGTATTAGTTTTGGGGGGGAGGATTTGTGTGAGCTTGGCCATCAACAGCCATGATGAAATGCCTTCAGAAATTCCTCCAGTCTGTGACAAACACTGCTGGAAATTCCTCCAGCAGTCTTTGTCATCTGTGATTGCAGCCACACCTTGCTCATAGTTATATGTGAAAATGTTTATTCATAACAATAGGTTGTGCCAAAGCAAGAGAGTAAATGGTGAGCATGTTAACACAGTCATGGATATTCAAAAATCATTCTTCCATATTTCAGTGGGGTCCTTCTTGCTGCCAATTAGACTTCAGAATGTCTTCTGATAACTCAATGAACTCCACCTGCAATTATTCAGATTTGGCTGAATAGCTAACCTTAGTGTGATATCACGTATTTTTTCAAAATCTTTAAAATTTCAAAATCTTGTCATGATGGGATACCTAAGTATCCCATCATGACACCTACATTTCTTTCCCATCACTTGATTTTGTAAAGGAAAACTCATGTTTAACCAACCTGACTAGTTTTTTGAGTCACATACGAGGTAAATGTAGGAAATAATTTTAACATTTATTTGGATTTCAGCAAATCATTTGACTCATTTGATTTTATTTTCGACTCAGTTCAACATGAGAAATTATTGTATAAGTTGGAACACATTGGAATCACATGGTAGCTGCAGGGTAGAAGGCAGAGGGTTGTAATTAATGGTTACTCTTCATATTCATATTAGACTGACATAAAAAGTGGCTCAGCACCAATCTTTGGAGGTGAGCCACTGTTGTTTTTGATTTTCTTAAATGATATTGATGAAGGGATATCAAATTTTGTAGATGTGAAGATTGGGAGAGTAGTTAATGATCACAGTGCACTTCTAAAACATAACTGCCACTTTTCTGACCATTCCTAAAGTCTATCTATGTTTTAATGCAGTAATATGCAAGGTCTTACACTTGAGGAACTTGATGGGGTTGAATTAAAAACAGTAGAGGAAGAAAAGGAGCTGGAAGTTAGGATATAGTCAGACATGAAGTGTTCTCCAAATGGTAAGGAAGGCCTGTGGTGTCCTATCAATGACTTACTGAACATTTGCTTACAGAGACAGGGAGGTCACAACTCCATTAATTAAGGTAATTTTTACACTGCACTTCGAATACCGTATTCAAGTATAGAGATTACACCTTAAAAAAAAAAAAAAAAAAGTTATTTTTAAAGGGTTAAAAAGCCAGGCAACACATATGTTGAGATGAGATTAGCGAAAGTGGCATAAGAGATCAGACTTTGAATACGGGAACAACAAAGCTTGGTAAATAGGCACCTAAAAGGAGACCTAATTGAGGTGTGTATAAGACTACAAGAGAAGAAAGTAAAATGAGTGAAGATGAATTTTCACGGTTTTAATGATTACAGAACTAGGAGCCATTAATTCGAATTATATGGGAAGAGGTTTAGACTGATTTGAAGGAAGTTTCCTTTTAGTCCAGCGAGTTGTTAACTACCCTCCATGGGTAGTTGAGACTGACAGCTTGGTGAAATTCAAAGATTAGCTGGATAGTACCATGTGAGGAAGGAGTCAAATAAGTAGTTTATTTTATTATTTATTATATTATTATTTATTAATTAATTATTTATTTGTTTTTTAATTCAATTTTGGCTAATGCATCAGAAGCCTCATGCTTCCTTGCACCACATGGCTTATATTAATACATTTTCTTCCCCCATAGCATTGTTCATGCAGTGCTGTTCACTATAGCATTCTGTATTTTTGATATCCCCCCCCCCACCGAGTTGTGCTCTATTCCCCTGGAATAACACTATTTGCTCCAAACATCTTGAAAGAAGTTACCCATCAGTAAGGGGTTTTGAGTGTGTGAGAGACTCCCCATTGAAAAAAAAAAAAAAAAACCTTTCTGATGCTCTTCAATCCAACTTCTAATCAACCACAATTCATGGAGCATGCCTTCAACGGTCTTTGGTTTTGCTATTAAAAATTCATTTTAACTGATACTGTAATTAACAAGAAAATGGCCAAATTGCCAGTCAAACTGGAAATAATGATTCCAGTTTATGATAAGGAGCAATTTTGAAAGCTGTTTATTACCTCAAAATTTATTATTTTTTTTTGCCTATGAATAATTTAAACCTAATGGTTAAATTATTCATAGCAGCACAAGTTTCCTGTGTCCGTGGCTGTAAAACACTATGGTCATTTAATTCTATGGGGAGGGGATATAAACCAAAGTTGTCACATGTACCATTTCTTGCATACACTTTATACATCCTTTTGCTCGATGATATTATGGGAAGGTGAGCATCCACTCTGGAGTTCTAGTTAACTGAAGTTTATTGAAGTGTTTATAAAACTTTTAAAATGTTTATAAAACACTGTAAAGTGTTTATAACATTTGTACACTTTGTAAAGTGTTTATAAAACTTTTAAAGGATGCAGCAAAGGAAGTAAGCAAAACCTTAGCCATAATTATGAGAGCTTCCTTGGACTCAGGGGAGGTCCTCATGGACTGGAGGTGTACAAATGTATCACCAATTCACAAAGGGGGTTCAAAAGGTGACAGAAGTAATTATAGACCTGTTAGTTTAACATACGTTCCAGGGAAAATAATGGAATCACTGGTTAAAGAAGCATTGCAGAATCACCTAGACAAAACAGCAGTAATAGTTAAGACACAGCATTGGTTTGTTAAAGAGAGGTCTTGTCTGACCAATTTGATTGGATACTATGATGTGGTCACAAAGGAACCAAATGCCAAAAATAATTTTGAAATCATATACTTCGATTTCAGGAAAGCTTTTGATACTGTTGCACATGAAATACTGTACAA
The DNA here is from genome assembly GCF_048544385.1 of Mastigoproctus giganteus. NCBI lineage: Eukaryota > Metazoa > Arthropoda > Arachnida > Uropygi > Thelyphonidae > Mastigoproctus > Mastigoproctus giganteus. Next base: position 86,153,343 of record NC_143588.1, on the reverse strand, counting down.
ATTGGAGCAGTATGGCATTAAGGGAAAGTTGCTACAATGGATAAAGGGATGGTTGAGTGGGAGACGACAGAGAGTGGTAATCAATGGACACTGCTCTTCGTGGACAAATGTTATTAGTGGAATTCTCCAGGATTCGGTGTTGGGCCCATTGTTGTTTTGTACATTTATCAATGATATTGATGAAGGTATATCAAGCTTAATGTCCAAGTTTGCAGACGATACAAAGGTTGGCAGGGTTATTAATGATAGTAAAGACAGTATGCTACTCCAACTGGATCTAGACAAGTTGGGCAAATGGACTGAGAAATGGCAACTGAAATTTAACATTGAGAAATGCAAAGTACTGCATATGGGTAGCAATAACCCAAGAGAAACGTACCAACTGTGTGGTACTACACTCAGGGAAGTGGAAAAGACCTGGGTAATTGTACAGTCAAATATGAAGTTCACTGAGTAGGCTCCCAGGGCAGGTCATGGAGTCTTGTCAATGATATTTAGGAATTTTGCTAGCAGGGATGCAATTATCCCGTTATACAAGGCAATAGTCAGGCCACATCTAGAGTACTGTGCAGGTCTGGACACCCCATTTTAGGAAGGATGTAGAGTTGCTAGAACAAGTACAAAGAAGGGCAACAAGATTAGTGAGGGGAACAAAGGGGTGCCTTACCAAGAAAGGCTTCAGTTCTGCAAACTGCAGTGCCTGGAGAGTAGGCACCTGCGAGGTGATCTGATTGATGTGTATATGGCCTTGAATGGGTTGAGCAAGCTGAATGCTGATGAGATTCTTCCTCTTGCTCAGATTAAGAACCTGGGGGGGGGGGCACAATTTCAAATTGAGGAAAGACAGTTGTAGAACAGATGTGCGGAAATCAGCCTTTAGCCAGCAGGTAGTTGATTGGTAGAACAGACTTCCATCTTTTGTTGTGAAAGTTGATAGCCTAAATAAATTTAAGGCTGAGCTGGACAGGCATTTGGAACGAATGGAGGGGTGAAATGGGAGGGGGGTTTTTTTTGGCTGATACTGCATAAGCTTGTTTTCTTGCATCGTATGACTTTAATAATGCTAATGCTAATACTAAACTTCATTTTAGGAACGTGTTTTCTAACAGGAAGTTCCTTTTAGCTGTCTGAAGCTCAACAGCACTCATCAATATTGTTTTCAGTTTATTTTTGGCTTCCAGTAAAGTTCTAGTTTACACCTTGCTTATATGCATTTTGTGTCTGCATGATTGAGTTTAGTTTAACATGCAGGTAGTTTCAACAATATAATAAAATGTAATCAAAACCACTAGATTTACAATGCATTTAGTGGTTTGATTACATTTTATTATATTTAGTGATCCGAAAACTAATAGTATCACAAGGTGTAATCGTAAATAACATATTTGTAGAAGCATGTAAACTCATTAATTTTAAGGCAAGTTTCTTGCATTTTCTTAAATACATACTTTATTGCACAATTTATGTATTTAAATTTAAAATATTCCTACATTTAATATTGTTATATAGAGAAATGGTGTTTTAAAATAAACCAGAAACACTAATCACACTAACTAACAGTTAAAATTATTTACATTATTTCATATGGATAAACCTTCCCTGCGTAACATGGATTCATTCGGCACTCTGTTTTTATAGCTCCCATAAAGAGCACTAAGCAGGGAATGCTATACTAATACTTCACTGAGGCAATGGTAAAGAAATAAAAGTTTTACTTGAAATCCCAGAAAGTCAGAAATATTCTACTTACTTGTCAGCCTTTATTAACTATGTTAATAAAATCACAATTTTAGTATTTAGGCATGTATAAAAAAAACTTCAACGAGTATCACAAATGGCTGCAGATTCCCACCTCTGCCATAAGCCCTCTCTTTGTGTTAAAGAGAAATATTTCTTAAAAGATAAATAATAATTATTACCAGAGAACCAGGAAAGAAACAAAAAGTATGTAAAGTAAATTTTAAAGTTTTAGTTAATCTTTCAAAAGAAAAAAAAATAAATAAAACTTAAGAAGGTGTAATCAAAAATTGGAAAAAAAGATAATTTAATACAGTAATTAATAATCTGAACTAATTAGAACTGGGGATAGTTCAAACTTGATTTGTGCAGATTTTCAAATTTATCAAAAATACTGTTCTGGAGACTAAAAGAAAAGTTTAGTAAGTTTATACATAAAAACACCGGCTTTAAAATCTGAAGGAGTACCAAATTTTTTGTTAAAATCCAGTACTTTTTCACACAACAAAGGTCCAGATATGGGTTCTCCTGAACTTCATCTCTGTGTAAACCACAAATAAACAACATCTTCAAAGTATGGGTCATTAGCTGTTCTCATAGGTTTTTTTTTTTTTTTTTTTTTGCACCATCATCTGAATCAAGTTTCAACATGAACTTTAAAAATTTTCCTTTGTTGTTTTTAATGTTTGTTATGATTGACTTTCTAACCTCGTAAAATTTTTCTAACGAAGGCCCACTTTCTCCCTTTGAAAGTCTGTTTAAAATCTCAATCTTTGATTCAATTGTTAAAAATTTCTGCTTCCTTTTAAAAGATAAAGAAAAACTACTAAATTTTTACTATTAATCATTTTACTCCATATCTTACTTGCAAGTATCCTGTTATTTGCAATTTCTACATGCCATGTTCTTTGTTTTTGATTGAAGCTTACTTTTTTACTGCTTACCTTTTTTTACTGTTTTAGCTTTTACAACCCTCCAAAAAATATCAGTGAACAGAAATATCAGATTACAAAGTGTTGTGTTATGTTATGTTTAGTTAGTACAATAGGTATATTAATTAAACTATGTACGTAAGTGAAAATTTATTTTTATTTTACTAACCTGTGTATAATATTTTTCCGATTTTCAAGTATCATTTAATTTTGTTAACTGGTAAGGGGAAAAAAGGTGTAAATTTATACTTTCTTTATGTGTGTATCTTCATTTTTACAGCTTGCGATCCTCTGATTTTTACTTATTAGAATTGCTGTTTAATAGAACCAAAATTTAATTCACAAAAGTGATCACAATAACTGGCACTTACTGTAATTACAGTAAACCCATGCTATTCACCGTCGCTGATTTAATATAAAATGAAACCTTAAAAAATGTGAATTTTAAAGCGCCATGAACATTTTCTGCCATAAAAAAACATTGGCGTGGCTAAAATCATCTTTCCTGATCAAAACAGCACTCAGTTGGGTGGGGGGGGTTTACAAAATCGCAAGTGCAGATGTTTCCCGCTAATCCTTGTTCAACTCTCTGGTGGGGCATGGGCTTGCCCCACTGTAAACTGGAGCTGTCTTCTCTATCGGCTCCATGTCTCTGCCTTTCCCCCCCAGTCTTCAATCTACTCCCCACTCTATCTGCACGCAATGCCCCACACAATCTAAAATCACCTTCGCCCACTACTCTCGGCCTCCCATTCCTAGCGCCTCCCTGCCACGCAAGCGCATAGAGGGTGTGTATATATGTTTGTGTGTGGCATGTATATGTATATATATATATACACCTGTGTGTGTTTTATATGTATGTATATATATATATATATATATATTTGTTTATATATATATATTTTTTTATATTTTTTTTATTTTTATTATTTTTTTTTTTTTTTAAAGGTCCTAGCCACTGAAATCTCAGGAAATTAGGTGGCAGGACCTGCCAGAGTAAATCTTAGTCGACTGGTGTTTCCTGGTCTGCCTCCACGGGGCTAAAGTGGGGCAACGTTGGGCTTCAGTAGGGGTCCAGCGGCTAAATGACCAGATGAACAACGGTACACGACACTACACACGTACAATATCCATACACTTTTGAATCTCTGGCATTTCCAGTAAACTGGCACACCCATCACAATGCAAGCAATGCGGAGATGGGGGAAACCCCTGGTGCCGCTTGACACCAAACACACACTTTAATCCTTGTTCAGGTCAATAGTGAACCCCAGAAAAGTCTGTGGGGTGCCTTTGTCTAGGTAGTATAATACAATGCGGCCTACTATACTACCTAGACAAAGGCACCCCACAGACTTTTCTGGGGTTCACTATTGACCTAACCAGCAACAGAAATGTGGAAAATAAGAGGATACAAACTCACTTGCAGCAGGCATGGCAGGAAAGGTGGTGCAACTCTCAAAAGGGAGAGATCACAAAGAAATTTCTACCCAATATTGAACAAAACTACCCAACCTCACCCAACTGGTTCTCTCCAGGTCTACAAGCAACGTACCTCTTAACTGGACACGGAGCAATTAATGCCAAACTGTCTCTACTTGGGATTCAGGTTGATCCAACTTGCACTTGCGGGGGGCTGGAGAGCTGGCAGCACCTAATGTATGACTGCAGGCTCTATGAAGACCTACGTGGTGTTTTACTCACCAGAATCCATTACTTACCACAGGGACAAGAACATCACCTCCTAGACTCGAAGGAGGAGTATCAAGCCTTCTCGGATTACGCACAAGCACTGTTCACGAGGAGGAGGACGAGGAGAAACCAAATGGCCGCAGCCCACAACCCATTACCATAATAACCAAAGAACATCTGTTCTTCAGCTCACCGGACTCCCTTGCCTGGTGCCTTTCCACCCCTTCCCCTGCGCCGGTGGTGGGACGGTCCCCCCGGCGCCCCCTACTTTCTCTTGGTGAGGCATGGGCATGCCTCACTGCCTTCTGGGGTTGCCTACTCTATCATCCCCATATTTCTGCCTTAACCCCCCCAGCCTTCAGTCTCCCACCCACTCTATCTTTATGCTAGCGGATGTCCCACACACAAAAACTTAATGATGTCAAAATTCCCGTTCGCCCATTCTTTCGGCCTTTATTATGCAAGCATTATCCCCCTCACCTAACAATCATCAAACCGACGATGATGGATATATGTATCTGTCTGTATGTACGTGCATATAAAAGAGCGCGCCATTTTTTTTTTTTTTTTTTTTTTTTAGGTCCTAACCTCTGAAATCTCAGGAAATTAGTTGGCAGGACCTGCCAGAGTGAAACTAAAACTACTGGGTTCCTGGTCTGCCTCCACGGGGCGAAGGTGGGGCAACGTTGGGCCTCAGCAGGGGTCCAGCGGCTCGATGAACAACGGTACACGACATCATACAGATACAAAGCCCACACACTTTTAAATCTCTGGCATTTCCCAGTGAACTGGTACACCAACAATGAAAGCAACACGGAGATGGGGGAAACCCCTGGTGCCGTCTGACACTAAATACACCTTACACCTTACACCTAATCCTTGTTCAGTATGTGTTATGCACTTGCCATGGAAAGGTTTTGTCGTTTGCTTTTAATTTATATGCTTATAAATTGAATAAATTTATAAATTTATTCAATTTATAAATTAAAAACTGGTGATATGCTTACAAAAGTGAAAAATCTACTGTTTTGCAGTGTAAAACAGACTTTTTCGAGTGTGTTAACGGAAGAAAGTGACTTTATTGTGGACAAGTTCTTTCTAACCCTTACAAAAATATGGCTACGAATAACAAGGGAATTGTGAAAGGATCAAAGAAGGTGATGACACTAGCGAGTAAAATTGAGTTACTAGACAAAATTTCTAATAGTGAAAGTGTCTCCTCAGTGGCAAAACATAAAATCAATGAGTCAACGGTACGATCAATCAAGAAATCAGAAGAAAAAATCTCCCGTAGTGTCAGTGAAAACATGCTAATTGATTCAAAAATTTGCTCTGTAACTCGTGATGTTAAATTAGAAAAAATGGAAAAGATTTTAAATCTGTGGATAGAAGACCGAATTCAAAATAAAATTCCGTTAAGTTCACTCATCATTTGTAAAAAGGCAAAACACCTTTATCAACACTTTAGCGAAACTGGTGATAGCACTGGCGGGATAAGTTTTTTAGCTAGCAAAGGCGCTGGTTTGAAATTTCTAATAAATATTACATTTAATATTAAATTGTTTCTTATTTTCATTTCGATGCATTATGCTTGTATTTCACTATGTAACATAGTCATATTATGAAGGTACATATAACACATACATAGACAAACTATTTTTTCTTATATATTTCATACTTCGGAACGGAACCCCTTTGTTACTATGGGAGGCATAACTCAGTATTCGCATTTTCGGTATTCGCTGCATTTCTCCGGAACGTAACTCCCGCGAATAGCGGGGGTTTACTGTATTTTATGGCACCAGCATAAAAATTAATAAATGCTGGCTCATTCGCATTACTTATGTTTGGATTTTCGATGCTCTACTGTATATGATCTTTCTGGTTAACACTAAGGTAATTTTTGGGGGCATGCAGAACTGAAAAACAAAAATGACACAGGAACACCAAAATTAACTTGTGCATTTTAAAATAGGTAACAACAAAAAATAACTCTAACTTTATATTAAAAGTGAATTAAAATTGAACTAGTTTATTCTGTACTTGAGAATGGATAGAAAACAAACATTTCCATCTAATTTTCTCTGGTGTAGATAAGGCTTCACACAAAAAAATAATGTAAAGAATGGCCTCTATGTTCTTGTAGAAGTATGTTAGGCAGTCATTTTCTTAGTAAGCCTGGGAAAAAATCATGACTTGATCTCTCTCTCTCTCTCTCTCTCTGAAAATCAAATTTCTCATAATCAGTGGACTCTACTGCTTTTGTATGCTCTCCCATACAATCTTTAAACAAATAAGGGACCATATAAAAGCAACAGAGTCAACTATGTGCTCTGCTTGAGCAATTCAGAAAAGAAGGATCACCAAATTTCTCTAGACAATGCAGCTACTGTCAATCATTTGAATAGGCATCGGAAATGGCTGGACAGCTTACAAATTTGTGCCTTTTAATTTTTTTTTTAGGAGCATTAGCAACTAAGGCCATATTGCTCCGGGGATATGCGGTGGTCATTCCCTGACCTTTCCACATTCTCCATATTTGGTGGTCACGGGCTCGAACCCCGATCTAATCAAGAAGTGTGTGCTGTTTTTGACCACCTGGCTACGGAGGCACCTACAAATTTGTTCTTTGGAACATAACAGCATTAACTGAGATAGGGGGAGTCCATTTCATCCCCTCTTCGAAACCATGATCCTTAGACAGGATGAACGGGCCATTTCTAGTATCCATGCATATGTGGAGGATAATTCACATGCTCCTCCAGTAACACGTACAGGAGGGACATGTGTTACTGGAGGAGCATGTAACACGTACTGAGAGCAGTGATCCTGCAGGTATTAGATAAGGAAGTACCATGGCTGTATAAAGTTCCCCTGTTGACAAAGGAGGCAGCCGTCTTTGAAGGCTTTGGTACTGTTTTTATCACTTTTAACTCTGTAATATTCACATATTTTTAATTTTATCTATTTATTATTTTCATCATTATTAACTCCATAGTTATCAGTGTATTCTATTTTTATATTAAATATATGGTTTTATCCTGTGTTTAATTTTATTTTATTAAAGTCTTTATGTCATATACAGGGTTGTTAAAATTAAAGTATCCAATTTGAAAATTGTAGATCTCTTAAAGTACCATTTATAACTGACACAATATAATAGCATAGCTTAATTTAATTTATTATGGTACTCATCTTTTTATAATCTGTGCTGATGTTGGAATAAAATAGATGATAATTTTAAATTTAACTTAGCGTGAATAAGTTAGGATTTAAAAACAGAATTAAAATATGTGCAAGGAAGTAGAAGTGCACGTCTTCGTCCTTGGTTGTCAATGTTGAAATTTAAAACAATTGAAGTTATATAGTTGGAAACAAAAGGCTAATAGCCATAACAAGTGGCTTTCGTTTTATACATCTGTGTGTTTATTTATGTGTGTTTAACTGGATTGCTTAATGTCTGAAATAGCATTTCAAACATTAAACTGACACTTACACTAATCAGCCTGCCAACACAATAGACTTAAATAATGGTGGCCCTTATGCAGTGAAAAATTGTAACATAACAGAACAGTGTACTCTCACATGGCAACAACCAACGACTGACAGAAATTACGTATAAATAAGAATAGATCGGGGTAGGGGGGAAACAGGTGCCTGATGGTAACAATTAGTATGTTACCTTCATCCTTTTCTTTTGGCAATTTTTTTCTGTTCTCAATGCCTATGGTGAGTTCCTCCATCCCATTTAGAATTTTTATTGTTTGTATTATTATTAATAGGGGCAAGTGATGCAAGAAAGCAAGTTTATAAAGCCAAAAAAAAAAAAAAAATTCCATTTCACCTATTCATTACATTGAACAGTTTAGATTAGTACTTCCTTGAATTTCTTCAAACAATCCATTTTCAAAACAACAGATGGAAGCATGTTCCACCAATCAACTACCCGCTGGCTGAAGGCAAACTTCCACACTTCTATTCTGCAACCATCCTTCCTCAATTTGAATTTATGCCCCTGATGTGCATAGTCTGAGCAAGTAGAATCCCATCAGCATTCAGTTTTCTCAAGCCACTCAAAGCCTTAAACACCTCAATAAGATCACCTCACGGTGCTGCAAATTGCTGAAGTGAAGCCTTTCTAGGTAGTGGTGGTGGTAGTAGTAGTAGTGGCATGTGTATGGGCTTATGCAGCATCAGCCAAACAAAAAAAAAAAAAAAAAAAAATCACAAACGCCTGTCCAGTTCCTCCTTAAATTTATTCAACCTATCAACTTCCACAACGACAAATGAAAGTTTCTTCCAGCAATTAACCACCCGCTGGCTAAAGGCAAATTTCCGCACATCTATTCTACATCTGTCTTATCTTAATTTGAATTTATGCCCACTTAGGTTCGTAATCTGAACAAGTGGAAGGATCCCATCAGAATTCAGCATGCTCAACCAATTCAAGGCCTTATACACCTCAATCAGATCACCACGCATGTGCCTAGTCTCCAGTCACTGCAATTTGCAGAACTTAAGCCTCTCTTGGTAAGAGGATCCCTTCATTCCCCTCACCAACCTTGTTGCCCTTCTCTGTACAAGCTCAAGTAAATCTACATCCTTCCTAAAATGAGGCCTCCAGACCTGTACGCAGTACTCAAGGCGAGGCCTGACCACTGCCTTATACAGAGGGATAATCACCTCCTTTTCCCTGTTAGCAAAATTCCTATATATCATTGACAAATCAATATGACCTGACCTGGCAGCCTGTCTGCATTACTCAGAAAACTTCATATCTGCCTGCACAATTACTCCCAAGTCTTTTTCATTTTCTACCACCTTAAGTGTAGTACCACACAGTTGGTACGTTTCTCTGGGGTTACTTTTACCCATATGCAGTACTTTGCATTTGTCAAGGTTAAACTTCAGTTGCCACTGCTTAGCCCATCTACCCAAATTATCTAGATCCTGTTGCAGTAGCACACTGCCATTACTGTCATTAACAACCCTGCCAACCTTTGTATCATCTGCAAACTTCGACATTAAGCCTGATATACCTTCATCAATATAATTTATAAATATACAAAACAACAGTGGACCCAACACCGAACCCTGTGGGACTCCACTAATAACATTAGTCCACGAAGAGCAGCACCCATTGATTACCACCCTCTGTCTTCTCCCACTTAACCATCCTTTTATCCATTGTAGCAACTTACCCTTAATATCATACTGCTCCAATTTGTACAATAGTCTTTCATGCGCAACAGTGTCAAAAGCTTTCCTGAAATCCAAATATATGATATCAAAATTATTTTTTGCATCCAGTTCCTTTGTAACCACATCATAATATCCTATCAAATTTGTCAGACAAGACTTTCCCTTAACAAACCCATGCTGTGTCTGAATTATTGCTGCAGTCTTGTCTAGATGATCCTACAATGCATCTTTAACCAGTGACTCTATTATTTTACCCGGAACAGAAGTTAAACTAACTGGTCTGTAATTACTCGTGTCACCCTTCGATTCCCCCTTTGTGAATTGGGGATACATTTGCACATCTCAAGTCCGTGGGAACCTCTCCTGAGTCCAAGGATGCTCTCATAATTATGGCTAAGGGTTTGCTTAGTTGCTTTGCCGCCTCCTTTAATATAACTGGATAGATCCCATCCACCCCAGATGCATTTCTTATGTTTAACTTCAGAATTTTCTCCTCCACTTTGCTCTTAGTTATTACAAAATCATTAAGAATCCTGCTACAATTTGATAACCTTCTGCCATTTTCAAACCTTAATAATTCCTCATGTGTGAATGTAGAGGCAAAATACTCATTCAGTTTGTTTGCTATCTGAGCAGGATCATCAACAGTCAAACCATCGATGTCGAGTGGACCAATCAGATTCATCCCCTTCCTTTTAGAGTTTATATAAGTAAAGAAATCCTTGCTGTTTTTCTTAGCATCTTTTGCCGTAATCTCGTAGGATTTCTCATAATCTGCCTTCGCCTGCCTAACCTCCTTTGTGACCTGATTACAGACTAGCTTATATCTGCCATAGGTAAGAACACCGTTTCATTTCCTTCACCAATCTCCTTGCCTCTCTTTGCACCCATTCCAGCAGTTCTACATCCTTCCTAAAATGTCTCCAGACCTGGAACCAGTACTCAAGATGTAACTTGACCATTGCCTGAAACATTGGGATAATCATCTCCGTATTCCTACTAGTAAAATTCCTGCATATCATTGACAAAACCTCATGAGCTGTCCTGACAGCCTGTCTGCATTACTCAGAGAACTTCATCTCAGACTGCACAGGTGCTTTTCATTTTCAACTACCCTGAGTGTAATACCGCACAGTTGATACATTACTCTGAGATTACTGCTACCCATATGCAGTACCTTGCATTTGTCAATGTTAACATAGTTTAACATTTTACATTGATATTAAAATGTTTTACATTAATAAAGTTTAACATTGAAAAATGCAGTACCTTGCATTTATCAATGTTAAACATCAATTGCCATTTTTCAGCCCATTGATCTAATTTTTCTAGATATTGTTGAAGCAGCATACATTGATTACTGTCATTAATCATCCTATTAACTTTTGTATCATCTGCAAACTTAGTGTGATATACCTTCATCAATATTAATAAATACAATTAACAACAATGGGCTCAGCACTGAATGCTATGGGACTCTAATAATTACATGAAGAGTAGTGTCCACTGATAACCACTCAGTCTTCTCCCACTCAACCATCCCTTTAAGTGGACCAATGTGATTTAAACCCTTCCTTCTACTCTTAATATAAGCAGTGTCCACTGATAACCACTCAGTCTTCTCCCACTCAACCATCCCTTTATCCACAGCAGTAGCTTTCCCTTAATGCCACACGCTCCAATTTGTACAGCAGTCTTTTTTTGTGCAAGGGTATATGTGATTCAAACCCTTCCTTCTACTCTTAATATAAGCATTGTCCACTGATAACCATTCAGTCTTCTCCCACTCAACCATCCCTTTAAGTGGACCAACATTAAGTGGACCAATGTGATTCAAACCCTTCCTTCTACTCTTAATATAAGCATAGAAGACTTTGCTGCTGCTCTTTGCATTATTTACAAGAGACTTTTCATAATCTGCCTTAGTTTGCCTAACAGCTTTTGTGACTTGATTGCAGACCATTTTATATCTACCATAGTCTTCTATATATCACCTGATAATTTATATGCAACCCAGGCATTTCTTTTCTGTCACATGTCTAAAGAGTTCATCTGACATCCATTTAAGTCTAAGCCTTAAACTGTATTTCTTAGTTGGTATAAAAAGCCTAGTAGCTTTTATGGTTATTTCCCTGAATGCTTCTCCTTTAGAATTTGTTGTTGATAACAACATTATTTGTTCCCACTGTATAAAATTTCATGCCATCGATTAAAATTTTAGATAGTTCTAAAAATTGTCTCCTTTACAAAGTTAAAAACCGTTCACTTTATCCTTGATGGTAGCTCCATCTTTAAGTAAATCCCACATCAATATACTGTGATCACTGCCACCTAGTGGTTCTTTCATCTGCAGATTTTTAATTCGCTGGTGATAATTTTTAAATTATCACCAGTGAAGAGTCACTAGTGATAATTAGATGGCTACACCTGTGGCCATTGTGCCAGCATCAGTCACAAATTTTAAAACGTGCCCCAAAAAATCTCAACCTTGCATTGAACACTCTCATTCTTACAGGGACACAACTTGACACGCAGCCAAAGAAGCCATTAAACAGAAGAGCTGCTATGAATAAGTGCACACAAACAGAACAAATTCAAGAGCCAACAACATAAAAGTTCTTTGTTGAATCAGGCCACAAAAATAATCACCAATCATCAGATCCAGATCCTGTGCCTGCAAGAGCCATATTCTTTTAAAAGGGCAATAAAGGGATTCCCACTTAGATGTAGAGTGGTCCAATCTGTCACAACCACAGAAGGCCAGGGTGGAAATGCTGTGGCCAGAGCTATCATAGATTCTAGTCTCACTGTTATACACAAATCACTGGGCTTTGTAATACCCACATTGCCTGTGCCAGTATCAAAGGCTTCTTTGGGCAAGTGTATATTCTTTCAGTGTACTTCCAATGTAGCAAACACAAACAACCAATACAGCCATGCCTAAATCAACTAGATGAAGCCCTTCAAAAGAAAACTAAATGATAAATGTTTCTTGGTGGCAGCCAACATCAATGCAAACTCAACTCTATGGAACAGCCCAAGAACAGATAAAAGGTGTGAACTCCTGGAGGAACTCATTATAGCTAGAAACTTAAAAATCATTAATTCCCATGGACAACCTGTGTCACCCTGCTAGGTTAATCCTATATCAACATAACAATTACCAATACCCCTCTCCTACAACGGAATACTAGAATGGCAAATCCATACATCCTAGTCTACTAGTGACCACAATCCAATCACCTACAGCATTGCACTAGAAGATGATAACAGAAGACATTCCCCAAAAGATATTACCCAGTATAACATCAAGATGGCATATTGGGCAGTTTTCAGGGCACTTACAAGCCATTCCTGCTCATCAAATCAGCACAATAAAGAACTCCTGGCTGAGACACAGGCACTTGAGATACAACTTATTCTAGATGCCTATGATGCTTCAATTCCCAGGAAGAAAAGAAAACCAAATCAAGTCCCCTGGTGGACAACAACACTACAGTGCAGAGGAAACAAATGAGAACCTCAAGAAGGAACTACTAAAAGGCAAAAAGAAATAACAGGCCCGTGATGAAATCAACAGACTGTACAATACTTACAAAGAGCAAAGAAGAACGTATCACAGAACAATATTTCAAGTGAAATGCCTGGGAGAGGCTGGTTGATAGAGATGGCAATTCTGATCTCTGGAACTACTATACAAGAAAATTATGGAAAAAATCCAACCAGGAGAAGTCTTCTCATCCATTAGAGACAGCAATAATGCTGAGACCCTCTCTTGGGAACACTGCCAATAAGATCTTGGACCACATTATTTACCAGGACAACAGTCAATTAGAATCCACCACACAAATCAACATGTGTATAGAAGACCTCAGTTATCAAGGCAACCCCATTGAACAAGAATTCGACAGAGCAGAGACTGAAATAGTGATTAACTCAGAAAGTCTGCAAAATGCCCAGGAGCAGACCTAATTAGGGTTGAGGTCATTAAGGTCTAGCTATACTTCCTAGACATTCTTTTTAGCTTGTATAACTCCTGTCTGTGAGATGGAATCTTCCCAAACATTTGCAAGTGTGTCCATCTTAAAATCCTACTGAAAAAGGACAAACTGCAGAACCAACCTCAATCACATCATCCCATTGCACTTCTCTCAGTTCCCAGAAAAATCCTTGAGAAATTAATCTCCCAGAGATTCTATGCTGCATATCAATCTAAGAAAGTTCTGTAGCCCAAACAGTATGGTTCCAAAAAAAGGACATAATGCTGAAGGTGCTATCAAGGCTCTACTTGTAGCCAGGACTACAGAAATGAAGTAAGCTCTTGGCCTCTTTATGGACTTCAAAGGGGCCTTTGGCACACTTTGGTGGCAAAGCATTCTAAAGAGGTTCAGATAGGCTGAGGTATCCAAACTAATGTTTCTCCTCATGTCCAGTGATCTGGAAAACAAAAACCTAGTAGTGAAAGCCAATCACCACTAAATAAATAGACATATCACAAGGTGCTGCCCCCAGGGATCTATACTTGGGCCACTATGCTGGAATGTCATTTTTTATAAATGGCTTTCAATAAGACATCAAAACTCTTTAAAAGTGTTTTATGCTGATGACCTTGCCATGATCATTTATGGCAACTTGAGACTAGTTAACAACATCCTGGAAGATCTTGCTAATTGGTGTGATGCGAGTAAGTTGAGTGTCTCTACCACTAAGGCTCGTCAGGTGTACATCAAGGGCATAACAAAGACCTTGCGACCACCAAATAAAATACACAAGCACATAAAAATACCATGGAGACATCCCGAATGATTGAAATTCATTCCTTCCTTACTGTGACTATGTCAAAGAGAAAATCGAGAGAGTTGTAGGGAAAATAGCAAGAATCACACGGAGAGACTGGGTCTGAAGAGATGCACTCTCAAAATCTATTATGAGTGTTTATTCCTCTCAAGGCAATCCAGAAAAGATACATAATCACAAAGGGTAATACTACTTATGATGTCCACAGCCTACAGGTCAGTCTCCACCCAAGCACTGTAAGCGAGTTGTGGCAAGCTGCCTATCCATCTTGAGATCATTTTTTTTTTTTTTTTATCTTAAATACCATCTAAGAACTAGAACTCTTGCTGATATTTCTAGAATTTCTCTGGACCTGACCAGCTCCCCAACAATGGACAAGAGCATACAAGATCTCCTCATCCAGAAATGGCAGCAATCCTGGGAGAACACTGCTTGGAAGAATGATACTCTCTGTAAAGGAATATGATAAACATCTGTCCTGGTTTAATCTGAGCCTATATGCCTCCTACATTCTTACTGGACATGGAAACAAATGCTAAAGTCCACAATTTCTCTCACTGACACCAAACTGCACTTGTGAATCCTGGGAAACTGCTGAGCATATACTCCTACGATGCCCATTATACACTGTCTTTCAACTAACACTACAACTCATAACTGTGGTTTTCACCCTCCAAGAAGCACCAACCCTAATAGATTCAAAAGAGAACTTCAATAACTTTCACTCTATGCTGAAGTCTTCAGAAGAAGAACTGATCTTCTGGGATCCAATCTCACTCAGCCTGACTAATCACTGCTAGGCTACACCCATTCTTATTACAGATCAATACCACAAGTAAATAGAACAACCCCCCATAGACAACACATTCTACTGAAGATCAAATGATAAACCAGTGCTGACAACTCTTCTCTCTTAGGAGTAGAACAATGCGAGTATAACTCGCTTTTGCTGATTCAGCTCCCTGCTGGATTGAATTTCTGCTAGCTCTAGGATATGATGGAGAGGGAAGATTCCATTAAGCCTTCCGAAGCGATCTGCTGTCATGGTTTCCAAGGAGGGAACATACTGCTGACCCCCCCCCCCTCCAGGGCAGGTCTACACTATCACTAAATAGTTGTACTGGACACAACTGGACAAGACATTGCTGACCATGAATGACCTACCTGCAAGAACACATGTATTGCACTAAATATAACGATTATATTGAAAATTATATTAAAACAATTATATTGAAAATTATATTAAAACAATTATATTGTATTAATACAATCATTAAAACAAACAATTATATTAAAACAATTATATTGTATTAATATAATTTTCAATATAATCGTTATATTTAGTGCCATGTATATATGTAAATAGGATACACTTTGCATTCTTGGTGTCTTACGGCGTAGAAAACTTGTACCCACCAGCTTGCAAATTACAGTGTATCATTTTTGCATTTTTTTTTTTTTTTTTTTAATATATATAGTTAAATTCATTTAAATTTACTTAAGTTCACGCTGAGATAACATGCAAATTCAGCTCAGGCATACCCGAGCCACAACTTATATCTTGTAATGTCTTTAAACTGTCCTACACTCTTTACTTTTATTTCTCCGAAATTATTAGGGAAATCCGAGGACGTAGGAGAAACTATTTCTTATCTATACCACTATTTTTCGCCTTTGTGGAGTTCAGGTTCTATTATTCCTACTTCTTTAGTTTTCTTCTTACTATCTGCATGTTTCTCTATGCGTTAATTTAATTATTTATTTTTACCGTATCCATCACATAGGGGGCACCACATATTATTTTGACGACTATTACATTATGTCCTAGATACGGTCAATATGTAGTATGTATTATATATTTAATCTTATTGTAATCATTAAATTATGTTCTCTGTCGGGTCAACGATGATTAATATATGCTTATATTTATATTTTACTTATATTTCTTACCTTTGATTCTAATATTTCTAAATTTTTTAACTTTTATTATCTTCTTTCGATTTATTTATATTCGATTTACATCCGGCCTATACTGGCTTATATTTGGTTAGATTTAAATTACTTAGCATATATTGATCATCACAGAAACAGAGAACTTCTTGTCGTTTTTTGCCTTCATTCTGGGAGGTTGGCCCCAGTTGAAGTCATCTAGATTGTCGGTAAAAAGTGATAATATATATATATATATATATATATATATAGTAGATATGGCAAATGGTTAACAGTTGAAAGGTAAAATATTCAATTGTGAAGGTGATGCAAACAGTGAAAACTATAGCAAAAACCAAAAATTAAATCAAAGACCTAATAATGGTGAGAAGAGCTGATTAATGCCATCAATGTCTAGATAAAACATTACATCAGTCTTAATAACTATGAACATAGTATGAACGAGTAGGTGGTAACTAAGGGATGTGATATCAATCCTAGCTGACTTTGGTCCATGGTATAACCTAGTAGGGAAACATATAATTGTTATAGGCAAAATAAAACAAATAAATAAGGATAATTACTAAATTCCCATGTCAAGCCAATTGCAGTATAGATTGGTGGATACACATTACATATATATATATATATATATATATATATATGTATATTATAATTAATATGATAAATAAAAGTAAAGATGGCAGTTCGAAACTCCGGAAAGCTTAAAAAATTACATCAAAACGTCAAAAGAAAGTTACGATAGCCTACATCAGATAAAGGCGGGAAAAATTTTGCTAAATACAGTACTCCGAAACAGGGAAGAAAATATGAAATTAATAAATAATGAAATCTGATGTCAGCAAAGTAAATATTGATGCTAAATCAGGTATTTCATCGGGGGACTACACCTGACATAGCATCAACAGACTGCGTTTCCATACTTGCCCATAGTTATGCAAGAGAAAATTTATAAATGTAAATAAATAAATAAATGTAAAAAAAAAAAAAAAAAACGAAAAAGTATCTCTTACAAAGTATGGACAAGGTAGTCCCTACGCAGTATATATATATATATACTGTGGACAAGGTAATCCCTACGCAGTATATATATATATATATATATATATATATATTTTTTTTTTTTTTTTTTTTGCGTTTTCTTAGATCCCTGATGGTATTATTATTGGATTGATTTACTTATTCCAATGGTTCTTTATATTATCCTTAATATTATAGACATTATGGGTGTATTGCATGATTGCTTGCAACTGCATTGACTGATAAATATTATTTACATATTAGTTACAGTTATTGTCGTTTTAACTTTATTTTTTATCAATAATTATAAATATACATATATATATATATTTTTTTTTTTTTCCAATTCCTAGTAATATAAATTGAAAATAAATTTCCAATGAAATATTTTAAATATTTATAATACCTGTAACAGTAAACCTTATCTTGTATGAGGGAAGTTCTTTTCCTGAACAGAGCATTGTGTCCCCTTCTGGTAACACTGCTTGTAAAGAAAGAGTGTGTGGACCCAGGTTCTTGACATTTTCTAAAATTGGAAGGAAAAAAATAAATAAATACTTTTTAGCATTAGCAAGGGCACATGATGCAAGAAAACAAGCTTATGCAGCATCAGCCAAAAAAAAAAAAAAACTCGCTCCCATTTCATCCCTCCATTCGTTCCAAATACCTGTCCAACTCAGCCTTAAATTTATTTAGGCTATCAACTTCCACAACAAAAGATGGAAGTTTGTTCCAGCAATCAACCACCCGCTGGCTAAAGGCAAACTTCCGCATATCTATCCTACAACTGTCTTTCCTCAATTTGAATTTATGCCCTCTCAGGCGATTATTCTGAGTAAGAAGAAGAATTCCATCAGCATTGAGCATGCTCAAACCACTCAAGGCTTTATACACCTCAATCAGATCACCTCGCAGGTGCCCAGTCTCCAGATATTGTAATTTGCAAAACTTTCTTCGTAAGAGCAACCCTTTGTTCCATTCACTAATCTTGTTGCTCTTCTCTGTACTTGTTCCAACAGCTCTACATCCTTCCTAAAATGAGGCCTCCAGACCTGTATACAGTACTCAAAGTGTGGCCTGACCATTGCCTTATACAAGGGGATAATCACCTCCTTATCCCTGGTAGAAAAATACTTTCTAAGAATATAATCTGACTGTATTTCTTTGTATTAATAAAACGTAATGAATTGTAAGTATTAACTGAATAAAAAAAAAAAAAAAAATTTATATATAGTATAAAGCATGTGCATGAACTTCTATACATAAAACTATTCTCTTCAACGTTGCAGCAGAGAGAGAGAGAGAGAGAGAGAGAGAGAGAGTTTGTTTGTTTCGGGATTTATTAAGTGCATCGGCAGCTATGGCCATAGTGCGCAAAAAGAGAGAGAGAGAGAGAGATGTTGTTATTTGGTTTTTAGAAGCATTAGCAGCTAAGGTCATATTTCTCTGGGGATATGCGGTGGTCATTCCCTGACCTTCCCACATCCTCCGTATTTGGTGATCAGGGGCTGGAACCCCGGTCTAATCAAGAAGCGTGTACTACGCACTGCCGCTCCTGCCCATCTGGCTACAGAGGTGCCAGAGAGAGAGAGAGAGAGAGAGAGAGAGAGATAATGTTGCTGTGATTAGAGTGACTAAAATATTTTATTTTTATTTGATGTGAATCATCAAATAAAAATATGCTGTATCACTATGCACAAAACAGAAGTGATGGACAACATTACTTTGTGTGACTGCAAAAAACTTCAGAAGATTAGGGTCCTAAATTATATGTGCCGGGATGCAGAATTTTTAATTCATGGAAATAGATAAGTATTTTGGAAATTTTTACCATCTTTTTGATTAATTAACTTATTAAATTATGTTTTACAAACAGTTTAAATAGTCTTAGTCACATTCATTAGCTTATATTTAAATTTAGCTACTGATTTTGTAAGTTAGGACTTATTAACCACATTGCTATTGTATCGTGTTTTGGCACAAATATCATAGCACGTAATGAGTAGTGCAGAAGAATAGCAGGATTTAAATTGTGATAAATAAGTAGCTTGAAAGTTAATCACTTGCTGGGCATATATCTTTTTGTGTTCAACTAAGGAATTTTTACTTTTTAGCAAGGATATAATGAATTTAACATTGCAATCGTTATGGTATAGCATAACATATATCTTGAACTTGATAGCATAAGGTATAATGTAAAACTGGATAGAATAATATGTATCACAGCATTTAGGAAAAATCTATCAGCTTAGTGGATATTGTCGATTAATCATTTAAATTTATTAACTTTATTAATTTTCATTGTTAATCAATCAAATTATATTTCAACAGAAATCATGCCCCAGACTAGAGCAGCAAAGTAACAGTCGCAAAGTAGCGGGAGTGCTGTGGCTCAGGGGAGAATCACAAGGGGCAATTCTCCAACACATCACAACAAAAAAAAAAAAAAAAAAAGTAAAACCTATGAAATGTTTACAGACCTTTCTGGAACAGAACATGATCCACCCAAGGAGGATGGCTTTGTGTATTGTGCTAATTGCAAAGACTGTGAAGAAATTAGACACCAACTCAGTATTCAGGAATTAAAATGTGGCCCATCAAGCTATCAGCTTTCCAACTCAATGCCAGAGTTCACTCGTGCATCAGACAACACAGCGGCAACCTTCAAGGCAGAATGCGCTAGTCCCACAGGAGATAGTTATTGTCTTGTCTCTGACTCTATTGTCAGAGAAACGGGAAATATGTTGTTCAAAAAGGAAAGGTGGAATAGAACCAAGGTATGTCTGCCAGGGACAAAAGTAGATGACATTAGCATTATCATTACTAGAGGCAATGATAATGCTAATGAGCCAAAACATTATGACCTATTAAAACTATTACCAATGAGCCAAAACATTATGACCACCTAGCTAATATGATGTTGATCCTCCACGTGCAGCCAAAACAGCTCGTAAGTGTAGTGTCCATGCCTGGCAAGGCATGGACACTACCAGATTTCTAAATGTGTCTTGTGGTATCTAGTACCAACAAGTAATCAGCAGATCCTTTAACTCCTGTAAGGTCCGTGGTTGAGATGCTACAGATTGCAGTTGCTCTTCCAACACAAACCACAGATGCTTGATGGGATTGATGTCTGGGGAATTTGGAGGACAGGGCAATACCTGCAAGTCTTCCTCATGTTCCGCGAACCAGTCTTGAACAATCCAGGTGGTGTGGCATGGCGCATTATCCTGCTGAAAGATTGCACCACCAAAGGGGAAGACCGTTGCCATGAAAGGGTGTACCTGGACAGCAATGATGTTTAGGTAGGTGGTAGACATCAGAGTGCCTGGCACATGAATGACCGGACCCAGGGTATCCCAACAGAACATCGCCCAAGGCATGACACCGCCGCTGCCAGCTTGTTTTCGTCCCATGGTGCATCCAGGCACCACCACTTCCACAGGTAAATGACGCACACGTACCTAGCGGTGCAACAGGAAATGTGATTCATTGGACCAGAAGACCCTCTTCCAATCACTCAAGGTCCAGTTTCAATGCTCGCGTGCCCATTGTAGGTGCTGTCGCCAGTGAACCGTGGTTT
This sequence comes from Mastigoproctus giganteus, assembly GCF_048544385.1. NCBI lineage: Eukaryota > Metazoa > Arthropoda > Arachnida > Uropygi > Thelyphonidae > Mastigoproctus > Mastigoproctus giganteus. The sequence goes on along the minus strand of NC_143588.1, from coordinate 86,132,430 downwards.
AGCATGGGCAGCCCCATTTTCAGCATGGGTCGATATACTGTGTGTTGTGACATATTACTCCTGTCACCAGCATTCCAATTACCGGCGAGTTGTACCACAGTCGCCCTTCTGTTGCTACGTACCATCCGGGAGAGCCTTCGCTCATCTCAAGCACTGATGAGCCGTGGTCGTCCAACACCAAGCCAGCGGTTCGTGGGTTCCCCTTCCTCGGACCACTTTTCGTAGGTACTAATCACAGCTGACCATGAGCATCCCACCAGCCGTGCCATTTTGGATAGGCTCTGACCCAGTTGTCTGGCTATTGTATGATGCAAGAAAGCAAGCTTATACATTATCAGCAAAAAAAAAAAAAAAAAACTTCCCATTTCACACCCATTCATTCTGAGCCTGCTCAATCCATTCAAGGCCTTATAAAGCTCAATCAAATCTCCTCACAGGTGCCTAGTCTCCAGACGCAGCAATTTGCAGAACTTAAGCCTTTCTTTGTAAGAGCTCCCCTTTGTTCCCCTCACCTGTTTTTTTTTTTTTTTTTGCCCTTCTCTGTACTCGTCCTAGCAACTTTACATCCTTCCTAAAATGAGGTCTCCAGACGCAGTACTCAAGGTCTCACCTGACATTTGCCTTATACAAGGGAATAATATTGCTGCTAGCAATTTTCCTGAATATCACTGACAAGACCCCATGACCTACTCTGGCAACCTGTCTGCACTACTACTACTGCACTAAACCTGAGCAGGGATTGGCATTTTATGGTGGAGGTGATAACCTTGTCTTGGTGCTAGGAAGATATGATGGTATTTTTAATGGGATCTGGAAAAGTTGTCCCCAGTAGATAATGAATAGGCTATAGAAATGTAAATAATACATCTAATTTTTTATTAATTCTAATTTATTTTGTTTTAATAGAATGAATCAATCAAAGGTAAAGGTAATCAAATCAAAGGTAATCAATCATAGAATAAATGCACATTATTATTGTTTAAAACTCGAAGTTGTATGCAATGCCTCTAAGGTAATCAATCACATTATGATTTTGAAAATCTTGGACTATTCTTTTGATTCTAGCAGAAATTGCAGCATACTTCTTGTTCCATCAGAAAACCACTCCTGGCTACTCGCCAATAACTGAAGATTGTTACTAGTGGAAAAAATAAGCATGCGACCCGGGAGCAGTTCATCCTGAGAATCATACATTAAAAACTGTTTAATAGATTTGATAATTGAGAGTTATTAAGTGCTCGATAATTCCTATATTCTATTATATTATAAATCAACAGGAATTACCTTTATTTTAGATATAGGAAGCTTCTTTTCCAACTCTCCTAGTCCAACTTGCTAATAATTCTTGAGGATGGCGATATCAATTTTGCAAAACAATTGGACATCTTCCCCACTGTCAGAACCGTAGTGTTCAGACCGTGCGGTCTCAACAATGAGCACTCACCATACCTCTTGGCAGCAAGGAAACCATTACATGGATTGGCATAAAATTAGATTTTTGAAGGTCTAAACGGTTTAATAAATATGGACCAATTATTTCTTTTGGTCCTGTCGCTGGACTTTAGAATTAAATTTAGGGGTCTACTCATTATCTACTGGGGGCAAAATGTGCGAGGCGAAATGTGCCGGTGGCGAAATGCTGGGGGCCACTTTTCCGTAAACCATTTTTAATAGCAGTACATATGCTATGTTGACAAATTTATTGTATAGAAAGTCTTCTGATAGAAAGTTGGAGTGATAGCAGTCATCTGCTGTTGGTTTTTCAATTTTGAATTTTATTTATGGTTGAGCGCTGTTGAAGATGAAGAAATCGTGAAACTTTACTTCACCAGCAGGCAAGATGACAAAACTGTCACTCAAGTCCTCAAGTGACCAGTTTGGTTTGTCATACGTTATGTTGACTGAGAATTTTATCTTTGAGGTCTGCCTTCAAGACCTTGAATAGTAATGGGGAAAGTTACTAAAGTTCTAAGCATGTTGCTAAAATATGCACTGTGAGTGAACAGAGTTTGCAGGCTGTCATTTGGATGGGTCTTATGTAGGTTCAAGTTGTTTATGTGGATTCTGTTATCTGAATTATACATAGTCAACATCAAATGATTCAGATCTACATGTCTTGGAAAAAGAGAAATGAAGTCAAAATTTGTTCTGAGGGATCTAGTGTATCAAGATGTGATCTTGAAGAAATGTTCACAAGCCTAAGTAGTATTTAACATTAATGATCATGAATGATTGTGAGTGAGTGTATGCCATTCATGATCAAATGGATATCACTGTTTCTGTGACTTTATGCTCCCAAAGAGGAAAGATATTTCTGAACTGTTTGTGCTGCTCTTGAGAAACCTTAAGTGAATTCAATAGAGTATTAATATTAGTAATGATGTAAAGAAAGCGACCTTATACAGCAACATTATCAAAAAAAAAAAAAAACTTCCCATATCAGCAGTCCATCTCTCTAATAGTTTGTCTAGTTCTTTCTTAAATTTATTCAAATTATCCACTTCTAACGATACCAGATGGAATTTTTTTCCAATCTACTACCTGCTGGATGAAGGCAAACTTCTTCACATCTATCCTGCAACCATACTTCCTCAATTTGAATTTATGCCCCCTTATGTCTGTAGGCTAAGCAAGAAGGATTCCATCAGCATTAAACTTACTCAATCCATACACATGAACTGTTTTTGATTCATAGTTTGTGTTCCTCTTGAGAAATCTTCAGTGAGTTCACTAGGATTTTAAATCTGGATTTTGCCTTGTTTTTGATGGCTGTAATGGGTTCCCATTATCTAGGACTTGTGGTACAGCAGAGCAGAAATATTGAAAAGGACGTAATGAGTAGCCTCTTCAATTACAGCTGTAATCAAACAATCTCAGAAGAAGAAAGGTCCTTGCCCCCTATGAGTTTTTTTTTTAATATTGCCACCCTTATCCTGAATGACACCAAAAGTATAGTTCTGCTTACAAACAATATATGATTATTTTACATAGCCTCACATAAGCATGCAATGAGACTTACTTATGGAAAGTACAGCAATGTAATTTGCAGGCAGTGGACAAACAAGAGTTGATTGCAACTAAACAGTGAGTGATCATATCAGTCATATTTTTCTATCAATTATACACTATACATTTAGAGAGCTACACTGGCGTTCAAAGAAAGTGCATCACCTAGTAATTTCACATTTCTAACCCTTTTTTGCGATGACTATTAATGAATGTGATGATGATTAATGACTAGCATCACAAATAGAAATATAAACAAAAGATATTTATTAATAGTTAAGGCACACTATGTAATATTTGACACGTGCTCTCAAAATATTCCAAAATGAGCATTTGCAACCTTCATACAACAGTTTTGGTAAACAGGACAATTATGACTGAAATGTTAACAGAAGCCCTCAATTTGCTTCAGTTTATCATTTTAAATGGAAAACAAAATGAAAAGTACACCAGGCGCAAATTAATATTTAGTTGAACTGCCTGTAGCTCTGATGACAGTAGCACACTGTCCAGGCATTGACAAGATCAATTTCTGAAGATAATCAACTGATAGTTCGTGATTCCAAACACAAATTATGGCTTTCTGAAGTTCACGAAGGGTCTTTGGTTTCTTTCTGGCAACTGCAGATTCCACACGATGTCAACAGTTCTCTAAAGGATTCAGGTCTGGGCTGTTTCCTGGCCAGCTAACAGTTGTAATGGACCATTCTTCCAACCATTTTTTCACCTGTAACAAATGTAAACACATACTGTCGAACCTCTAATGCAGAAATGAAACTAAAGTAACTACAGAAGTGCCTACTTACACTTTTCGCCCGATGACAAGGAGCAGAGTCGTCCTGAAAGATGCAATTACTTGGCAGGTTGAAATGGTCTCTAATGGTTGGCAGCAATTTGCCTTCAAATATAGCCAGGTATCCATTGGCATTTACAGAATCTTTTATAAACAGCAGGTGACCTACTCCGCAATATAAAATGCACCCCCATATCATTTGGCTGGTAGGGAATATCACTGTAGACACCATACAGTCTGGATGGTATTCTTCACCATGTCTACAGCGAATCATTTGTCTCCCATCAGAGCTATGCAGGTTGAAATTCTTCTCATCCGAGAAAATAACTGACTTCCACTGCTCAGGGATCCATTTGATATGCTCCTTACACCAAATTAATCAGGCCTTTTTCCTTTTTTGTATGAGGAGAGGCTAGTTCTTAGGACGATGGGCTACAAGTCCATTTTTGAAGAGGCATCTTCTGACACTGCACTTGCTACCACTCCTGTATACTCTTCCCATTCTTTTTGCAGCTCAGACAAAGAAGCTTTACAGTTTTTAAGGCATAAGCGCTTCAAAACGCAGTCCTGTTTTGGTGTAGAGACTCGTTTGCGTCTGGTTCCTTTTTTTTCTATCAGCAGAACCAGTATTCTTGAGTTTGGAAAGAAATCTACTCGCTGTCGACTGATTACAAGACACTCTGTAAACAAATGACGGGAAGAACATCCTTCCTCAAGTAAAGCAACAATAGCACTCTTTCTTTGTGTCGTTAACTGGACGTAACTCGCCATCCTGACGCAAGCAAGGAATGACTGCAACTCTTGTAAAGCGTGCTTATATAGCTGAAAGTAACAGCTGACGTCATCACCTATGCCTGTCAATCTTATCTGATGCAATCTGTAAGAAATATTGCCATATACTTGCCATATTCAGATGACAATTATAATTTTAAGGGGTGATGCACTTTCTTTGAACACCAGTTAATATCCTTTCTCTCTAGCATTGCAACCACTGTGATTGCTACAGTCGCTAGTAAAAGTGCTCGACCTTCACTCTTTTTGATAACTTATCCTCAACTCTTGGCTCACTAAAAACTGGTACCAAACATAGTACACTAGAAAGTCATTGAAAACCATAATTAAAATTAAAAAAAAAAAAAAAAAAATGCAAACTAACAAATGACATGCAGATGTCATTTGTTAGTTTGCTTATGTGTCTTTCTGAGAAAGTGGTATCAAAGGAGTTCTTTGGTTCGCATAATGCATGTTGAGTGCACAAATTGAAAATTTAATGTGATTTAATTAGCATTTTGTAAGAAGTTGGCAAGTAATTTAAAGTCAAGAACTTTAAATGATGAATTCTGCTGAAACCATTCAACTGCCAAGGATTCAATTGTCAGTAACTTGTAATTGGAACTTCACTGAAACTTTATTTTATTAAAATGTTAGCAGGAGGCTAATGAGAAAAGGAATATGAATGCTGGCTAAGTTCAACAGAGGTATATTTGTGCACAGAGTAACTTGATGAACCTTTCCCTAGTTGTCTGTTAAGTTATGTTCCAACATGCTCATTCACTTTGCAGTGAGACACATTTTCACTACCTTGCGCTTTTGCAGTTTGCTGTAAAAATGACAATCAAAAGAATCAAACAAAGAATCAACTCAAAATTTTAAAAAAACTAAAGAAACACCAACTGAAAAACAGTCCCCCAGACCAAAAAAAAGTAAGAATGTCAAAATCAAAAATGGAAACCATACTTCTTGTTTATTAAAGGAATTATTATGGCTGAATATGTCCCATCAAATCAGACTGTCGATAAAATATACTACATTGAAGTTCTGTGAGGGCTGTGTAGAAAAATTTGAGTGGAGACTTGAATTGATAGGGAAGGATAGTTGGATGCTTCATCCATCAACCATCATGGGGTAGAATTTTTTCAATGTGGTCTGTGAGAAAAATTCAGGAGAGACTGCTTCTACAGGGACCATTTCTACTGTAACATGCAGCAGCCTAGAAAGAAAGCTGCTGGCTGGGGACCTCAAGGTCTGCTATGATTCATCATGAAACAGGTAAATTCTTGAGGTTGTCACAAATTTATGTCTCTCAGATATGCCAGACAAGCTGTTCTTGCTACCTGGGAGTCTAAAACGCTGATGGAACTGATATTCGGGTGACACTCAAGTCAAGTGGACCCAATTTCGGCGAAGTCCGGACGGTCTATGACAGCCAAATCCTCTGCTTGCACCTTCACGATGGTTGGACTGTTAGTAATCCTGGTTATAACCTTCATGCACAAGTACATGGTGGGTGCCCACCCAGCTGTGAACCAACGTAAGCAGGGATCGAGGTGTGGCGCCCACACCACATGGAGGAACGCCGCCCCTCTATGTTACCAGGCAGTACTAGGTGGTAGATGACTCTCATCAACCGGTGAAATACCACCACTTCGCTTATTGGACGCTTGAAGTGGTGGAACCCATGTTTAGTCTCTAGAGCTAAGTTCCGGCCAGCCCTTCCCTATCTCTTCCATCATGCAGTATGATTGATGATTTTTGAGGTTATGATGAATGTCGTGGCGAGATCCAATATTCCTTACATTTCGAGGGTCCAGCTCTAAAACGGTGTTCGCAGGCCGGCCGCTAGATAGTACACCGGATCAAACCTATTGGTAACTCTCTAGGAGGCTTCCGGATCAGCTAGTGTATAATCTTGCTACCTCTACTCTGCCAGATAGTGACTGGAGGGAGTCCGAGTAGTGTGTATGCGGGGAGCATTGTTGAGGCCACGTTATGTCAAGGATCTGGATATATTCTTACCACATGTACGCCATATTCAAAAATTTCATTACTTCATACAGCATGTCCCACCCACTTTTTCTTACTATTGAATACACCATGAATTGTCAAAATAATAGAGCAAGCTTATCTGCGAAAAGATCTGAACCTCGCAAGGACTTCCTAATTCATTTCACAAATATACGTGGTCTCAATTCCAATCTCAACGATGTCCATTTCCACTTGCAGTCTTCCAAACCCCATGTACTTTTTCTGACTGAATCTCAGTTATCAGTTGATTCAACTACTGCTCATCTCAGATGTCCAAATTATTTGCTGTATGATTCCTTTCGCCTCAAAGGTGGTACTTGTGCATATATCCGTTCTGATATTCCCTGTCAGAGACTTGGCAATTTGGAATCTCCTCTCTTTGATCTTCTCTGGCTTAAAATCTCTCTACCTCATTGTGTAAAATTCATCTGTTGTCTCTACCGTTCTCCCAACTCCACTAATCACTTGGAGCTCTTTGACTTCCTCTCTTTGCAACCTGACTTTCTCCAGTCCAGCTTTCCTAACAGTGAGGTAATTTTCCTTGGTGATTTTAATGTTCACAACTCCAGCTGGCTTCCGTTTTCTAGTCACACCGACCCAGCAGGTCGAGATGCTGGGCTTTTGCAATTACTAATGACCTAGCACAGATTGTTCACTTACCTACAAGAATACCGGACAATCCTAATCATACAGCCAATACGCTTGATCTTTTTCTCACAAACAACCCTTCTAAGTACAAGATTGAAGTGAGAGGTCCTTTAGGCACTTCAGATCACAACTTGGTGATTGTCTCTTCTCCAATGGAACCTTTATCTCATGGCTATTCCCAACCTCGTATTGTTTGGCATTACAAGAATGCAAAATGGGATGACCTGCGAGACTTCTTTTCTTCTTTTCCTTGGTCTGATTACTGTTTCAAAACTTTTGATGTCAACGTTTGCTCAGATCGTGTCAGTGAAATTATTCTTGCAGGAATGGAATCCTTTATCCCACACTCCACTTTAAAATCTCGTCCTTTATGTAAACCTTGGTTTTCCAATAAATGTGCTAAGGCTGTCCAAGAGAAGAATGTTGCATATTGTAATTGGCTTGTTTCTAATTCTTCAGTTTCATTTTCTGCCTACACCAAAGCTCGCAACAATTGTAAAGCAGTTATTAATCAGTCCAAACTAGAGTTTGAACAGGCTAAGAGTAGAAAACTTGCTTCTTGCCCTAATGGTAGCCGAGCATTCTGGTCTCTTGTCAAAGCTATTGGCCGCAACTTTTGTCCATCTCTGCTCCCACTTCTGTCCAAACCAGATGGTTCTGTTGTCACTTCAGCCAAGGATAAAGCTGACCTGCTAGCATCCCATTTTTCTTCGAGCTCATATATTAATGATCTTGGTAAAACACCTCCCACCATTCCCAACACGCTCCATTCAATGCCTCCTGTGGTCTTCCGTCAAAAGGATATCAGAAGGATTTTGATGAATCTTGATGCTAAGAAAGCTCCAAGTCCTGATGGTATTTCTCCACTTGTTCTCAAAACCTGTGCTCCTGAACTTACTCCTATTCTTTGCCGCCTTTTTTCACTTTCTTATTCCAAAGGTGTTTTTCCTTCTGCTTGGAAATTTGCTCATATCCAGCCAGTTCCTAAAAAGGGTGACAAATCCCTCCCATCCAATTATCGTCCCATTGCAATTACTTCTACTCTTTCTAAAGTAATGGAGAAATCAATTAACCGCCAACTCTTAAACTACCTAGAAACCTTCCATCTGATCAACGATCGCCAGTATGGATTCTGTCAGTGTCGATCCACTGGTGATATTCTGGCTTATGTTACCCATTTATGGACTAATTCAATGGAAAGGTTCGGTGAAACACAAGTAGTTGCTCTTGACATCTCAAAGGCTTTTGATCGTGTTTGGCATAAAGGTCTTCTAAACAAGCTTCCATCTTATGGTTTTCCAACTGTTTTTAGTAATTGGTTATCCAGTTTTCTCTCTGATCGCTCACTGAGGGTGATGGTAGAAGGCTCTCTGCCTTCTAACTTCTCCACTAATGCCGGTGTCCCCCAAGGTTCAGTTCTTTCCCCCACTCTTTTCCTCTTGAATATCAATGACCTTCTTCCATTGACTGGAAATCCTATCCATAGTTTTGCCGATGATAGCACATTGCATTCAACTTTCCATTTTGAGAAACCTTGTCCAGCTCAATCAGCTTCAAGTTCTCGAAAATCTGCTGCCAATTCCTTAAATGCCGATCTTCGGGTAATTCTCCAGTGGGGCAAAGACAACTTTGTTGATTTCAACCCTTCTAAAACTCAATCTTGTCTTATATCTCGCAAAAAGGATTCTTCTGCTCCTATGCTTATCTTTAGTGACACTCCGATTTCTAGGCAAAATGATATATCTCTTTTGGGGATTACCCTGACTTCTAATCTCTCTTGGCACAAGCACATTACAAATATTGCTTCCTCTGCATCTAAAAAACTTGGTTTTCTCTTTCGCTCTCAGCGTTACTTTTCTTCCAAACAGCTGCTCACTCTGTATAAATCGCAAATCCGCCCTGCCATGGAATATTGTTCCCACATCTGGGGTGGTGCCCCCAAAACCTCTCTCAGGCTTCTTGATTCCATTCAGAAGAGGGCAGTTAGGTTAATTAATGATTCATCTATAACAGAGTCTCTCCACTCGCTTTCTCATAGACGAACTGTTTCTGCTGCATGCCTCTTCTACGGATACTTCCATGGGCACTGTTCTTCTGAATTGGCTTGTATAATTCCCGCTCTCTCTTTCAAAACAGTCCAAACATGTGCCGCCACCAGCCAACATCCATTTACTGTCCAACTTCAAACCCACAGAACCAACTTTTCATCTTCCTCATTTATTCATTCAACTGCCGTTTTCTGGAACAATCTTCCTTCATACATATTTCCTGAAAATTACAATCTACAGAAGTTCAAGTCCAATATCAACAAATATCTTCTTTTGTCTTCTCAACCTCCAACCCAAGCACGGTACTAAGTACTATAGGTTCTAATACCTCTCGTGTTTGGGGTTCCCATAAAAAAAAAAAAAAAAAAAAAAAAATACAAGAGTTGAGTTAGGATAACTAAAAGTAAGAACAGGTGCATGTATACTTTCATGTACACCAATGGTAGGAGCACAGTAATAAATTTGATGAATTTGAAGTGCTGGTCAAGCCATCAAATGCAAACATTGTGGAGATATCAGATACATGTCTCTCAGATATTAGGGATGCAGAATTTGAATATGGGGGTACAATGTGTACAGAAAGGACAGACAAGAAAGCAGGGGAAGGGTTATGCTCTTAGTTAAAAAGCACATAAAATCTAAGGTAGTGCATCCACTTGCCATGGGTGATCATAAGTATTTGGACAACATTGACAAATGCAAGGTACTGCATATGGGTTGCAGTAATCCAAGAGTAATGTACCAACTGTTTAGTACCACACTCGGGGTAATGGAAAATGAAAAGGACCTGGAGATAATTATGCAGTCAGATATGAAGTTATACAGTGCATACAGGCTGCCAGGACAGATCATTTGGGTTTTGTCAATGATATTCAGCAGAGGTGGCCAACTTAATTTTCGATGCGATCTACTTTTTTTCTTCAAAATGTGCTGCAATCTACCATCTCAAGAATTTAATTGCACACAGTTAAGTTAAAGCAGGTCAGTAGGAGTAGAGCGATTCTTCGTCTTTTTTAGTTTCAAATACGAAAAGGCCGATTCACATAGATATGTTGAACCAAAACAGGAATTTAAAAGTTCACTGCATTTTTTTTACATTTGGGTACTTTTCTCAGAAAAAAAATATTTCCAAAAGTCTTTTCTGATGATGATCTGGCTTTTAGGAAGATATCGTTTCGCAATGTAATAATTTCATTTTCAAGTAATACTTTCTCCATGTGAAAAATCTCAGCGATTTTTTCTGCAATTTGTTTCATATCTAAGTCGACATTAAATGAATAAGAAATATATTGAACAATTTCTTCAATTGTTTTAAAATCACTGAATCTGGTTTCAAAATCATCCACAACTTTCTCAATTTCAGAAACATATTTCTCACTATTAAATTCAAAAACAGGATATTTTTGCAAATGATCTTGCATATTTGCAAAATGATCAAATTTTTTTTTTCTTTTAGATTGTTAGCCATTGCCAAAAATTGATATTTATATTCAGAAATACTACTAATCATGTCACCCACGTTTTTATTTTTTCCTTGTAATTCCAAATTCAGATCACTTAATTTACTGGTAAAATCTGCCAAAAAAAGCTAGATCACACAACCACTCCGTATCTTATAGCTGCTGATAATTATCCCCCCTTTGATCAAAAAATTTTTTAACTTCATTCAGCAAATTTCGAAATCTCGGTAGAAACTTACTCCGACTCATCTGTGTGTAATATCATATCTGGTTCATTTTGAAAAGTCTCCTTTGAAGAGATTGTCCCCTGATGGAATTCCCGATTTTGAAAGCTATGTCTGTAACACTTTTAGTATTTAATCTTTCGCTGGCTAACACTTATTGGTGGATGATACAGTGGTAACTCAAAAAATCTGGAAAAAAAATCTAGGAAAAAATCATCATCCTTTTGGCACAATGCAATGAATCCATTAAGATGCCCGTCATTGCTTTAGCTCCACCTGCTGTTATCGAAATGAACTTAAATAGTGGTAATTTAATTTTTTAAATAAAATTTTGATTGATGGATTGTGTTGAAGTGCCTTTCTAAATTTTCTTTTTTGAGTATAGCCATGGAAGCATTGCAAATCAAACAACATTTCTTTTATCGTTACAAAAAAGTATTCTAGTTCTGATTCTTGATGAAAATGATAAGTTTTACTCTTTTTTTCCAGTATTCATTTTAAATCAAAGGATATTAAATTAACGCATAAGTACTGTCCAGTTATTAATATTAGTAAGCTAAATAAGAATTCGACACATCATACACCATGCTCTCCGCAAATTAACTGTGCAAATTTTCACTAGACAAGCGTGGCGGCTGCACAGCGACAAGAGTAGTCACGTGGTTCAACAGATTTTAATAAACAAATGCAGGGGGCACATAATATTAATAACATTTAGATTTTGACTAATCTATTTTTTATATATATTTAAAATTCATCATGATCGAACAAAATTAAAGCCGCAATCGACTTGTTGGCCATCCCTGATATACAGGAACTTTGCTAGCAGCGATAAGGAGGTGATTATCCCATTGAACAAGAAAATGGTTAGGCTGCATCTCGAGTACTGCATACAGGTCTGGAGGCCCATTTTAGTAAGATTTTAGATCTTCTGGAACAGGTGCATAGAAGGGCAATGATACTGGTGAAACAAACAAAAGGATGGGCTTATCAAGAAAGGCTTCAGTTCTACAAATTGCAGCATCTGGAGGCTAGGTAGCTACAAGGTGATCTGATTGAGGTGTTTAAGGCTTTGAATCGATTGAGTAAACTCAATGCTAATGGAATTCTGTCTCTTGCTCAGATTACACACATGAGGGGCATAAATTCAAACTGAGGAAGGATGCTGCAATAATTAAAGACAAACACCAGCCAAGGAATAAAAAAAATTTTTTACTATAAAAATAATGTGATACACTATCGGAAGACTAAAATATTACAATAAATTACGATAAAATAAACTACGATAAAACGTTAAAAATATACCGAAGCAATAAAATTATCTAAAATAAACTGGATTAAAAGCGATAAAACCTGAAGCTTTCGAAGACTGCTGTCTCCTTCTTCAACAGTATACTATTACTGCAATGACACATCCTTAAGTAGCAGACCCATGGCACTCATGCACGTGGTCCATCAGACATATGGTCAGCATTCCCCACGGAATTTGTCTTTAATTATTGCAGTATGGAATTTCCCAGCCCCATAGACCTATTTGAAGATATGAGGAAGGATGGTTGCAGAAGTTTTCTTTTAGTCAATGGGTGGTTGATTGTTGGAACTGTCTTCTATTTGATGTTGTAGAAGTGGACAGCCTGAATAAATTCAAAGAAAAACTAGACCTGCTGTTGCAGGAGATGGATAGTTGAAATGGATAATTGGCTGATTTCTTACATCATTTGCCACTATTAATACTAATACAATGATTCAGCATACATAATGCTCTCTGTTTATTTCTACCAAAAAATAAATAAAAAAACAAATCCCTGTGTGTCAATATGCACTCTAGTTACCAGACCTAGCTCCTTGTGATTTTTTCTCTTCCCTAAACTAAAATGTGTACTTAAGGAAACCCATTTTCAGTCCACTGAAGACATTCAGAAAAAAAACAACCATAGTGTTAAAAAGGCTTATAGAAGATAACTTCCAGAAATATTTTTCTGTGCTTGCAAGAAATGTATAGAACAGTGTGTGCAAGCCCAAGGCAATTATTTTGAAGGGGATAACTTGTAAGGTACGAAACATTTCATTATATTTATTTTATTCCAACAGTCTTGTTATTTAACAGCCACACCTTGCACATATATATATATATATATATATATATATATATATACACACACACACACACACACATATTTAACATGTATGTATATACAGGGACAAAATAATGGAAAAACCTGATATGACAGTAGTTTTTGTAATAGCTGTATGACGCATTTATAAACATGCAGTGATTATTTTTATTTATTTTTTTTTTTGTTTCTTGCGGGTAGTACTATGAAGGAAAGAAAATAAGCTGATGTTTATTTATAGTTTATATAAAAAGGTATACAAACAAAATGATTGATCTCTGAATTCCAAAGAGGTTCGATTGTTGGTGCATGTTTAGCAGGGTTACCGATGACTAAAACTGCTGATTTCTTCAATGTATCCAGAGAAATCTTATGAAAAGTGATGTCTGCATTCACCAAGTACAGAAAAACAAAATCTGATAGGATGAATTGTGGCAGAAAATTTAAGCTAACTGAAAGAGATTGCCAGACACTAAACAGGATTGTAGCTCGAAAATATAAAATTACTATCTCAAAAATAACAGCAGAACTTAATGTTGGTCTCAGTAGTCCAGTTTATAGAAAAACAGTTCAGTGGGAACATATGACAGAGCCACTGGCAATACTAGAATTTCTACCATTACCATTCATTACTGTGGCAGTAGTAGTAGTAGTAGTAGTGGCATGTGATGCAAGAAAGCAAGTGTATGAGCTTATGCAGCATCAGCCAAAAAAAAAAAAAAAAAAAAATCACACCATTCCCTCCAAATGCCTGTCCAATTCCTCCTTAAATCTATTTAACCTATCAACTTCCACGACAGATGAAAGTTTGTTCCAGCAATTAACCACCCGCTGGCTAAAGGCAAATTTCCGCACATCTATTCTACATCTGTCTTTTCTTAATTTGAATTTATGCCCCCATTGGTTCGTAATCTGAACAAGTGGAAGGATCCCATCAGAATTCAGAATGCTCAACCCATTCAAGGCCTTATACAGCTCAAGGTGTATAAGGCCTTGAATGGTAATGCTAGAAAGATGCAGTGATGTAAGGAACACAAAAACTGGACACCTGATGATTGGGAACATGTCTTATTTTCAGAAAAATCATCATTACCACTTTTTCCAATGTCGGGGAGAATTTACGTTTGGCAAATAGCAAAGCATTAGCATTAGCATTAGTAGAGGCATATGATGCAAGAAAGCAAGCTTATTCAGCATCAGCCAAAAAAAAAAAAAAAACCCCCACTCCCATTTCACCCATCTGTTCGTTCCAAATACCTGTCCAGTTGAGCTTTAAATCTGTTTAGGAAGCACATCATCCGAACTCTCTTTTGCCAACCATCAGACATGAGGAGGATCAACAATGGTCTGGGCAGAAATATCTTGGTATTCTTTAGGTCCTATCATCACCCAGAATGGGCTAATCACTGCCACTACTACCGTGATATTCTGAGAGAAGGTTCAGTCCATGGTGAAAACATTGTTTCCCACAAGCGATACCATGTTTCAAGATGATAATGCTCCAATACAGTCAGATGTTCCAATCTTGCTTTGAGGGGCATGAAACTGAGGCTAAACATCTCCCATGGTCTGCACACAATCACCAGACAAACATTATTTAGCCACTGTGTGGCATATTTGGAGATGAGGGTGAGAAGCAGAGTTCCTCCACCTTCATCACTCAAGGAATTTGAAATGTTCCTCCCACAAAGAATGGTCCAATATTCCTCTTAAGAGTTCAAGATTTATCCAAATTTATTCCAAGTAGAATACAAGCTATTTTAAAAGCAAAAGTTGCCCCAACACCATATTAGTGCATACCTGTAACTCTTATCACAGGTGTAGCCATTACTTTGTCCATACTCTATACATACACTCACTCACTCACACACACACACACAGGTTGAATTATTTCTTTACTTACCCATCTTACGAAACCAATATCCCCAGTTCTTTGAATGCGGACTCTGATACTGAGTTACTGTAACATCACCAGATGGAGCTGTGATCAAAGAGATACATAAAATATAACTCAAAAAATACATAAAATAAAATTTAATCCTTCACAAAACCTACATAACTTTTTAACTATTTAAAAATTATGAATTTTTTTACAATTAGAGGCAAATTAATATATGAAATAAAAGGGTATCTGTTGTAAGGAATTTCAGTTTTTCTAAAACTCAAATAAATGATCTGCACTTTAAATAAAATATGTTATTTAAAGCTATACTTGTCCAGTAGAATCATTCTGAAAGTAGTCTCTTCCTCTTACGTACAAATTTCACACCAGGCTACCACCTGATGATCACAGAGAATGGCCATGAGAACATAACCACAGCCTTCACAAAAGCATTCAGAAAATCAGAGAGTAATTTCAAGATCACCACAGCATACCTGCTACAATAATTCTATGCCACAGCTGACGTTGCATCCTTAAAGTATAGATGAATCCCACAAGTTCACATGGCACACCTGAATTCTCAACAGCAAGCAAGCAGAATACACAACTCCAGTGTCAAGTACCATAACAGTATAACAACTGAGTTTTTTCTTAGCTACTCAGCACTAACCATAGGGAAAAAAGAAATCAAAATAATTCACAGTATTCTCAAAAGAGGGCATATTATATATAGGTACTACCTTCTAAAAAAAAGAGAAAGTGGGTATATTCTATGTATACTTTCTCAAATTAAATTACCTTCAACATGTAAGTAAAGATTGTACCTCTTTGAATATTTAAAGTTAATCTGATAATATAAATGTATTTACCTTTCAGATTTCTTTCCAAACTAAAAAAAAAAATTATAAAACTAAAACTTGTTGAACATCACCTGGGTGAAAGGGAAATCACTCACACAGTTATGAGTGGTGAATAAATAATAAAAAATTAATTTTATGCTTATACTCTAGACAGCCACATAGGATCAGAGGAGTTATATCATCCTGGTTATTATAGCTACTATCATGATAATAATAAGCATGAAAATCTTTGTTCTACTAGTTGAACAGGTTTGAACATTGCTCCCTGCTGTTTGTTATTTGGTTTTTAGAAGCATTAGCAACTAAGGCTATATTGCTCTGGGATATGCGGTGGTAATTCCCTGACCTTTCCGCATCCTCCGTATTTGATGGTGATGGGCTCGAACCCCAGTCTAATCAAGAAGCGTGTGCTACGCACTGCTGCTCCTTCCCACCTGGCTACGGAGGTGCCTACTGCTCCCTGCACTTGAACAGACACTGTGTATTTATGCTTAAAATGAATATGGTGGCAACTGTGAAAGGAGTGAAGAGGATACTAGTAGTAGCAGCAGTAATAGTAACAATAATCATTGTTATTGTGATTGATTGATAAATGCAAGATGTCAGGTTAATCAATGTTGATATGTACATATCAACAAGCTGACTCTAATTTAGCCAACAAAAAACAGAAGAAACCAAAATTCTCAACCAGCAGTCCTTGAAATGTTATTAGGACGAATTTCTTTCCCTGAAGTTCAGATATATAATTGACCACTTCAATGTTAATTACATACAGGTCCACTTACAACGTTGAAAGCATCCTTTGGCAAAATATTAGCTCAAAAACATATTCATTATTGAATACATCTGAAATAATGATGAACCAATATTTTGCTAAAGAGCCAAATATCAGTTCATCAGTTCATTTTGCTAATGGACAAAACATCAGTTCATCAGTAAGCGGCTGCATGAATGACAGAATTTGCATCCATATAAAGCATATATGCTTTTAAATTTGTTAGCACCTGCAATAAGCATAATTCTCTTCTCTCACTATAAAACTTTTACTGCTGTTAACCATTTGCAGTTTCAAATTATTTATACCAATACTAAATAAGAAGTTTTTACTGAGATAAGAAAAAACATCTTAATAAGAAGTTTTTTCTTCTCATTTGGTGAATATCAATTCATGGTTGAAGTTATATATATATATATATATTATGCAACTGGTAGCAGAATTTTTCTCTAGCTTCCCTAAAGAAATGTAATCTGTTTTGTTGTTGAGAGAAGGTAAGCCAGTATGCGTTGAATCCTTTCTCGTTTCTTGTATCTGAGGAAACTTATAAATTTTCTTTCAATTCAACATCTTTCCGATTATTCAAAATGTGCACATTGTGTAACAATTTCACACGTACAAAATGTAGTACAGTCTCTATAATACTTTTTGAAAACGACATTTTTTATATTTTTGTGGCCTTCTGGTAACCTTATCTTAACATGCTGGAATGATCTGACCCAATACATTGCTACATACAATTGGCCGTGCCTAAATACAAGGTTAGAAAGAAAAATTCCAAATCTATCAAACATTTCCCTTTACTTTTATTTATAGTCATTGCAAAAGCCAGCTGAATGGAAACTGCTGTCTCTTAAATGAGAATGGCAAAATCAAATCAGATGGAGTCAAATCTACACACGGTAAGGCTGCCTACCTTAGTAATGAATTTGGTAAAATTTTGCAATTGGTAGCACAATTTTTATTGCCTGATATTTTTCCGAAAAATTTTGGACAATTCATTGTCATCTCTATAAAATACTACTGAAAAGGGCAGAATAGTAAAAAGTACACTAAAAACTCATCGTTCACTTTAAAAACTCTGTCAAACTTTCATTATTAGTGTTTCTCTACTAAGCAGCGCTATTAGAAAATTATTATTATTTTATTTTATTTTTTGGTAACAGTTTTAAAAAAAATAATCTCTAATCTGCCACTTACATCTAAAACCAGTTAGTATACGTACCCCATTCAGCCAACATCTAATCCATCTATGATTCAACTGTAAACTTAGAAAACCCATTTCCTCTACTTTTATTCACTTGACCAACTTTAAAATCACTTCAAAAATGCAAAACCAAAAATAAGCATACTGTATTCTGGCTTCCCTACCCTCAACTAATTCAAAGCACTAGAACAATACAAGGTTTGAATAAATGCATGTTTGGAATCACCATGAAAAACTCACGCTTGGAATACAAGTAAGCTTCTAGTCAATTACCTATATTAAATATTATTATAAAATTGGTAACAGTTTTTATTACCTGATATTTTCCCGTTTTTAATGCCTGATATTTTCCCAAGCTGTACCCGTTGTGAAAATTTCACAATTGGTAGAAGTTTTATTGCCTGATATTTTCTCGAAAATTTTGGACAATTTGTTGTCATCTCTATAAAATACTACTGAAAAGGGCAGAATAGTAAAAAGTACACTAAAAAATCATCTATCACATTAAAAACTTTGTCAAACTTTCATTTTCTTTAGTTTCACTACTAAGCAGCGCTAGTAGAAAATTATTATTATTATTATTATTATTTTTTTTTTTTTGGAACAAAGGACATGATTGTGCGAACATGTAAATTGGTAATCATTTAAATAGTTAAAGTGCAAATTGTTAATCATAAAAAAATGCCTTATCAACTTAGACAACTATTTGATTAAGGAAGATGTTAACTGTTAACTGTTCAACATTCACCTATGAAGTAAATGTTGAACTATTCTTGTTTGTAGTACAAAACTGGCCCATTATGTAAAATAAAACTATTCGGAATTTTTAAATTTTAACGACTTTGTGCACACCTAGGAAGAAATAGCTTCAATTTGAGACCACTTCCAGCCCGATCGGTTAAGCCTATCATTCACACTGACTGGCAAAAGAAAAGGCCTTCCATATTAAACATATAGATATTATTATTTTTTTTATTTGGCACATTAAATGCTTAATGTAAAATAAATACTTAAATCTTTTTACTCTGGGATAGCCACATTGGCTGTAATGTTTTTCCTGTAATGTCTGAGGACATTACAAGAAAGACAGTAAAAAAAAATAGGTTAGAACCTTGGCTATTCAAAAATTGGAGAGAGAGAGAGAGAGAGAGAGAGAGAGAGAGAGAGAGAGAGAGAGAGAGAGAGAGAAATTTCCACTGTACATATTTATACAGCTTTAAAATAATTACCAATGTTTTGATGCTTGTATAATGTCTTTTTTTTTTTATACTGAAAAATTTTCTATATCTTTAAACACTTCATTCAATTAGTTCATCAGCTGTTCCTTATTCTGATTATCAATGATTTATATAATAATTTCCTACATCCAGAATGCTCTTTGAACTTGAATAATTCAAAAACTACACAAGCTTTTGACCTGATTCCTTTTGCAATAGGTTTTATTTAGTAGTAAAATTGAGAGGAGGGGAAAAAAATCAAAAAAAATTTTCCAAACCCATGAATTGATTCAGCTTCCACTGAAACTAGCTTGCCATTTACTTTGAAGTGAAGAGAATTCCTAAGCTTTTGTCACCACAATCAATGAATCTCAGGGTCAGAATTTCAACAAAGTTGCCATTTTTACTCATGGAAAACTTTACATAGCAGTTTCCAGGTCTAGATAATTTTTGTGCAATAATTTAATTTTTTTAAAGGACATAATAGTCATACACATAAAGAAGTTATCAAATTGCATTTTTACTCGAGTCTGTCCCACTGACACCTTAGCTAGTGGCAAAGGAAAGCCGAGGGAAAGGTTTCAGATAACTTTTTCAACAATTTTGGCAAAATATTCATCACGTGTATTCTAGTGGTTTGAGAAATAGATATTTCAAGATGAGTACTAAAGATATATCCTCTTTATCCAATCCCTTGACAATGCAAAAAAAAAAAATAAAATAAAAAAATAAATAAATAACTTCCTATCTGATGTGTTGATTTTTATAGTAAAACTGCTGTTACATTTTGAATCATTCTTGCACATTACAATAAACTAACAAAACAAATCAGATATTTAAACTTACTTACAATGCCAAATAATCCTTAGCCAAACTAACAATTTTTTTTGACTACACCCTGGTAGCTTGTTAATATATTCATCTCGCCTATTCACAATCTCCACTTTAATATCACCTAATGAAAACAACATACATATATTATATATATTATGCAACAAATATATTATATACTATATATAAAAGTCTTCTCAATAAGAATAATTAGATTAATCAGTAAAATAAAATGGCTATCTATTTTTAGGAAACATATTTTAAACTCAATGATGGTAAATGCTACCTGTTTTTAGTAGGCACATTTCACACTGTTTTAATTTCAAATCTACAAAAATAAGTCAAAAGTAATAATTTCTGTTTCATAACAGAAAGAATGGATTTCATTTTAAAAACTATGTAATATAATATAGGTTTGTTTAGAAACATTCTAAACCCACAATACTTTCTTTAGGTTCCAATAAGGATCTTATTATTACCTTATTAAATTACAAAATAAGGTTAAAATAATACTAATATTATTTTAATATTATTTTATATTAATAAAATAATATTAATGTTATTAGTGTACATTAATAATATTAATGTACACATCCGCTCGTCGTTGACCGGAATTGATTTGCTTCAAAATGTCTAATTTAATTTTCTAATTCCATTTGGTGCTCGCAATCTTTTTTCACACTGCCTCAGTCAGCCAGTCTCAGATAACAAATATATGGTTTTTTCTCTTGGAAACTCAGATTCCTCACACAACAAACCAAGCAAAGAATACATCCATTTTAAAAATGTAATACAGTGACATCTCATGGTCTTAGCCGTTTCTTGTTACAAACATGAAATTTATAGACATATGCTATGTCTATAAATTACATGCATTCCATAGTCAGTTTTCACATTTTCAGGACAAAAAAAAAAAAAAAAAAACACCACCACCATTCTTGGAAACAGGGGCATGTAACTTAGCCATAATTATGATGAAAAAGTTGCTCCCATCTTAAACGGTATGCTGCCATTTGAACTGGGGCTCTTTACAGAGCAGAAAGACAGTAACCATATCTGCTGTGTTAATGGGGTTATGGTACTACAAGTTTTTGCACCCATTTATGGTTTTGATCATCATAAAAAAAATAATAAAATAACAAAGCATACTGCTATACCATGTGAAACTGATTTAAGATATTTACAGAACCATTACCATCTAAGATACGTCTTCAGACCTAATCAGAAATGAACTGCTGCTAACTAGAACTACAACACTCTGAGCAGAAAATAATAATAATCTCTAATCTGTCACATTCATCTAAAACCAGTTAGTATATGTACCCCATTCGGCCAACATCTAATCCATCAATGATTCAACTGTAAATTTAGAAAACCCATTTCCTCTACTTTTATTCACTTGACCAACTTTGAAATCACTTCAAAAATGCAAAACCAAAAACAAGTATACTGTATTCTGGCTTTCCTACCCTCAACTCACTCAAAGTACTAGAACAATACAAGGTTTGAATAAATCCATGTTTAGGATCACCATGAAAAACTCATGCTTGGCATACAAGTAAGCTTCTAGTCAATTACCTATATTAAATATTATCCTTTGCTTCTTCAGAAATAAAATATTAAAAGCAAGCAGAATATAATGTGTTTACAAAAATTGGTAGAAGTGTTTACAAATGTAAAATATTTCTAATTGTTATTATCAATTGGCTTGAAAACTAACTACTGTACCTATTGTTTTTCCTGCAGGTCGTTTTTCATTTGGCACTAATTCATCACCCTCAGGCCACTGAACAATAAGTCGATGAGGAAGCCTACATAGAATTTAAAATTAATTAGTACATAAGTTTTATTTATAATAATAATTTTCATGGACCTGAAAATTGCTTGCATTTGGATAATAATTCTAACCATAACATGAAATGCCAAAATTCAAGCACAAATAAAGAGAGAATGCAATCATTAGCACAGCAGTCTACTTTTTGATAATTTTCTATGCAATTAATTTATTATTATTATCTCTTTATACATTAAAAAAGTTTTCCTCCTAGTGATATTTATTCGAGACAATGGGAGAAGAGGGGTGGGGCGATTACGTCACTTATTCGAGCTTCCATAATGTTCACCAACCTCATGCTTCACTGTCTAATAAATAAATAATAAATAAATTTTCTGTTTATACTCTGGGACAACCAAATGGTCAGAGGAGTTCACAAGATAGGCAGAATACAAGAAACAGCACTGTATTTAGCAATCACGGGCTTGAACCCCGGTCACTCAAGGCACTTGTACTTATGCACCTGCCACCACTCAGATACAACGGCCACAATACATGATCACACTAGGCATCATTTGATGTTCCATTGTAATGTCAGCTTATGAAAGGATCCGATATAGTTTGTATATTTGTAAATGGTTTAGTATTTTGTAATATTTTAGTCCTGCTCTTTTGGATGCAACAATATTGCTCATGTATTACACAGGTCATTTCTTGATTAGATATCCATCAGTGCATTTTTATAACTGTGTTGTTTGTTTGTTATTGGTTTATAGGAGCTTTAGCAACTAAGGCCATATTGCTCCAGGTATATGCAGTGGTCATTCCCTGACCTTTCCACATCCTCCGTATTTGGTGGTCACATCAAGAAGCGTGTGCTACACACTGCTACTCCTGCCCAATTGGCTATGGAGGTGCCTATTGTAACTGTGTCTTATACAAATCTTCATATGGGATGAAGCTTCCATGATCCCTCGGCAAATGTTGGAGATGATCAACCACACCATGAGAGACGTTTTCGATAGTGACACTCCGTTCACAGGCAAGCTTTTTATATTGGGTGGAGATTTCAGGCAAGTGTTATCTGTGGTAAAAAAAGGGAGGGAGGAGTTAAATATATAAAAGTCAGGGCCGTGTTAACACTAAGGCCAAACCAACCATAGCCGGGGGCCTCAATTTCAGTGTAAATATTTTCTAAAGTGATAAAAATTTATAATAGCAATAAACAAAGAAAACGTGTAATATAAAAGCATATTTAAACTTAACTTGTTAAGTGTTTAAATTTTATTTTTATACCTTTTTTATTGTACAATAAATAAGTTAAAAGTTTATACTAAAATTTGTTGTTATTAGCACTTTTATTAGTTATTAGTTATTTTTGAAGTCAAAAAACATAAAACATTTTTGACTTCTTATTTTGCATTTTTATCAAGGAATTATTATTCACAATATAAATATAAAAACCTATGTAGTATTTGTATTTATATGTATGTGTAACACGTGTGTGTGTGTGTATATATATACATATATATATACACAGATGAACCCTGCTTAATGCTGATAATTCGTTCCGAAAAAACAGAGCGCTCAGTGAATCCGCGCTAAGCGAGCACCACATTCCCACAAGGTAACATATGTATTTGTGAGTTGCAGTAGGTGCCATAGGATATTTTCTAATCAATAATAAACGGTAGTGAAAAGATGCACAAATGTCGGTCGAAATATTTAATATTCAAATATTTGTACTGTACATATAAAATATTTTGCATTACATACACACATAATTATGTGGAAACTACTTATGTATCAAAATTAAACTTAAAATCATGAATTTAATTTAATTGATGAATTTAATAATGAAAAATGTGTTCGATTTTGGGTTGTACTTTGGCCCTCTTCCTGGTAAACTAAAAGGAGTTTTAATTTTAAATCCCCTGCAGCGTTACTACTCAACAATAAAGTCAACCGATCCTTCGCCGCTTTGAAACCTGACATGTGTTTTTCTTCTTTCAATATGAAACTTCTTTTAGACACTCGTTTCCAAAAAAGGCCTGCTTCACCTATGTTAAAAACTTGTTGAGAAGTATAACACGTAATACCCCTCATCAATAATTTTAACAAGTTCTTTTTTGAAAGTTTCGGCTCCTTGATCTGCACTTGCGGCTTCTCCCTGGATTTTAAATCTATTCAACTAGGCCTTACTAGTTTTAAATGGTTCCACATTTTTTTTTTTTTTAGGTGAGTTTTCTTCAGATCATCATATAGGCTAATCTCTCTCTCTCTCTCTCTCTCTTTTTATAATATTTAACTTAACTGAATTCTGCATTGGATATTATCTTCAATAAAATTATTTAGAAGTCTCTCCATGTCAATCCTATTAGCCAGCCCAGCCCTAGTTGCTTGCAGTGGAACAGCTGTCTTTCCCGCTGCTAAAATTAATTCTTTGTTTTTTATAATTGTTCTTACAGCGGAATCTGCCATTCCTTAATGATTGTACACATCCGCTCGTCGTTGACCGGAATCGATTTGCTTCAAAATGTCTAATTTAATTTTCTAATTCCATATTTTTCTTACATTTATAGTCTTCGTACTGCGTCCAGACGTTGTTGCTTTTTCATTCTTATCCACTATTATTAACTCTTTGAAAATGTAACTGCATTGGTTGCATTAATTATGATGCAATGTTTGAGTAAACTGTCCGTTACGCATGATGTCTAATACTGTACTGAGTAGGGCTTGCAACCCGGGTTTATAAAACCGGTTAAATCGGTTTTCATATTGAGTTGTTAAAACTGAAACCGAGCTTTTAAAACTGGATTCGAATATTTTCTTAGTTAGCCCTCGACTATAGTTTTTTGTTACGCACATTGTCTTTTGTTTGTTCGTTTGTCTGGATCGTTCAACTGCTTTATGTTTTAAAAATGTTTTTTATTTTATTTTATGTTTAGGTACAAATCTCATGGGCAAGTGGCCCAAATCTAGGAGGGGTAACTTTTATCTTCCCATCTGTATCATGGCACGATGCAGGTGTACTCATTTACGACTGAGTGAGTCGAAGCGATAGCATAAAAGAAAAGGCTCAACATTTCTCCGTTCCATCTTTCTTGTTCGCCAGGCAAGTTATGGAACACACCTTATTGATGGTTACCCACTAGAAACAGATTCGCTGAATATTGCATCAAATTTCAATCGTAGAAAGTTTTTTGCTTCTTTATTCCCATTAAATTTGCGATCAAATGTTCTCCAAAAAGCAGCTTCACCAAATTTAGCTTTTACATAATTTTTGAAAATACAATAGATTTAATTGAGGAAAAAAAAATTGTGAGTAAATAAATAAAAAATTTCTTTCGTAAAAATTTTGAAACTTGCCTCGTTTAGACTCTTCATTCAGTGCTTGCAGGAGTAACGCATAGTATTGTGCTTTTGTTATCTTCAATATTTTTATTTAAAATTGTCGGTGATATAAATTCCTAATTAATATTTATTACTCTTAATATGTCTAAGGAATTATTTTGCTCGAAAAAGCAAAGATGAAGCACAATGTTCGAAATGTCAGAAGATAATGAAGTCCTCTGGAGGATCTACATCATCTTTGATGTTGCATTTAAAGAAAATGTATCAGATTGACATTAAACAAGATAACAGTGAACCTCCTGTAAAAATGGTAAGAACATTAGAAAACTTATCGTTAAAAAATCTATGGAAGAAAAGATTTCAAAATTAGCTGCTTTAGATGGATTTTCTTTTAATTCAATTGCCAAGAGTGAGTTTATACAATCAAGCCTTCACCTTCAGAGAAATAAATACGATAAATTACCACCAGCCTCAGTGAATGGAATTAAAAATATGGTTCTGAATTCTTATAAAACTAAGAAAGAAGAACTCATTCAGCATTTCAAAAATTCATTGGTTTTGGGTGCACGGTATTCATTGACTCTAGACGAATATATGTCTATACAAAATAAAAGGTATATGAATATAAATGTGCATTCAAAAGACAATCATTAGTCGTTAGGTCTTATTGAGATTAATGGTTCACTTGACAGCAGAAGAACTGAGCAAATTGTGAATGGACACTTGAAGGAATTTGGTTTGAACTTGGATGAGGATATTGTTGCCTGCACCACCGATGGAGCAGCAATGATGATTAAGTTTGGCAAGCAAATTACGCCTAATCATCAATAATGTATAGCCCATTGTATACATCTGTCAGTTATAGATGTATTTTATGAAAAATCAATCAATTATGGTGCCACAGTCTCTGAGTCTCCCAAATACAATGAAGAAAATGAAAATAATGAAGAAAGTGGTGATGATGAAGAAGTTGAAGCAGTTTGATAAAGCAGGCAGCAAGGCATGCTCTGTCAAACCGACTTTACCGATGAGCTCATTTATTTCTTCAATCCAATGGCCAATTTGCACAAACTATTAACAGTCAGAAAATTTTGCAAGCTTTTTCGAAAATTGCCTACCAAAAATGACATATTACAAAATTTAATGGGAAAGAATATAAACTTATATTAGATCGCAAGACTAGATGGGATAGCACATTCTATATGATTGAGATATTTTTGAAATTGAAAAATTGCTTTTTTTTTTTTTTTTTTTTTTTTTTGGGTAGTTGTTGGCGCATCAGCTTCTGATGCGCCATAATGCACCTCCCAATGTTTTTGCAGTACTTTGATCCAAGCCCGAGGCGGGATTCGAACCCGCGACCTTTGAGTTGCCAGACAGGCACTTACTATAAGTATAACAGTGGATGGATCTCATTCTTAGTAATACTAACTATTAATTTTGTAAATTAGCTATCCGTTGGGCTAAATGTCATCACGCCAGTCTACGGCAAAATTTTAGCATACTTTATTATACATTGATAACCTTATCATCCTAATAAAGTTTAAATTTTCAGGCTTGCCCACTTAGGTGTCTACTTTTTTGGAACTCCCATTCTCGTATACCACATTCATGTATACTTTTTACTATCATTTGGATATTGTTGGACTGGATGATGATAACAGAAATGGATAGCTCATTAATTATGGTTGATACATTGAAAGGATTGCCCTCGATAAAGTCCCTTTCAACGTATCTACATACCTATAATTAACATGTTAATAATTTTTATATGTTGCATGTGTATATATTACTTTTTCCAGTTTCCGTTGGCACGTGCATAGGTCTTCATGTTTGGATGGGTTATGGCGTATCACAGGCTACAATGGGTCTACACTATGCCGACCTACTTATACCTCACCTTTAAGGTACATTCAACTACTACCATATATATTATTATATATATATATATATACAAAGGGTACTAGGAAAGTTTTGCAATATGACGCAACAATGAATCACAGGAAGCTGCTTGTTGCTGCATGTTGAGACATGTTCATACGTGCATAGTAGCCGCCGCGCCAAGTCGATAGGCTCAGTTATTCATTAGTAGTGAGAGTGTAAAGTGCTTGCGATGGCATCGTGGTCACGAAATGAGATAAGGACAGTTTTGCGGTATAATTTCGTGCGTGGTTTAACCATAGACCAGTGCTTAGAAGAAATGACTCTTGCACTAGATGATGATTGTCCACATCGTACAACAATATTCAGGTGGTATAGAGAATTCCAAAGGGGAAATTTCACTCTGGAGGATTCTGAGAGGCCGGGAAGGCCACGAACGTCAGTTACAGAGGAAAACGTTACTGCTGTGAGGAAAATGCTTGACGAAAACAGGCGAGTGACCTACCAACAGACAGAGGATACTTTGGGCCTAAATGCACCAGCAATTCGTTCGATTCTGCAAGATCATTTGCACGTGAAGAAACTTTGTTCTCTCTGGGTGCCGCATCAACTGACTGAAGAGCAGATGACACGACGTGTGACTTGGTGCCAGGAGATATTAAAAAAGTTTGATAAGGGACAATCTCGGTATGTGAACAACATCGTGACAGGTGACGAGACTTGGCTGTACTATTACGATCTGCCGACCAAGGCTCAAAACAAAGTTTGGGTCTTTGATGATGACGACACACCTGTAATTGTCAGAAAATCCCGATCTGTAAAGAAGAAAATGATAGCTGTATTTTTCAAATCGAGTGGAATTGTGGAACGTGTCGTTTTGGACACGCAGAAGACAGTCACAGCTAAGTGGTATACTGAACAATGCCTGCCTAAAGTCATTGGATCTATGAAGAACCTGCGGCCAAAGTCAAGGATGGACACCTGGTACCTCCATCACGATAATGCTCCAGCTCACCGCGCCAAAGCCTGCACCGAATATTTGACCACGACAGGACTGAAACTTCTCGAGCACCCTCCCTACAGTTCAGACCTTGCTCCCTGCGACTTTGCACTGTTCCCGCATGTGAAAATGAAGCTAAAAGGGAGGCGGTTTTCCAGTGATGAGGACCTTCTACGGGCTTGGGACAACGAGTGTGCTTTACTCCCTAGTGAAACTTGGCAGAACTGGTTTAAAGATTGGTTTCGAAGGATGGAGAGGTGTATTGAATGTAGAGGAAATTACTTTGAAAAAATTAAATAAACAAAGCTGTATTGCAAAACTTTCCTAGTACCCTTTGTATATAATAAAAGGACCTCAAATTTATATATGGCCGGGAGCCTATTTCATTCTTAATCTGGCCCTGATGAAAGTTATTTAAAGAACAGTTATTTATGGCCATGTTTAGAAGCACATAAACTGACAATAAACATGAGAAGCAGATTAGGAGGAGGTTTCATGAGATGGCTGCTGGACACAGGCGAGAATAAGATCAAGGAATCGGAGACCACTGATGATCTGATTTGTGAAGACATGATACAGACTTTATATCCGTGCGGTCTCACTACAGAAGAGATCGGTAAACGGGCCATCCTTGCTTCTAGGAACGAAGACATGAGAAGACTCGATGATAAAGTGATTGCAAATCTTCCTGGTGAGGCCATACAATGTCTTTCAATCAATGAGGCGCTCTGTCTCGGTGCAGACAAATCTGGCAACAACGAAAATGTCTCTCCCCAATATCCTCCGGAATACATCAACGGTCTGACCCCTTCTGGACTTCCACCTCATGATCTACAGTTGAAAAAGGGCTGTTTAGTGATGTTCATCTGGAATCTCTGCATATCAGACGGGTTGTGTAGCAGAATATGCTTGATTGTAAGGCAGATACAATGAATGATTCTCCATTGTGAGATCCTCACCAGAGACAAGAAAGGAGACATCGTTCATATTCCTAGGATCACCTTAGACATGAGAGGGGGACATGGATATGCCTTTCGTTTTGAAGAGACTCCAGTTACCAGTCATTACCAGTTACATCATTGCGAATGCTACTCCTGTCAGAGTAGCATTCGCAATGATGATAAATAAGTCACAGGGACAGACTTTTGACTATGTCGGATTGTTCGTGGTCAATTCCAGAAACTTCATATTCAGTCGTGGACGGCTATATGTAGCTCTTTCAAGATCCACAAGCAAGGCTGGTATATGCATACAATGTGCTGACAAAGGACCTAAATATATAAAGAATACTGTATTCGAAGATGCATTATGAATTGAGATGAGATCTGTTTTGTAACAATAAAAACTGTCTTAGCTCTAAAGTTTTCTTCCTTAAATCCCTTGAACTAAAGTGATGTATACAGAGTAAAGACCTCAGCCTAAGGTCGTGCAAAAGAAGCTAGCACAGGGGTTAGCAAATGAAGTGAGCAGAGCCCCCTAATTATTCTTTTATCCCTTTGGGTGCTGATCAAAATTTAGAAACAAAAAAGCTATTAACATGTTACTGAAATGATCACCTACAAAATCACTCTGGTTATATTCCATTAAAAAAAAAAAACTAACAAGAATAAAAAAATAAACATAAACAAAATAATGCACAGGGAATTTTTTAACTGAAGATGATGATGTTTTATACTTTTTAAGAATAAAAGTAAAAGATTTTGTTTACACTGTTCAGAAAACTTCATATCTGCTTGTATTATAACTCCCAGATCCTGTTCTTTGTCTACTGTTTTTAATTCATCTTCACAAAGTGTATAATTTATTTTGGGGTGTCATTCCCCAAGTGCAAGGCCTTGCATTTTGCTGCATTAAAACATAGCTGCCACTTTTCTGACCATTCTTGCAGCCTATTCAAGTAATCCTTTGTTTACTGCCAAATGTAAACATATGACAATATACATCAACACATAAATTGCTATTCTATATACTGTAATCACAATTTTAAATGCATGCCTAATACAGAATCAGAGAGAATATCAATGAACGTGCTTGAGAAAAATTACTTTTATATTAAAAATAAAATATAAAATTTTCTTTCTTAAGGAATATGGGTAGAAGTAACCCCAGAGAAACGTACCAACTGTGTGGTACTACACTTAAGGTGGTAGAAAATGAAAAAGACCTGGGAGTAATTGTGCAGTCAGATATGAAGTTTCTGAGCAATGCAGACAGGCTGCTAGGGCAGGTCATGGGGTTTTGTCAATGATATATAGGAATTTTGCTAGCAGGGAAAAGGAGGTGATTGTCCCTCTGTATAAGGCAATGGTCAGGCCACGCCTTGAGTACTGCGTACAGGTCTGGAGGCCTCATTTTAGGAAGGATGTAGATTTGCTTGAGCGTGTACAGAGAAGAGCAACACGATTGGTGAGGGGAATGAAGGGATTCTCTTACCAAGAGAGGCTTAAGTTCTGCAAATTGCAGTGGCTGGAGACTAGGCACCTGCGCGGTGATCTGATTGAGGTCTATAAGGCCTTGAATGGGTTGAGTACGCTGAATTCTGATGGAATCCTTCCACTTGTTCAGATTACGAACCTACAGGGACATAAGTTCAAATTAAGAAAGGACAGATGTAGAATAGATGTGCGGAAATTTGCCTTTAGCCAGCGGGTGGTTAATTGCTGGAACAAACTTCCATCTGTCGTTGTGGAAGTTGATAGGTTAAATAAATTTAAGGAGGAACTGGACAGGCATTTGGAGGGAATGGTGTGATTTTTTTTTTTTTTTTGGCTGATGCTGCATAAGCTCCTACACTTGCTTTCTTGCATCATGTGCCACTACTACTACTACTACTACTACTAATAATAATAATTATAACAAGATATGTCAAGTTAAATCTATTGTTTGTGCACATAAGTTGCTGTTTACAGAAGAGGTTAACCATAGATTTAATCAAACATACAATTTTTCAACAGTATCCACAATGGGTTTTGTATCTTTTTGCTCTCAGCTGCTCTGTAGTCGAGTGGTTAGGCGTGAGGGTGCATAAGTACACGTGCCTTGAGTGACCAGGGCAAGCCCGTGCTGCTGAATATGGTGCTGCTTGTTGTATTCTTTCTGTCTTGTGAACTCCTCTGATGGTGTGATCGTCACAAGGGTATACACAGAAAATTTATTATTTATTTATTACTTGGCAGCCCACATCGAACAACTTCTTACAAGTGTTTTGTTTGTGTGTTGTCAGTAGCGGACACCTGTTATCTGATGAGGGACCAGGTAGTCCTGAAACAGGTCACAACAGTTCCATCTTTTAAACAAATAGCCAATTAATCTTTTAGTAAGGCCATCTGTTTGAAAGTAGTTCAATACCAGTAGTTCAAACTTGTCTTTGCAAGGGTAATTCCTTACAAAGACAGGTTTGTTTTGCAGTGAGACTTAAGACAATTATATCTATGCAGTTTAAATCATACTGGCTGAAAAAACAGATTATAAGAATTCAGCAAGCATCACATAAAGAGACAAATATCATCCTTTTTTGCATGAATTCTTAAAGACAAATGTGATTGCTGATATAAATGCTGGGTTGCTAATACTTCCAGATTGTAAAGTGCCACATTTTATAGTTTACTGTGCATACACACACATATATAAATAAAACTTCCATTTAAACACAACTTTTATGTGTACCTTTAAAATCTCAAACTGGGCTGTTTGCCCTATGCAGTATTATACTACAGGACTGAACAGGATATTTCAATGCAGTAGTCAAAATCAAATAAAATTAGTATGCATTACTACATTTGATTTTAATCATGGGGTTTTATTTGATTTTAATAATTATACTCCCAATGGAGATTGAGGTCAAATATTCAGAATTAAAGCTTCGACTTGTGCCCAGCTTAAAGACAAATGCCATCCTCCACAGGTGAGATAGTATTTCAAATCAAATCTGAAATACTATCAAGAGAGCTGTTCTGAAACATAAAGGCTTCTCATGAGCTGGTGGATAGCTAAAATATGCAGATTTTTAACCCGGTGGTAGTAGCATCACTAGGCAGGTGTAGCTCCAAAATAACAACCAATTAACGACCATTACCCTTTAATTAATAATTAAAAAATCTCAATTTTTTTTTCAGCAACCTAAATATAGACAAACTTTTACTGCTATAGTTTCTGAAATGATTTTTACAGCTTTCACAGAGTAATTAAAAGTGTGCTTTCTTTTGGATGCAACACCACCACCTTTGCAACTATTTGAATGCAGTGGCATGGGACTTGAGAGGTGCTAACACTGCTACAAAGTGTTGAATTACATGTTTGTTTACAACTCAAGGCTACTTGCTTTTTTTCTCCCACTAATTAAATAAGCATCTAGTCACACAAGTTGTTTCTGAAAGCTTTATTATTGTTTTCACATAAATAATGAGAAGAGGTAATGCAATACTCACTAAAGAAATCTACTACTCCACAGGAAGTGAGATGTGCGCATGTGTGTTTCAAATTTTGTTCACTGAAGTGCACAAAATTTGAAATAAATTTTGAAAAAAAATTGAATTTTTTTTTTTTTTAATTTACTAGCTGCAAATTATTTATAACCTGGAATTTCAGATGCTTTGAAATTTCATTGTCTTTTCAACTGAAAAATGAATGAGATTAACTGACTCACGTTTATATTGTCAAAAAAGACATTTCTAAAATGTATTTTCAGTAGAATTAATTTTTAATCTTTTGAAAACAAAAGGTGTAAATAATACTGCATTTTTTAAGTATTTAATTTTTTATTAAAAAATAAGTTACATACAATAATTATTGCAATCCACTCAGAAACTGAAAAAAATCAGTATTCTCCAAACAGAATTCAAAAAACCCCAAAACTTTTTCTAGAATTAAAAAATCAATTTGTACACCTGTCAGCTGAAACATCATGTTTTCTACAATTTGGGACACCATCAAGGGTTAAATGTATACCAGACTGACCTTACCAGACAATGCTTTACAATTTAAATAGATATTAGCAACTTAGGTTGAACTGTTGATAACAGTATTTGCCTCAAAGCTGAACATAAACCCAAGTCTTAATGCTGAATACTCAGCCTGCATCTTCAGTGTAAGCAGAAATCTCCATAATCAAAACAATCAAACACAGTAAAACATACTAATTTTATCAGATAAACTTTATCATTTGACTTACAGGTAACCCTTGTTACCTGTAAGTCAAATGATGGCGATTAGGTTCCTATAAAATTTCGTGTAGTGGGAAATCACATTATATGGGACTAAAAACCAGTACAAAAAAGGGGGTTACGTTTCAAAAGCTAACAAAAAATACACCATCTTTTTATAACTATCGGAAGTTTAATTTTTATTAAAAATTGAAATAACTGAACAAACACCTTACAAAATGTGATACATATATGTCAGATAATGTACATTCATTTAATTTTCTTCCTCTTCATCGCTGCTAAGCACAATCAAACAAGAACATTTTTTCTGTTGCAGAATATCTTCACCTTCTGAACTTTCTTCTGCAGCATCTAGATTTCGTGTGTCTTCTGTTCTTTCTAAAAAATCAGTAATCTAGTTTGTTAACAGTTGCATGATAGATCTTTGTAAATTTCATGATATGGAGAAAAGCATTTTTGAAGCTCCTTTTTGAACATTGTGCTCCTTTCAGTCGAAGGATCTGCATCCAAAAAATAAGATTCTAATTGCTTGGCTAAGTTTGTCTTCCCATATGCTTTTTAGTGTAAAATTTGGAACTTCAGAATTTTCATCTGAGTTATGATCCTCTGAATTAATTTGGTTTACCTCCGATGCCATTTCCACCAAATCCACTTTGCCAGCCTCTTTTTCTACCAGTAATTTTTGAACACCTTCAGTAGTCATATCATCAACCCCCCCCTCCTACTAACTTGTACTATCACACTGATTCCGTTTTCTGCCAGTTCGACCATATTTCCTGAATGAACTGACTCTGGCCATACATTTTTCCAACACTCAGTTAATTTTGACGGTTGGTTTTACTTGGAGCAATAAAGCTATGATTCCGACACAGTTCACAATTGAAAAATGTTTCCATGCCTACATCACTTCAATAGATTCAGAATAAATTTTTTCCAAAATCTATTGTAACGATTTTCTGATATAGTGAGTTTTAAAGGTAAATTAAAGAAGTTGTATTATGTGGTATGTGGTAGGAATATTACTTCAACGTTTGGATGACATAAATCTTTTGGATGGCCTGGTGTGTCATGCAATAGTAATAAAACTTTGAAATTTAGATCATAAGAATGACTGTGATTAAGAGCTCCTCTACATTTTGTTACCTATTTCCCACAACTACATTACACATTTTACCTATGAGAGGATTATTAGCAAAATTTTTTTTGTGGCCACATTGGTCACTTGATTTGTACTCCTGTGATTTTGGTTTTGGGGGTTTCTGAAGAGAAAATCTTGGAATAATGACATTTTAGCAGAGCTCAAAGCAAACAGAACAAGCCATATTGTTGCCATCTGTCAAAATATCAATTGAAATATAAAACATTTCTTTCCTTAATCCTGTATCTCTGTCTGCATCTGTGGTTATACTAACCCAGTACCAGTGTCACATGACTTCTGAAAATTTTTCTTTGCATAATTTTCATCTGCATTACCAAGTAAGCAATTTAGCATCATTTAGTTTTCTATACAGCTGGAATGTAATGGGTGAAATATAATTATAGCTGTCCCAAGCTTTGAAAAATCAGTTAAAATTTAATTGCCGCCTGCAAAACAAGTTTGTCACAGAAGGATTAAAAATAAATCTTTTGGAACAGCCACTATACAAAGAAACTCTCCTCCTCCTCCTTGTAACAAGTAAGAAGTGAAAATACCAATGTTTAACTTGTTAGTGTCAAATTCATATATAGTTGACAGCACCTTCAGGAATCAGCTAAAGTGATAACTATAATATAACTGATGGAACAAGAATACAGCCGTTCATTGTTGCTTACAGGAGCAGATTGCAAATGCTTACATAAAAAGGTGGAAGTAGACAAAGAAAATATTAAAATCAAGCAATATAAAACACTTTAATTTGAATATCCACTATTTCTTTGCGAAAGTCATCAATAAAAATGAAACTGTCATGATATTTTTGGAAATCCCTTACAAATCATTAAAAACAATAAAGAAAATATTAAAATCAAGAATTAGAAAAGGGTTAATGCTCTATTGTAAAACAGCCAAATTGATATGAGTAGAGAGATACAGTACTTTCTTTCACGGAGTA
Organism: Mastigoproctus giganteus; assembly: GCF_048544385.1. NCBI lineage: Eukaryota > Metazoa > Arthropoda > Arachnida > Uropygi > Thelyphonidae > Mastigoproctus > Mastigoproctus giganteus. Next base: position 86,097,299 of record NC_143588.1, on the reverse strand, counting down.
ACAACACAACAACCACACAAACTGTATGAAGTAAAATTAGTAAACACCCAAGCAGCGTGTCAGAATTTAAGAACAAATCAGGATGTTACTTAATTACTTACACTGCAACAAAAACACTTGTTTATGTAATCAGGCTTTTGTTTATGTTATCACTCTTTTTGCCTCATCTGCAATAAGGCAAAAAAAAAAGTTAAAACACAAACTGAAGACTGATTACATAAACAGCATATTTTCAATGTAGTCATATAGGTCCAATCAGAACATAAAAGTGATAATGTTATGCGAATAATAATATTATTTGCTATAAGTGGCATGCAGTCTATTTTGCCGACCGGGCTAGCCGGGTGGGTAAAGTGCCTGCCTGGCAACCCAAAGGTCGCGGGTTCGAATCCCGCCTCGGGCTTGGATCAAAGTACCGCAAAAAAAAAACCTTGGGAGGTGCATTATGGCCACAGAAGCCGATGCGTCAACAACTACCAAAAAAAAAAAAAAAAAAAATTGCCTACTTCCCAAAGCAGACAATATCAACCAAACTCACACTTTGATACTGGATGGTTTGTAGATAATTAAACTTGGTGAAAATTAAGATTTTGCATTTCTTTAAGTGATTAACTTTTTTTTATCTATATAATGAATTATTACCAGAGTATTGAAGCAATACAAACAGAAACACCACAAGAGATGATAAATTGTCGCGTTTACAACCATCATGCATGGGAACGAAGCTCCATCAACATGCATGTAAAAAATGCTGTCAACAGCATTTTTCAATGCAAATTGAAAAATGTTGTTGACAGTCAGTTTGTTCTAAAATCCATCTCACTGTATACCTTATCGAAAGCTGTGCTAATCCTTGGAAAATACAAATCATAGTGGCTGTGAAACAAAAAACTTGCAGCTGCTAGACTAACCTGTAAAATATTCATCAGGCCAAATTTCTTAGTCAACTTCATGGTTGCCCTGCATGTTACAATGGTTCATTAATCATTTGTTTCAAAGATGTTCAAATAGCAGCCTCTTTCATCATGTTTTCTTTCTCTCCAATGTCAAAAATACTAAATGTGAAATAATATTGTAACGTATCACTTACCACATACTAAACAATATACACATTACTGACATTTACAGGGATATGGAAAAACATGACTTATTACAGCAGGCCCTCGTTATAACATGGTTCGTTTTACGCTGATCCGCTATAATGCTGTTCCTATATTATAACCCGTATCTGACTATAACGTTGTCACAAATCACAATAACGCTCTTTTACAGATTGAATTTTTGGCATATTTAACAAAATTGTTTCATTTGATGGAGTCGATAGCTTGAAAAGAAATAGCAAAACAGCATTAAAACGTTTCCCACGTCGACTTGAGAAAATTTATCACATGCAAATTTAACTGCGTACAGACTTGTTACATAGTTCTGAGATCAACATTTTAAAAAATGATCAAGTATATTGCTCGTAATATTTGCATTATGTGCATTTATCCGAAGTCTAGTCATCACTCAGTACAGTATTAGACATCATGCGTAACGGACAGTTTACTCGAAAATTGTATCATAATTAATGAAACCAATGCAGTTACATTTTCGAAGAGTTAATAATGGCGGATAAGAATGAAAAAAAAAAAAAAAAGCAACAATGTCTGGATGCAGTACGAAGACTATAAATGTAAGAAAAAGAGTGAATTTGAAAATTAAATTAGATGTTTTGAAGCAAATCGATTCTGTTCAATGACAAGCGGATGTGTGCCATAATTTAGGACTGGCAAGTTTAACTGTAAGAACAATTATAAAAAATAAAGAATTCATTTTAGCAGCGGAAAAGACAGCTGTTCCACTGCAAGAAACTAGAGCTAGGCCAGCTATTAGGATTGAAATGGAGAGACTTTTAACTAATTTTATTGAAGATAATATCCAATGCAGAATTCAGTTGTTAAATATGATAAAAAAAAAAAAAAAAATACGATGCAAGAAAGCATCGTAGAAGTATACGATGCTTTCTTGCATCGTATGCCTCTACTAATGCTAATTAGCCTATATGATGATCTGAAGAAAACTCACCTAAAAAAAAAAAAAAAAAAAATGTGGAACCATTTAAAACTAGTAAGGGCTATTTGAATAGATTTAAAATCCAGGGAGAAGCCGCAAGTGCAGATCAAGAAGCCGAAACTTTCAAAAAAGAACTTGTTAAAATTATTGAAGAGTGGTATTATGTGTTATACTTCTCAACAAGTTTTTAACATAGATGAAGCAGGCCTTTTTTGGAAACGAATGCCTAAAAGAAGTTTCATATTGAAACAAGAAAAAAACATGCCAGGTTTCAAAGTGGCGAAGGATTGGTTGACTTCACTGTTGGGTGGTAAAGCTGTGGGGGGATTTAAAATTAAAACCCCCTTTAGTTTACAAGGAAGAGGGCTAAAGTACAACCCAAAATTTGACACATTTTTCATGATTAAATTCATCAATTAAATTAAATCAATTAAAATCAATTTAGATCAATTAAATTCATGGTTTTAATGGGAATTTTAAGTTTAATTTTGATACGCAAGTAGTTACCACATAATTATATACGTATGTAATGCAGAATATTTTATATGTACAAATATTTGAATATTATATATTTTGACCGACATTTGTGGATCTTTTCAGTACTGTTTATTAATGATTAGGAAATATCCTATGGCACTGACCGCAACTCATAAATACATATATTACCTTATGAGAATTGTGCTTGCTTAGTGTGGATTCACTTAACGCTCTGTTTTTCCGGAACGAATTATGAGTGTTACATGGGGGGTCACCTGTATATCATTTGTCATTTAGCTTTAAAATATTACATTTTCAATAATACATTTTCAGTGATAAACCAGAAATATCATAATATTTTAAATATTACTAACTTTTCTTCTTCCTCTTCCAGGTATTTTACCATCTGTCTTTCAGGAATTTTTCTATCAAGTTTAAATAATGGAAAAGTTTTAACTTCACCATATAATGTACGAGGTTCCTATTTAAAAAGAATAAAAATTAAATAATAAAAGTGCAAAAATACAGCTATAATTAAAAAATTCAATTATCAAATGAGAAAAGGCAATTTAATATAATTTAAAAATCTCTTAACATATACAAAAAAAAATAATAATAAATGTACCATTCTTCCAAAAAGTTTACAGAAATCAGCTCTACTCAGAAGCTTTGCAGGCCAAATTAACAGTCATACCACATCAAATTTAGTATCTGTGCATTTCAATACATGTGGAAAGGAATAAAATGAAGGGTCCCAAAGTTGTCCATATGTCTCACAGTGGCTCTATTCAGCTTAGGTCACACTGGGTGGGCCAGTTCATCAGTGTCATATTATTTTTCCCAAAAAAATTGTTGCACTTTATACATCAGCACTGCCTAAAGGTGGTATAGGGAATGATAAAATATTGCTTCTTATGCAAGGTACAATCCACAAAATCCATCGGTCTAATAGAATATACAAAAAAAAAAAAGCTTGTACAAATAAGATTGTCATTACCACATGTTTAGTTGGGTTGGAGTGGTCCTTTTCAAAGCACTCTTCAGGTTGGCACCATACTTTTCATATGATGAAAGTGGGGAACATAATAATGATTTGTCACTCCAGAAAATCTTTTTCCAATCCCCTAAAAAGCTAATTCCTCTGAAGATTGGATAAACAAATAAATCTTGCAAAAAAAAAAAAAAAATCCATCCATAACATGGATGCATCTCCACCCATTTTTTCAACATGAAATTAATGCATAGTGGATATACTGCTGTCAGTATCACAATATTTTAGGAAACAGTTAATATATACAACATTCAGATAATTGCTCATATGATTTGTTGGCAACTCTGAGCATTTCTAAACTTACACATAACTTTTCAACATAATGTGGCATTGCATCCATCAAGACTATTACGTGTACTATTACATCAATAGTAATAGTACACAATGTGGTTTAAACCAGTGCTTCTCATCTAGTGTGCTAATATGCCTAATGGGAAAGGGGATGGGGGCTTGAAAAACATGAATGGGGTGCAAAGTACCATAATAAATTAAAGCACAAATTTCTTCTGAAAAAATGGGTGAAAAATGAATCACCAGAAGTAGGAAGGTTGAGGAATACTGGATTAAATTAATCAAAAAGGTAATAATATTAATTATTAATATCACTTCAGTTCACAGAAATAAGTGTTCACCTGAAGAATTTCAAAATCTCCACCAGTGGCACAAACATCACCTTCATGGTCACCATACAGATAAAAACTCCTAACTGTACCTACAATAATGGGTACTGTTCTTTGAGTACGAACCTAACAAAAGGAAAAATGTTTCTTTTTAAAATAAATCTAAAAAAAATTAAAAATTAAATTAAGTTATTTGTTTTGTATTAACAACATTACTAAATACTAAAGAGATCAATATTTGCAAAAACAAAAAACATAAATTAACATACCTAGCATACCTAGTGACAAGTCTTCTGCAATAAATTCATTCTCTTTGGGAAATCATCTTTATTCCAAAAATGTAATTAACCAACCTAAATAATTATTTAGGTTGGTTAATTACAATGTTAATTTACAATGTTAATTACAAAGAAACATTAGTTTAATGTTTTCATCTGCTATTCTGCAAATATTATCCTAATGTTTTGGGATAATATTTCAACCAAAAATGAGCACTTATCCACATTGAAATATTTTGATGTGCTTTAATCCTCCATCACTTGCACCCTATATGATACAAAACACTTGCATGGCATCTTTTTATTATTATTATTATTATAAAAAATTAATTTTTAACTTTTTTGTTGAATTGAAAATGATCTTTTAATTATGATTTGCAAAACTCAATTACAAAATATCAAACAAAAATAAATAAGAGAAACCAATAACAATAAAGACTCTTTAGATTTATTTCTTAGAATTTTCAAGGTTGCTCATTCTCCAAAAATTAAAACACAAATGCTCACAGTGTCTACCTGACAAACCAGCTGTGGCACTTCATTGTTGTGAAACTGGCAAAACCAAAGTTCTGTGGAAGAAGAGCACACAACACACCCTGGCATCTAACAGATGCCATGCAAGGAGTGGAGTAGGAGTACAAGAAACATAACTGCAATGGCTAACATGGTATCTGTTAAACAATAAACAGGCGCCTCCGTAGCCAGGTGGGCAGGAGCAGCAGTGCATAGCACATGCTTCTTGATTAGACCGGGGTTCGAGCCCGTGAGCCACCAAATACGGAGGATGCGGAAAGGTCAGGGAATGACCACCGCATATCCCCAGAGCAATATGGCCTTAGTTGCTAACGCTCCTAAAAACCAAACAACAACAAACAATAAACAAAATTTATTGTAATTCACAATATATCAAAATGAAAACAGAAAATAATGGATAATCATTTAGAGAATTTGATAGTGAAGATTTTGATTTTATTTCCAAAAAAAAATAAATAAATAAATAAATGACTAAATAAGAGATTATTAATATAATAAAAGATAGATTAAAAAAAGATTCAAATAAAAAATATACTCAATAAATCTGTACTAAAAAAAAAATTCAGATTTAATTAATTTTAATTATTTTGTTTGTAACCAAGAAGAAAATTTTTGTTCTTTTTTTTTCTTTTGTACTAAAGGTAAATTGAATAAAGCAGCCTATATATATTTGGTGTACCACCACTATACAGTACATACATGGCATTCTACCAATTGCTTGCCCATTCCAAACACTTTGGAATGGGAAAGCTCCCATTAGTCAAAAAATGATGAATTCTCTTTATAAAATTATTTGTGTATTTTGTTGCCATTTATGCCCAAAATGTCTTTTATATATATTATATACATTAATTATAAATAAAAATAAATAAATAAATAAATAAAAGGCAATGTGCATGTAATTATTATATTTACACATCTCATACTGTAAAGCCCTGCTATCCTGAGAATTCCTGCAATTTTTCCACTTCACATTACTGATACAGGAATAAACTAAACTTTATTAATAAACTGCATATAACTTCCCCAGGAGGAGCTTATTAATAAAAACAGATAAATAATCATCATATGCTAACTAGTCTCATAAATGCCTTTCATTTATGACTTCCATTTCATTTAATCAACAATCAAATATCATTTCATTTGATTTCACAATCATTTCATTTAATCAACAATCATATATAATAATCAACAGGAAAAATTATAATTGGTCCGTGACCTTGAAGAAATGTCCATAAAGAATTTTAAAAATACCTTTTAAATAACATTTTAACTGTATACCATATAAAAGATAATAAAAATAATTATAGAATTAAATGTTTATTGCATAAAATACATAATGAAGAAATTAACTATTTGCTATGGGAATATTTGAACAGTTTTGGCTTTCTTTTTTTCATCATACAATTTCCGATAACCGCCATCAAGCTTCTCTAGACCCTGGCGAAATAACATACTTCTTTGAATGTTACAAAATGTAAAGGATCAACATCCATTACCTTTGGTTTGAGGTTCTCTGCAATACGAAAGATTTCGCCTAGTTCTTTTGCTGTAACATTTTTGGTAAACTTTTGCGGTAACATTTTCATCTGGTTCTCACTCTTTTCTTCAGCTTTTTCATACACACGCCGTTCCTCTATTTGAAGGAGATCATTGTCACTTAGCTGTTCTGAATGCAAATTCAGTGATTCTTGAACGTTAGCCATATCCAAGCCTTTGAAACCAAGGTCATTACCAATATTAGTTATGCCTTCAATAACTTTTTGAACTGCATCCTTGTAGCCAGTAAAATCTTTTGTGCAAGGTAAAATGTGCTTCCAAACTGCTCTCATATTTCTGACTGTCACTTCTTCCCATGCTGCATGAATGTTTTCAATGGCCACTCATATGTTATATTTTTTTCAAAATTCTGGTACAGAAATTGCATCGTCTCCTGTTGTGGCTTCAAGTGCCTGTGTAAATGTTCTATACAGATAGTAAGCCTTGAAATTGCAATTCTCCCTTGGTCCATGGGGTACAATAATGAAGTTGTATTTGCCAGTAAAAAAAAAAAAAAAAAAAAACCTTTCACATTTTCATTTAAGTCACCAAGTTCAGAAGGATGTTTGGGTGCATTAACTAAAAGCAACAGAGCTTTAAAAGTAAGATTATTTTTCTTGCAATAGGTTTCAACTGTTGGACAGAAATAAGTAAACCAGTCTTCAAATAGGGCTTTAGTCATCCATGCTTTATTATTTTAATGCAAAATGACTGGAAGAGTTCGATGGCTGTATCCTTTTAAAGCCCTAGGATTTTGTGTACGGTACACAAGCATAGGCTTCAATTAAAAATCACCTTCAGCGTTATCTCCTAATAAAAGTGTTAGTTGATCTTTTGAGCTTTATACCCAGGTTGTGATGCTTCATTTGCAGCCAAACAAGTTTTAGTTGGCATACGTTTCCAAAATAGGCCCGTTTTGTCTACATTAAATATTTGCCGATCATCGTATTAACCATCCTGAATGATATTTTGCAATTCTGCAGGAAATTTGGCTGCAGCATCTTCATCAGCACTAGCAGCTTCCCCCTATTACTTTAACATTATGCAGTCCTGCTTGATTTTTGAAACGTTCAAACCACCCTGAACTAGCAACAAATAATGCAATGGTCAGGCCATTGCCTTATATCCTTGAATACTGTATACAGGTCTGGAGACCTCATTTTAAGAAGGATGTAGAGCTGTTGGAACGAGTACAGAGAAGGGCAACAAGATTAGTGAATAGAACAAAGGGTTGCTCTTACGAAGAAAGGCTTAAGTTTTGCAAATTAGTGTCTGGAGACTTGGCACCTGCAAGGTGATCTGACTGAGGTGTATAAAGTCTTGAATGGTTTGAGCATGCTCAATGCTGATGGGATTCTTCCTCTTGCTCAGAATAATCACCTGAGAGGGCATAAATTCAAATTGAGGAAAGGCGGTTGTAGGATAGATGTGCGGAAGTTTGCCTTTAGCCAGCGGGTGGTTGATTGCTGGAACAAACGTCCATCTGTCGTTGTAGAAGTTGATAGCATAAATAGATTCAAGGCAGAACTTGACCGAGGGGATGGGTGAAATAAGGTGTGTTTTTTTTTTTTTTTTTTTTTTTGGCTGATGCTATATAAGCTTGCTTTCTTGCAATCATGTGCCGTTGCTAATGCTAAAAAAAAAAAAAAAAAAAAAAACCCTTGATATTTCGTGTTTTTTTGTTTTTTTTTTAGCTTAGTAATAATGTTAATAGCTTTGCTCTGAATATTGTCCTTAGACAATGGAATTCTTTTTTGATTGAATCTTCTATCCAAATTGATAAAAGACTTTCCATTTCAATCATTATTGGAGTTCTGTTTCTGGTATTTTTTAAAACAAAAGAAGTTGATGAAACTTTACCTTTCTCTTTATATTCGTCCTTAGCTCAAGATAGTTCATACTGTAGACTTGCTATATCCTAGATCTCTTACAATTTTCGCACGGTTTGCAGCACTTTCATGTTTTTTAATAATTCCAAGTTTTTCAGCTAAAGTAATAACTTTTTTTTTTTTTTTTAAATTGCAATCATGTTTTTCACTCTTTCTTTTATCCATAATTTACAGGGGTACAAACTTAGAATTTTTAAATGCATCTGCACATGACTTTATTATCAGGAGACAAACAAGTAACACGTCTGCTTCCGACGGTTGATGGAACACCTGAGGCGGGCAACAGGCAAATGCTTGTTTATTGGCCGTCAGACGCTTAGCGCATGATTCGAATCTTTTTCAACTATCGCATAAAAAAAGATCATTAACTGGAATTTTGCATTGTGTAAAGTAGAAAGTGGTATATTTTTTTCAAGTAGCAGTAACTGAAAAATGTGTTAATTGAACTCGCGTTATGCAAGGCCTGGCTGTATAGAGAAAATAACTTCAGTTCACAGAAATAAATGCAATTTTGAAAAATCTGTAAAGTACACAATGGCAACTGTTTAACAGCTTCTTAGATGACTGTAAAAATAAAAATGAATTAATAAATAAGGTAATTTAGATAGTTATAGTATGTCTTAAAGTACTGTATAATTAGACTAAATTCAAAAATAGCAAAGGCTTAAATTTTTCAGTACTCACCTTGATCGATCTGCAATTGTTATTAGGGTGAATAATAAGAGATTGGCTAATTTTAGGGTGATTAGTTTTTAAGTTAAGGGTAAATGATAATTACAATGGAAACAGGATTAAAATATGCGCAAGGAAGTAGAAGTGCACTTACTCCACCCTTGGCTGTCATGAAGTTGATTTAAGTTAATATTCTAAATTGTGAATAAGCCAATAGTCGTAACAGTGGACTTTCGTTAAAACATCTTCAGTTGGCTAGTTAAGTGAAAGGGAACGCATACTGTATTTAAGAAGAATTTTGTAATCCCATGATGCACTTTGTCACATGCGGGAATCTCAGATTGGTGAGATTCCAAACCGGGGAAAGACTGAAGGGGAGTTTCGCATTTAAAATGTTTAAGTCGGAGTGGTGACGGAACCACTCTATAATAAGGGCTTTGTATTGTTTGTTGTTTGTTTGTTATTTGGTGTTTTTAGGAGCATTAGCAACTAAGGCCATATTGCTCCGGGGGATATGCGGTAGTCATTCCCTGACCTTTCCGCATCCTTCGTATTTGGTGGTCACGGCTTGAACCCCGGTCTAAATCAAGAAGCGTGTGCTACGCACTGCTGCTTCTGCCCACCTGGCTACGGAGACGCCGCTTCGTATTGTAGAATTTTGTAACTATTTTTTAATTTTAATAAGGTAATAGCTGAATCCACTTGGGGGGGGGGGGAGGTATGGTTGTTTGAGTGAACATGTAATGTGAGTTCAGTGCTGGATTAACATGCATTACAATTTTGTTCACATTTAATTAAATAAATATTATTCATTTCGCTTGTTGGGTATTTATGTGTATCTTTATATTTGTTGAAAAGTGATCCATGGGATTACAAAATTCTTCTTAAATACAGTACGCGTTCCCTTTCATTTAACTAGCCAACTGAAGACGTTTCAACGAAAGTTCATCATTACGACTATTGGCTTATTCACAATTTAGAATATTAATTTAAATCAACTTCATGACAACCAAGGGTAGAGTAAGTGCACTTCTACTTCCTTGTTCATATTTTAATCCCATTTCCATTGTAATTATCATTTACCCGTAACTTATCCCCTTAACTTAAATCACCCTAAAATTAGCCAATCTCTTATTATTCACCCTAATAACAATTGCAGATCGATCAAGGTGAGTAATGAAAAAATTAAGCCTTTGCTACTTTTGAATTTAAATAAGGTAATTTAGTAATTTAAGATTTAATGTATTTATTGTATAAATCTTTGCTGTCAGTAAATTTTAAAGTAGAGTTACGGGTAGGAAGCCAGAAGGATACGCGCATTATAGCCTTAGCATTAGCATTAGTAGAGGCATTTGATGCAAGAAAGCAAGCTTATGCAGCATCAGCCAAAAAAAAAAAAAAAAAAACCCACTTCCACTTCACCCCTCTGTTCGTTCAAAATACCTGTCCAGCTGAGCCTTAAACTTATTTAGGCTATCAACCTCCACCACAAGGGATGGAAGTCTGTTCCACCAACCAACCACCCGCTGGCTAAAGGCAAATTTCCGCACGTCTATCCTACATCTGTCTTTTCTCAATTTGAATTTATGCCCTCTCAGGTGATTTTTCTGAGCTAGAGGAAGAATCCCATCAGCATTGAGCATGCTTAAACCATTCAAGGCTTTATACACCTCTATCAGATCACCTCGCTGGTGCCTAGTCTCCAGACACTGTAATTTGCAAAACTTAAGCCTTTCTTCGTAAGAGCACCCCTTTGTTCCATTCACTAATCTTGTTGCCCTTCTCTGTACTCGTTCCAGCAGCTCTACATCCTTCTTGAAATGAGGTCTCCAGACCTGTATACAGTACTCTAGGTGTGGCCTGACCATCGCCTTATACAATGGAATAATCACCTCCTTATCCCTGCTGGAAAAATTCCCGTATATCATTGACAATACTCCATGAGCTACTCTTGCAGCCCGTCTGCACTACTCAGAGAACTTCATATCTGCCTGCACAACCACCCCCAAGTCCCTTTCATTCTCTACCACTGTCAGTGTAGTACCACAGAGTTGATACGTTGCTCTGGGGTTGCTGTTTCCCATGTGTAGTACTTTACATTTATCAATGTTAAACTTCATTTGCCACCTCTCAGCCCATCTGCTCAACCTTTCCAGATCCTGTTGCAGCAGCATAGTGTCAGTAGTGTCCTTGACAACCCTGCAAACCTTTGTATCGTCTGCAAACTTGGACATTAAGCCCGATATACCATCATCAATATCATTTATAAATACAGAAAACAATAATGGACCCAACACTGAGCCCTGAGGGACTCCACTAATAACATCAGTCCACGATGAGCAGTGTCCATTGATTACCACTCTCTGTCTTCTCCCCCTCAACCACCCCTTTATCCATAGCAGCAATTTGCCTCCAATGTCACACTGCTCCAATTTGTGTAGCAGTCTTCCATGTGCAACAGTATCAAAAGCCTTTCTAAGATCCAAGTATATAATATCAAAGTTATTCCCTGCATCCAGTTCTTTTGTGACTGTATCATAGTATCCAATCAAGTTGGTCAGGCAAGACTTCCCCTTAACAAAACCATGTTGTGTCTGAGCTATAACTGAAGTCTTGTCTAAATGATCCTGCAGTGCTTCTTTAACCAGTGCCTCCATTAATTTTCCTGGAACAGAAGTTAAGCTCACAGGTCTATAATTACTTGTGTCAGCCTTTGATCCTCTTTGTGAATTGGGGTCACATTTGCACATTTCCAGTCTATGGGTACCTCCCCTGAGTCCAAGGAAGCTCTCATAATTATGGCTAAGGGTTTGCTTACTTCCTTTGCTGCCTCCTTTAATATAACTGGATAGATCCCATCCACCCCGGGTGCCTTTCTTGTGTTTATCTTCAACAGTTTCTCCTCCACTTTACTCCCAGTTATTTCAAGGTTCTGTAGCTTACTGCTAGAGTTGAATACACCTCTGGCATTCCCCTCGCTGAATAACTCCTCATGTGTGAATGTCGATGCAAAATATTCATTTAGTTTGTTAGCTACCTGAGCAGGATCATCAACACTTGACCCATCAATATCAAGTGGACCAATCTGATTCATCCCCTTCCTTCTAGAGTTTAGATAAGTAAAGAACTCTTTGCTGTTTTTCTTTGCATCCCTTGCCAAGGATTTCTCGTAATCTGCCTTCGCCTGCCTAACCTCCTTTGTAACTTGGTTGCATATCAACTTGTATCTATCATAGGCTTCTGTGTCATGTGTTAATTTGTATGTATCCCATGCATTTTTCTTCTCTGCCATATGCCTCATTAGTTCATCTGACATCCATTTTGGCCTAAACCTTGAACAATATTTCTTAGTTGGTATGTAAAGCCTAGTAGCTTCCAAGATAAGTTCTTTGAATGCTTCCCATTTTGAATTTGCTGTTGGTAACATCATCAGTTGGTCCCACTGTATAGAATTTAAATACTGTCTCAGTCCATCATAGTCGCCTTTACGGAAGCAATAACCCTTCCCTTTACCCCTAATGGTAGTTACCTCTTTGAGTAAATCCCACTTCAGCACACTGTGATCACTGCCACCTAGTGGTTCATTTATCTGCAGATTCTTAATGCATGAAGAATCACTGCTGATAATCAAATCAAGAGTATTACTCCCTCTAGTTGCCTCCCGAACATGCTGATGTAGAAAACAATCATCCAATAAATCCACAAAAGCCTTGCTAGTGTGCGAGTGACCAACCCACAAATTCCAGTCAATATCTGGGAAATTAAAATCTCCCATTATAAGACACTCTGATTTACTGGCCCACTCTATTTCCCTGTACAGTTCCTTATTATACTCATCAGAGTCATTAGGCCTATAGCACACTCCTACTCTCAATTTTGATCTCCCAATGTTTATGTCACACCAAACTGACTCCACACTGCACTGTCCAGCGATGTCGACTGGCTTCACTTCATTGGTTTTTATGTGTTTCTTAACTAATAACATAACCCCTCCTCCCTTCCTATCCTGTCTATCCTTTCTGTAGACGTTGTACTCCCCAAATTGCAGTTCTGCATTCCTTATATCTGTGTGACACCACGTCTCTGATATCCCAACAATATCTGCCTTCGATGTTTTGAGCAATACCTCAAATTCATCAAATTTATTTACTAAACTCCTAGCATTGGTGTACATGCAAGTATACCTGCACCTGTTTCTATTCTTAGCTACCCTAACACAACCCATGTGTTTACTTGTACCGCAATGGCTCCCAGCAGTCTCTGAAATACCATGCATCTTGTTTTTCAGGCTTCTGCTCATTCTAATAGAAGCAGTGCAAGAATCTCTTTCACCTCTGCCAGTGGCTACTGTCAATCTATTGGTCTTTGTCTCCCCCCAAGCTAGCAGTTTTCCGACCCACCTAACACTGCCTCGATAGCATCAGGTTGTTGCAATAAAGATTTTCTCTCTTTTTATTCTCCATATAGTACAAGGAAGCCATATGATTTTTCTGCACTGGCAAGAAAAAAAAAAAAAAAAAAAAAAACAAGTAGATAAGAAAATACAAATTATATGCTTCCCTCCTTACATAGGTAATTATCCAGTTGGCCTTTGAATTTATTCAAACTGTCAGCCTCATCTACCTACAAGGGCAACTTGTTCCAACAATCAATGACTTGTTTGCTAATGCGCCAATAAAACCCAAATCAAACCAGAAGGATGCATATTCAATTTCATCTCAAGAAAATTTTCCATTTTTTGGTTGATCACAATCCCCCCCCCCAACAATATAACTCTGGTTTTCTTCTGTCATACACAGAAAAGATTCACATGCATAACATAGCAATAATTTTCAAAGTGTTACAATTGTACACTATTACTATTACTTACAATTACTATTAGTGTACAATTGTACACTATATCTCAAATTGATATTTATGTTTTAGTGAGTATATCAGTACAGTGTTTTAATGATATTGCATCACAGCATGATAAATATCATAACTCTGTATCATAGTATATTGTTTGATAGGTTTTTGGAACTGTGGTTTATGGATAGAGCTGTGCTCTACTAGCTATGACAGCATCAAAAAGGCAATAAGTTCAGAGGTTGAGAAAACAGCCGATGGAGGGCGCTGACTCTCTTTAAAAATTACAGCTGTCAGTTGCAGGCTCCGAAAAAACGATAAGTGCTTGCCTTTTTATTTACATAATTGTTATTTTATATTGTACTTAATACGTAGTCTTATAGTTATAGTTACGCTGGTTATTTTTATTTTAATTTAGATAAACAGTTTTTGTAGATATACGTAATACTTAATAACCGTTATTTCGTTTGAATCTTGCAGCTATTGTTTTTGTATACAGTGGTAGGGAATTCAAATTTTTAATTGAGGTCGTTAGGTAGCTCTAAAGTATAATTTATAGAGTATTACGCTTCACTGTTTCTATTAGATAGCATAGTATTGACATTTAATTAATTTAATTTATTGATTTTATTAATTTAAAGTATCATGCCCCAAACTAGAGCAGCAAAGCAACGGGCTCAAAGTGGCAGGAGTGCTATGACTCGGGGGAGAACTGAGGGGGCGATTCTCCAACGCATCACAACCTAAAAAAAATGTGCAACTTGTGAAATGTTTGCCGAACTCTCTGGAACGGAACATGACATTGCCATGGGGGATGTCTTTGTGTGTGCGCAATGTAAGGAGTGTAAGGAAATCAGGCGACAACTCAGCGTTGTTATGGGCCTATATGAGAGTTTGAAGGACAGGGTGGATGCCCTCGAAAGATCTAAATTGAGGGGCCCATCAGGCTCTCAGCTGCCCACATCAACACCAGAGCTTACACTTGGTCATCACGCAACATAGCAGCAACCCCCCAAAGCAGAATGCGCTGGTCCCTCAGGAACTAGTAGTTATTAGAGACTCTATTGTCAGGGAAACGGAAAACATGCTTTGTAAAAAGGATAGGTGGAAGAGGACCAGGGTATGTCTGCCAGGGGCAAAGGTTGATGACGTTGTAGAGCGGAGATCATCTTTTAAGGGCACAAAAGGTGATATAGTTGTACACGCTGGCACTAATGATATTAGGAGTAGGAGACCGGCAGAATTACTTAACAAGTACAGGTCACTGTTGAACAAAAGCCGAGAATTAGGGTTGAATTTGAAAGTGTCTGCAATTCTGCCCAGGCACGATAGAAGGGACTATATGATGAGAGCCTTGTCGATCAATTCGGCCCTGGAAAGAATGTGCAAGGCTCAAGGGTAGAATTTTTTTCAGCCTGGACTGTACTTGTTAACAGGAGAGACTGCTTCTATAGGGATGGGATACACTTAAATAGAAAGGGTGCAAGAATATTTGCTGATGCTATCGAGGCAGTGTTAGGTGGGTCGGAAAACTGCTAGCTTGGGGGGATACAAGGACTAATAGTTTAACAGTAGCCGTAGGCAGAAGTGAAAGTGATTCTTGCACAATTTCTATTAGAATAAGTAGCGACCTGGAGCGTGGGGTGTTGGGGGTTTCAGGGACGGATGGCAGGTCATCCTGAAATAGGTGGGTATATGGGATGTGTTAGGGTAACTAAGAATAGGAGCAGGAGCATGTATGCTTGCACGTATACCAATGCTAGAAGTATAGTAAATAAATTTGATGAATTTGAAGTGTTGGTCGAGACATCAAAGGCGGATATCGTTGGGATAGCAGAGACGTGGTGTCACACAGATATAAGGAATGCTGAACTGGAATTTGGGGAGTACAATGTGTACAGAAAGGATAGACAGGATAGAAAGTGAGGAGGTGTTATGCTGTTAATTAAGAAAAACATAAAATCAAAAGAAGTGCATCCAGTTGATATAGATGAACAGTGCACTGTTGAGTCAGTTTGGTGTGACATAAGCACTGCGAAAGCAAAAATAAGAGTAGGAGTGTGTTATAGGCCTAATGACTCGAATGAGTACAATGAACAATTGTACAGAGAAATAGAGTGGGCTAGTAAATTGGAATGTCTTATAATGGGGGATTTTAACTTCCCAGATATTGACTGGAACTTGTGGGTTGGTCACTCACACACTGGTCAGACTTTTGTGGATTTATTGGATGATTGTTTTCTGCAGCAGCATGTTCGAGAGGCAACCAGAGAAAGTAATACTCTTGATCTGGTTATCAGCAGTGATCATTCGTGTATTAAGAATTTGCAGATAAAGGAACCACTAGGTGGCAGTGATCACAATGTACTGATGTGGGATTTACTTAAAGATTTAATTACCATCAGCGGTAAAGGAAAGGGTTTTTGCTTCCGTAAAGGTGAGTACAGTGGTCTCCGACAGTTTTTAAATTCTGTACAGTGGGATAAACTGAAGATGTTACCAACAGTAAATTCTAAGTGGGAAGCATTCAAGGAATTAATCGTGGAAGCTACTAAAAGTTTCATACCTATTAAGAAATATTGTTCAAGGTTTAGGCCTAAATGGTTATCTAATTAACTAATGAGACTCGTAATAGAGAAGAAAAATGCATGGGATGCATATAAATTATCAAGCGACTCAGAAGCATATGGCAGATATAAGCTAGTCTGTAATCAGGTGACAAAGGCTAAGAAGTGGCAACTGAAGTTTAACCTTGACAAATGCAAAGTACTGCACATGGGTAGAAATAACCCCAGAGAAACGTAGCAACTGTGTGGTACTACACTTAAGGTGGTAGAAAATTAAAAAGACCTGGGAGTAATTGTGCAGTCAGATATGAAGTTTTCTGAGCAATGCAGACAGGCTGCCAGGGCAGGGTCATGGGGTTTTGTCAATGATATAGAGGAATTTTGCTAGCAGGGAAAAGGAGGTGATTATCCCTCTGTATAAGGCAATGGCCAGGCCATGCCTTGAGTGCTGCGTACAGGTCTGGAGGCCTCATTTTAGGAAGGATGTAGATTTACTTGAGCGTGTACAGAGAAGGGCAACAAGATTGGTGAGGGGAATGAAGGGATCCTCTTACCAAGAGAGGCTTAAGTTCTGCAAATTGCAGTAGCTGGAGACTAGGCATCTGCGCGGTGATCTGATTGAGGTATATAAGGCCTTGAATGGGTTGAGCACGCTGAATTCTGATGGGATCCTTCCACTTGTTCAGATTACGAACCTAAGGGGACATAAATTCAAATTAAGAAAAGACAGATGTAGAATAGATGTGCGGAAATTTGCCTTTAGCCAGCGGGTGGTTAATTGCTGGAACAAACTTCCATCTGTTGTGGAAGTTGATAGGTTGAATAAATTTAAGGAGGAACTGGACAGGCATTTGGAGGGAATGGTGTGATTTTTTTTTTTTTTTTTTGGCTGATGCTGCATAAGCTCATACACTTGCTTTCTTGCATCACATGCCACTGCTACTACTACTACTACCCAGGAAAGAAATCAATGAGAGCAAGGTTTGTACAACTATCAGGGGCTCAACTCAACACTGCAGCCTACTCCCATAAGTCCGATGGCAAGAGGGAATCACCAGGGGCATAAAGCAACAAGAGGCTGTAATTATGATTGGTCTCAATAGATAGAGAAACTGGAAATATGTTGTATAACTGACACGGGTAAATTTGAAGTGATGCCAAACTATCAGGAAAAATTAATGATATCACAAAACAGTTATCTGTTGTGGACACAAAGGTACCACTTTCAAGTATTAATGACATTAGGCACAGGTTAACTAAGGCCATAAGACATAACAGAGATTTATATCATTCAGGCAACAATGTCTGAAAATACAAAAATATGAGAAATAGTAATAATTAATAGAAATAATAAAATGTTAATGATAACTCATTGGTGACTACTTTATGTAGCTTTATTTACTTGTCTAATAATATATGAGATTATCTTTTAGAAATAAGTTTCTGGAGTGTAATGTTTTACTTCTTTTTTTTTTTTTTATGTAGGAATGGAATGGTCTGGGATGCTGTTGCAAAGTTCACCACATATGTGGCAATCAGTTTTTGAGTGTCTGTGAGGAAGAATGGGTGGGCATTGAGTTCTTTCCAACTTTGAACATGGAATGATTGTGGGGAAAAGACGTTCAGGTAGTGACATGTGATGTTGTTGTTGTTGTTGTTGGGGTTTAAAGTGCAATGGCTACTTAGGCCATATTGCACTTTAAACCGCAGAGAGTATGCACCACTTCCACTTATGGAAGTGGTGCATACTCTCTGCGTTTGTTGATTTAGAAGCAGTTAAATACGGTTATACAATCCTAGTTTTATAAAGGAGAAGAATTCTGCAAGATTTGAATTTTCGCCTATGACATGGCTAAGTGACAAAGGTTCCTTTAAATTTGACAGAGAATTGAAAGACATTAGTCGAGCATTATTATATAGAGTACAGTCCAGAAGTATGTGTTTGACTGTGAGTGGTGCATGACAATGATTACACTGGGGTTATTTGTTATCGTTCGTTATTTTGGTTTTTAGGAGCATTAGGAACTAAGGCCATATTGCTCCGGGAATATGCAGTGGTCATTCCCTGACCTTTCTGCATCCTCCGTATTTGGTGGTGACGGGCTCGAACCCTGGTCTAATCAAGAAGCGTGTGCTATGCACTGCTGCTCCTTCCCACCTGGCTACTGAGGTGCCTTACACTGGGGAGGATCATTTCCTGACAAAAGAAACAGATGGGTTAAATGAGTATGACCGATTCTGGCTCTGGCTAGAATTACTTCTTCTTGTCTGTTTGCTATAGACCTAGAAGCCCATAACTTTGGTAAGGGTTTTATTTGGAGTAGTTTATTATGGAATTGTGTTTGCCACTGAAGAGTCCATTGATCCTTACATATTCTTTGTATATTCATTTTATAATCTGTGACGGGTACTAGCGAATTCATTGGGGCTGGGCTGGATGGATTTTTGGCAGCATCATCTGCAATTTCATTCCCTGGTATTCCGGTATGGCCTGGGATCCAGCAGAAGATAACCTTTTGCTGATGCTCTCTAAGACGTATCAACTGTGTTTTGATGAGCTTTAATATCGGGTGAGTAGGCGGGGAATTGTTTTGCAATGCTAATACGGAACTTTGCGAGTCTGTGTATATCATGCTCTTTTGGATTGACATATGGAAGACATTTTCTAATGCAAGCTTTATGGCAAATAATTCAGTTGTGTAGTCACTACACTCTGTCAGAAGAGATTGAGAAATGATGTTATCAGGGAGTACCACTGCTGCACCTGATCCACTCTCAGACTTCGATCCATCTGTATATATTTTAGCGAAGTCAGGATAATGTTGAGCATGTTCAATGTGTAGCTGTTGGATGGTAAAGTCTGACAGAGAGTGTTTACCCCACTGGTGGAAATACTTGTCACAACATGGCATGATACAGACCATGGAGGGTCAGGATCTATAGGATCTTGCAAGATTTCATCGATGTGTATATCCCAATCTTCTGTTAGATGTTTTAGCCTAATACCAGCAGGCCGAACTGTCTGTGGTTTGTTTCTATACAGGGTCATATACAGCGGATCATGAAGTATTGACCAATTAGGATGGGTTACCTGGCTTTGGATCTTGATTGCATAGTTTAACAGCAACATCTTTCTCCTGATATTTAGAGGCGGTTCATGGGCTTCGATATATAAACTTTGCACTGGAGATGTTCTGAACGCACCTAATGCTAATCTAAGAGCTGAATGTTGAATAGGGTTGAGGCGAGATAAAACTCTCCCCCTAGCAGAATCGAAAACAGGCGCCCCGTAGTCCAGGCGTGATCTAATTATGGTTCTGTATAGGTGAAGCAGGCTGTAACGATCTGCTCCCCATGTTGTTGCTGATAAAACTCTGAGTATGTTCAGTTTCTTTTGACAGTTTGTCCGGAGATATTCAACGTGTTTTTGGAAGTTTAACTTGCTGTCGAAAAATAATCTTAGTAGACGAATACAATTAGCTATGGGAAGAGGATGGTTATTCAAGTGGAGCTTGGGCTCAGGATGCATATTGCGTCTGTTACAGAAGTGTATGGCAGTAGATTTCTGGCTGGACAGTCTATAACCATTTTGTGTCATCCATGTCAGGATGCGATTAATTGATATTTGTAGCTGGCGTTCAATATAATGCATGTTTTGAGAATGACAGGATATTGAGAGATCATCTGCGAAAAGGTACGAATCTACAGTTTTCGGAATGAGTTCAATTATATGGTTCATTCTCATTGCAAATAAAGTGGCACTGAAAACCGACCCTTGCGGAATTCCTTCTTCCTGGGTAAAGATCTTAGAGAGGGTTCCCCGGTAACGAACTTGAAAGGATCTCTGATGTAGAAAATTTTTGATAAAGTATGGTAAATTACCTCTCAGGCCAAGAGAATGCAGATCTTTTAAGAGGCCGAATTGCGATGTAGTGTCAAAGGCTTTCTCAACGTCAAGACAGACCCTTACGAGATGTTCCTTCTTGATGAAATCATTTCTAATGTTTGTCTCGGTTTTGATCATGAGATCCAATGAAGATCGATTTTTCCGGAATCCAAACTGGTTGTTGTTAATCAAGTTTTGGGACTCCAGGAACCAAGTGGGACGGCGATGTAACATTTTCTCGAGGGTTTAGCTTAGACAGCTGGTAAGGGATATTGGTCTGTAATTTTGCGGAACAGAATGATCTTTACCGGGCTTTGCAATTGCTAGTACATAAGAATGACGCCAGGAACTTGGGAAGGTATGTTCGGAAAAAATTCGATTGAAAAATATGAGCAGTAAGGAGAGTGATCTCTGATCTAAATTTCGCAGCATTACATAGTATATCCCATCTGGGCCAGCAGCACTGTTTCTTGAGTTGTTAAGGGATTGTTGCAACTCAAGCATGGTAAATGGTTTATTATAAGATAAAGCAGAATTTCCAGTGAAATTTAGTCTCAATTTCTCTGCAACCGTTTTAAGTTTTTTGAAATGTTTGATCATAGGCGGTAGAAGAGGACAACTGAGAAAATATGATCCCCAGTGCATTTGCTATTTCTGTAGGAGTAGTAAGCTCCTGTCCATTCCAGTTCAGTAGTGGGGTGGATAAAGAAGGGAATTTACTGTTTAAACATTTTATTTTTCTCCAGATTAATCTGATATCGGTATTTTTATTTACTGAGGAGGCGAATTTAATCCAATTTTCTTTTTTCGCTTTATGTCTGATGAAATGGGCTTTTGCTCTAAGACGTTTATAACTAATAAGATTGGAGGTGGTTGGGTGTTTGCGGAAAAGGTTCCACGCTTTGTTTTTCTCTTTTTTCGCATGATTACAGTCTTTATTCCACCAGTAATTTGTTTTTCGTCTATTTCTTACTTGATACTGAGGAATGGTAGCGGATGCGGCTCTCAGAATTTGATTTGTGATGTGCTCAGTAACACTGTCGATGGAATAGGACTGAATAATGTAGCTGTCAAATGATATGTGCATTCTGTATTTTGTCCAATCAGCTCTTGAAAATTTCCATTTAATTGGATTTTCTGTTGGGAAGGAACAGGATGTTTGAATTTTGCAGATTATGGGATAGTGGTCACTGCTATAAGGATCGCTTAGAGTTACCCACTCTATACTTGGAAAGAGGATTGGGGAACAAATGGTAAGGTCTATTGTAGAAGTTGAACCTGTAGCGAGAGGGATATACATGGGAGTGCCAGTATTTAGTAAAGTTAAATTCTGCCTGTCTATCAACATTTCAATAAGCTTCCCTCATCTGTCTGATATAGGGGAACCCCATATGGTAGGCATTAAAGTCTCCTAGTATACAAAATGGAGATGGTAACTGCAAGACAAGATCTTCGATTTCTTGAATGGTATATTGATGATTTGGTGGAAGATAGATTGAAACCAGTGTCAGTGTAATACCATTTACAACGCAAGTGGCAACAGCTTCTAAGGAGGTTTGTAAATGGATGCGTCTGGAGGGGATGCTTGAATCCACGAGTATTGCTACTCCTCTGTGAGCACTTTTAGTGCCAGCTCTGTCTTGTCTGAACATAGTATAATTTTTGATTTTGATTGAGATCTGAGGTGTCAAATTCGTTTCCTGCAAGCACATTGCAAGAGGTCTGTAGTGGTGAATTAATTCATGGATATCATCGATGTTACTGCGAAGGCCTCTACAGTTCCATTGGATGATCTGTTCTATTATTTGGATTTGTAAGAGGGAGATGAATCTGACTGCTTTTTATAAGTAAGTTGTTTGTGACGATCCCACTTAGGTTTTTCTTTTCTGGGGAAGTCGGAGCGTGTTGAATTATTGTTATCTTCCATTTCACCATCTGCATGTAATTCAAGAAGGTCTTGGGTAATCATATCATCAGTATCCATCCTTGTTGAGGGTGGTTGATTAACCTCGACAGGACCGGATTTTTGGAGTTTTTCTGTTACTTTACCTTGGGTTATGATTTGGGTTGGAACCGTAAGAGGTGTATTCATACTTTGATCTACTGTGTTTGGCTTTGATGTAGGCTGGGTCGATAGAACTGATTGAGCCCAGTCTGCGATCGATTTATCTGGAGAGAGTGACACTTCCGTCTGACATGCTACTGATTGGTGAGAGTGGATAACCAAGGCATAAGAGCTATTTGGCATGATTAGTTTAATTTGTTTCCTAGCTTCTTGATAGGAGACTTTATTTTCAGTCTTAGATTTTTGTATTTTTTTGCCTATCTTCCAGAGATCACATTCTTTGGAGTATGCTGGATGGCTTCCCCTGCAATTAGGACACTGCGGAGTTTGTGCTTTGCATTCTGACTGGGTATGAGTTGTGGAGCCACAGTTTGGACATGCTGAAATGCCACGGCATGCTGTCTGGGAGTGACCAAGTTTCTGGCATTTGTAGCATCTTAGGGGATTTGGGATAAAGGATCGAACACGGCAATTTAAGTAACCTGCTTTGACTGATGCTGGTAGATTCGGTGTATTGAAAGTTAGAATTACGTTACGTGTTGGGACTAAGGTACCATCTTTTCGTATCATGATTCTTTTTGCTTGAGTTACATTTTGTGTCTTTAGTTCCTGTACTATTTCTTCTTCAGACACGTTCAGTAGATCCCACTCAGTAATCACTCCCTTGGACAAATTCAGGGTGTTATGTGGAGTGACTTGTATTGGAATTCCGCTTAAAGTGGTGAGTTTCAATTGTTGTTCAGGGTGTCTTGGGAGAAAATTCTCTATTAGCAAGTCCCCGGATTGGAGACGTTTCACCATTTTTGATGATGCTGCTGCATGTTCCAGGCATCGTTGGATTATGAAAGGGGAGAGCTTGCTAACAGGCTGTGCCGACAGAGAATGGATAATCAGGAAGGCTGGTGATTCCTGTCTGCCTGCATCTTTTTTCATTCTCTTCGAGGCAGAGAAGTCATGGTCGATTTCATGATTTTCATATTGAGCACTCTTGGGCTCTAGACATGGAAATTCATTGGTTTCCATTACTTCTCCTTTTAGCCCTGAGGGTTGATTTATCCCCCAGGTTACCGGCCCCCCACGTGGAGGCAGGAGCAGTGCCACCAGTGACCAAGCAATAAAAGGTTAGTGTGTTAGAAAAGTAGTTATATATACAAAAGAAAGGTGTCTTTCCTTTCTTGTAGGAGGCTTCCTACTTTATTTACAAAGAGACAGAAAATAAATAACTTTGAAAGTAAAGCCTTTGGAAATCTCTTTAACAAATTCTCTTTAGAAAAACTCTTTCAAATTCACTTTGTAAATCGCTAGATCACTCGCTTGGCACTCGGGGCCGTGGCATGTAATGCAAGAAAGCAAGTGTATGAGCTTATGCAGCATCAGCCAAAAAAAAAATCACACCATTCCCTCCAAATGCCTGTCCAGTTCCTCCTTAAATTTATTTAACCTATCAACTTCCACAATGACAGATGAAAGTTTGTTCCAGCAATTAACCACCCGCTGGCTAAAGGCAAATTTCCGCACATCTATTCTACATCTGTCCTTTCTTAATTTGAATTTATGCCCCCTTAGGTTCGTAATCTGAACAAGTGGAAGGATCCCATCAGAATTCAGCATGCTCAACCCATTCATGCCCTTATACATCTCCATCAGATTGCCGCACAGGTGCCTAGTCTCCAGCCACTGCAATTTGCAGAACTTAAGCCTCTCTTGGTAAGAGGATCCCTTCATTCCCCTCACCAATCTTGTTGCCCTTCTCTGTACACGCTCAAGCAAATCTACATCCTTCCTAAAATGAGGGCTCCAGACCTGTATGCAGTACTCAAGGCATGGCCTAACCATTGCCTTATACAGAGGGACAATCACCTCCTTTTCCCTGCTAGCAAAATTCCTATATATCATTGACGAAACCACATGACCTGCCCTGGCAGCCTGTCTGCACTGCTCAGAAAACTTTATATCTTACTGCACAATTACTCCCAGGGCTTTTTCATTTTCTACCACCTTAAGTGTAGTAACACACAGTTGGTACGTTTCTCTGGGGTTACTTCTACCCATATGCAGTACTTTGCATTTGTCAAGGTTAAACTTCAGTTGCCACTTCTTGGCCCATCTGCCCAAATTATCTAGATCCTGTTGCAGAGCACACTGCCATTACTATTATTAACAACCCTGCCAACCATTGTATCATCTGCAAACTTCGACACTAAGCCTGATATACCTTCATCAATATCATTGATAAATATACAAAACAACAGAGTACCCAACACCGAACCCTGTGGGACTCCACTAATAACATCAGTCCGCGAAGAGCAGCGCCCATTAATTACCACCCTCTGTCTTCTTCCACTCAACCATCATTTTATCCATTGTAGCAACTTACCCATGGACAGTCTTCCATGCGCAACAGTGTCAAAAGCTTTCCTGAAATCCAAATATATGATATCAAAATTATTTTTTGCATCCAGTTCCTTTGTAACCACGTCATGATATCCTCTCAAATTTGTCAGACAAGACTTTCCCTTAACAAACCCATGCTGTGTCTGAATTATTGCTGCAGTCTTGTCTAGATGATTCTGCAATGCATCTTTAACCAGTGATTCCATTATTTTACCCGGAACAGAAGTTAAACTAACTGGTCTGTAATTACTCGTGTTACCCTTCGATCCCCCTTTATGAATTGGGGATACATTTGCACATCTCCAATCCGTGGGAACCTCCCCTGAGTCCAAGGATGCTCTCATAACTATGGCTAAGGGTTTGCTTAGTTGCTTTGCCACCTCCTTTAATATAACTGGATAGATCCCATCCACCTCAGGTGCCTTTCTTATGTTTAACTTCCACAATTTCTTCTCCACTTTGCTCTCAGTTATTACAAAATCATTAAGCACCCTGCTACAATTTGATAACCTTCTGCCATTTTCAAACCTTAATAACCTCATGTTTGAATGTAGATGCAAAATACTCATTCAGTTTGTTTGCTATCTGAGTAGGATCATCAACAGTCGAACCATCGATATCAAGTGGACCAATCAGATTCATCCCCTTCCTTTTAGAGTTTATATAAGTAAAGAAATCCTTGCTGTTTTTCTTAGCATCGTTTGCCAAAGATTTCTCATAATCTGCCTTCGCCTGCCTAACCTCCTTTGTGACCTGATTACAGACTAGCTTATATCTGCCATAGGCTTCTGAGTCGCATGGTAATTTATATGCATCCCATGCATTTTTCTTCTCTGTCACAAGTCTCATTAGTTCATTTGATAACTTTGTACAATGTTTCTTAATTTAAGAATATTTCTTAAGGTAGCAGTATCTCAACAGCCAACTTGGTTTAAGTGCTCCCATTCTGTCATGCCACAAGTCTATCATAACTGGCTCAGCAGTGGGCAAACCACCAGCCAAAGTTCACACGTGCAACAGCCAGATGTCACGTCTTAACAGCTGTGGCGAGTGTTATGTGTCTTGTCTCATAACACAGCAGTAACACAAAATAGTGGCCCAGCTAACCACCTAGTAAAACATACAAATAGCAAGACAAATATCCACATGGACTATTTGCCAGATTTTAGCTCATGTACCTGTGATGGCAGTGAACAGCCATCACAGGTATCCATAATCACTGTGAGACACAAGAAACTACACTCTGCATGGGCATGTCAGCAACAACTGGAACAACTACATGTGGAAATTGGCATGCCCTGGGTTCTCTGATCAATGATAATCAATGGCTCAATGGATTTGTTATTGTTTGTTTGTTTTTTTTTTTTTTTGGTTTTTAGGAGCATTAGCAACTAAGGCCATATTTCTCCGGGGATATGCAGTGGTCATTTCCTGACCTTTCCGCATCCTCCGTATTTGGTGGTCACGGGCTCGAACCCCAATCTAATCAAGATGTGTGTGCTATACACTGCTCCTCTTGCTCACCTGGCTACAGAAGCACCAGGCTCAATGGGAATGCCTACCTTTCTGTTGCTGCAGACCAAGTATTAACCTTCGTGATGACAGTGTATCCAGACATGAATTCAATGGCCACTCAACTCACTCGACCTAACTGAGCATATTTGGGACCTTCTGGAAAAGGACATTCATGGCTACAACCATTCGCTCAAAAACGTTCAGGCCTTATTGAATACATTGTCCAATGCATGGATAGCACTACCACAGGACACCCTGCAACACTTTGTGGGGTCCATGCCAAGATGTGTATAGACTGTATTATAGGCAAAAAAGGTGGCCCTGTTAGGTAGCAGCTGCTAATTCAAAGCCAACTTAGCAAAATTCACAGTAATTCTGTTAAGTAATATTTGAATAGCAGCTGCTTTACTTTTGGTTAACTTCTTATAACAACTTGCATTCTGAATAAAGCTTCAAACTGAGTAAACTTCAAAGTCCTACTATACAATAAAGCATAAAGATTTCAATTACACTAGTATCAGATGGTGCTTAAAAAATAATAGCTTTTAGATTGGAGTGTGTTGAGGGGGGGGTTATTTTTTAACAAACTGAAATGCGGGAACTGAAAATAAAAAGTCAAATTCAACCTTGGCATTAATATTACTAAACATCCCAACATGTCCCTAGAATCAGATGTTTATAGTTTTCAGAAAAAAATAACTCCTGAATGGGAAAATAAATTAAAAATCAAATCCCAAAAAACACAAGGTATTTTACAAGATGATATTATTTACATTAAACAGTCATCAAAAAAACTCATCTGAAAAGGAAACACTAACCTCAAATCTTATTTCATTAACTTATAATATTCATAAAATTATTAAAACTTGCCTAATTACAAGCATATATTCATTATCTTCCATTAAGAAGTGTCCAGCTTTCATTTCAAGTCTTGTTTTGTACACAGCTAGTGTTTGTATGCAGCTAAATTTGGTAAGTTATTTTACTGATTGTATCTCTATCTTGATGTGGTGGTGGGGCTTGTGTGCCCTAGTGATCCTGACAGGTTGAAGGTGAAGAGACAGACAAAAAGATGCACCCTGGTTCTCCAGGTTGGGGGTTGGGCAAGAAGTTAAAAACCCTGCCCTGTAAAAAATTTAACCATTAACATATAACTTGATGAATGAAACCACAGCCCTTACAGAAAGCTCTGTTGCAGACTGGAAAGTTTAAGATGGATATTGTTGTAATTCAATATCCATCTCCAAGAAGTTAGATGGAAAGATAAAGGTGTGATTAATAAGTTGAAATTTACAATGTAATACTCTGGAATTAATGGCAGACAGGGAGAATAGGTGTAGGATTTCTGATTTCTAAGAGAACGCACAGATCAGTGCTTGCCTCCACACCAGTGTCTGGGAGAATTTGCAGCCTTAGAATGAAAGGAAAATTCCATAATGTGACCTTTATTAATGCTATTATAACTCTCAGTGATTTCAATGCTAAACTAGGCAGGGAAGAAGTTTTCGTGGGTCTATTAGGGAGACACAGCCTCAATGAAGAAAAACAGTAATGGTCTTAGAGCAGCACAATTTGCTGCTACCAACAACTTTAAGGTCATGAGTACCTGATTTCAAAGAAAGAATATTCATAAAGGTACATAGAAAATGCCTGGTACAAATCAGGCTAACCAGATTGATCATGTACTAGTCTCTAAGAGGTGGACTACTGCAATTGAAAATGTCCATTTTTGGGGTGCCAGCTGTGATTCTGATAATTTTCTACTGAGAGCCAAACTGAAGTGAAAAAAAAAAGCCCTAGTAGCAAGAGTAGAGGCCAAGAAAGCTAAGTGGTGGAATATAGAGAAACTGAAAGATAGACTTGTTGAAAAGAAGTATCAGGCAGAGTTGGCCCGAAGACTGCAGGAACAGGAAAACAGTGACAAGACTGAAGATGAATGGACTCACATAAAGTAAGCAATGCTGGGTTCAGCAAGCATAATCTTGGTGAGACCTCAAGAGAAATGAGGAATGGTATGATATGAGTGCCAAGAAGCAGAAGAACTGGAAAGAAAAGCCAGGGTAAAATGTTTGCAGCGGAATAGCAGAGTGAATAATGAAAACTACAAGGAAAAACGGATTGCTGCAGCTAGGATATGTAGAAAGAAAGAGAGATGCTTTGAGGAGGAAGGTCGACGAAATGGTGTAACATTACAACAAGAAGGAAATTAGAAAGTTTCATAAGAATATTAAAGAAAGTATACACAGGAATTCAGATCAAAAGTTGCTGCATATGCATATGAAGGAAACTTGCTGACAAAGAAAGGAGGTTCTGAAATGGTGGAAAGAGTATTTTGAGAGCATCTTGCCAGGAGGTAAGACTGCAGCAAAACAGCTATTGTACTATACAGTAGAACTGTGCATTGAAGACCCTAGCTTCAAATAAATTCGAAACGTTAAGTGCTTAAAGAACTTTAAAGCGCGGGGAGCCGAAGGAATAATTGCAGAGTTGCTGAAGAATGATGGAGTGACACTATGGAGACGAATACATAATCTGATACTATTAATATGGTCTGAGGAAAAAATCCCAGGTGAATGGACACTTGGAACCATACAGCCGATTCACAAGAAGGGCGATAAATTGCTTTGCTCTAACTATAAGAGGTATTACATTGCTGAGCATTACTTACAAGGTTTTGTCAGGAGTTATTTATAACAGACTGTCAGCATATTCAGAGAAAATCATTGGAGAATATCAGTGTCATTTCAGACCCAACTGCTCAACAACTGACCAGATTTTCATTTGAGGCAGATACAGGAAAAAGCATTTGAGAACAATATACAATTATTTAACCTATAAGTAGATTTCAAACAAGCTTTTGATTGCCTCAACAGAGAGGAAATGATAATGATCTCCTTCTTTTGGGCATACCTGCAAAAAAAAATACCAGGCTCATAAAAGCAACCCTGGCTGGCTCTAAAGCAATGGTGAGAACTGATGACTCCCTTTGACATTAACACTGGTATTAGACAAGGTGATACACTCTCTACTGTGTTATTTAACTTGGTTTTAGAGGCACAAAAACATTGCTATTATCAGTAGGACTAAAGGAGCACTGGAAGAAACAGTGGTCAGGCTGGATAGTGAAGCACAAAGAAGAGGACTTGGGATAAATGAAGCGAAAATAAAACATATGGAATTCCAGAGGACAGCAGATAACATGTAAAATTTAAAAACCAGCAGCTTCTCGTTTGAGCATGTTCAGAATTTTACCTACCTAGGTTTACAGATACACCAGTCCAACTCTATTAATGATGTAATCATTAATGATGTATTCATTAGTAACTCTATTACTAATGAAATTAAGTCCCATATTCTGGGTTGAAATAGATGTTTCTATGCACAGGAAAAACTAATGTTCAGAGTCCAGAGTATTGAACAGACATTTAAAATTAAGAATATACAAAAGCCTCATTAGACTATTTGTGACTTACGGTTGTGAAGCTTGGACATTAATGAGTAAAGATGAGCAGTCATTGAGAGTGTTTGAGCATAAAAATTTTATAAAAAGTTTTTGGGCCCGTACAAAATGTTGATAGATTCTGGAGCATCAGAACGAACCATAAACTTGACCATCTTATTCAGGGTGTGGACATCGTCGGATTTGTGAAGAATCAGAGACTTGCCTGGTTGGAACATGTTAGGAGAATGGATGACAGCAGAACTAAGAGTACAATGAAATGGAAACCCACTGGGAGGAGGGTGAGAGGAAGACTGTGGAAAAGATAGATGGAGGATGTAGAAGAGGACTTAAAGATCATGAGAATAAGAAGTTTGACTTCTGGGAGGGCTTATCGGTGGAATATTGTCGAGAAGGCTAAGACCCACCTTGGATTATAATGCCAGAAGAATACTGTATTCAGCACCAAAAAAAAAAAAAAAATTCTTTATTTCATATGTTGTGTTAAGTGATATTGTTTGGTTAGTGTATTAACCAAACAATATCACTTAAATGGATAAATGATGTACACAAAGTCGTGTAATTTTTAGTTGAATAATTAATTATGTTTACCAAAGTGGTTCGAAATGTCAACTATATGTATTCATTTTAGTTTAGGGCCTTTCCTAGATGCAATTTATTTCACTTTAAAGCTCAATAAATTGAAAATTAATGAGACAAAAATTACGAGTTATTGCACGTCATAATCTATTAAGTAACATAATCATTTATTCTGAAAAACTTCATTTATTTCACCTGATTTATTCATTGTATAAATCACATTCTTCTTTTAAGTGCAATCATTGATATAAATTAATTTTTTTTACAGGTAAAATGTCTGGAAACTGGCAACCTTGGGACCTGTAGGCTTTTCCAGGTTTTGGACAATAAGTTATAAATTACCATAAATTACAGACAAATCAATCTAAAGAGTAATAGCTGCCTATGCATGAGTAAATGAAAGATCAGTATCCTGCTCAGTCAGCACTGGATGCCTATTTTTTTGCAAATTTATCAATGTGATTAACTTATTATTTATTAACTTAAATAAACAGATTATTTTATTCCTCCATTCCCTTTGGTTGTTGTTGATTAAAATTTAGAAATGAAATACAAAAGTGGCAAGTGATTACTGACAAAATTAATGAAGTTCCACTGGGGGGGGGGGGGGGGGGCTCAAGTCAAGTTTGAAATAGCTCATCACCGAATTACATAAACTATAAAAATAAAGTAATGAAATTGTATTTACTCACAAAAATCTATTTATATTTTTCACTTTTCTTTTTTTAATGCCAATACAAAGACACAACATAGGTTTATTCATTTTTGTGCTGTAAATTGTGACTTTGGACTGGGCTGCTGAAAAAGCATAGTATAAGCTTTCTTATCAACATGTAACGCTGTACTGGTTTCAGAAATAAATATGGTAAATAAGGCTTGTTTTTCCACTATGCACTCAGCATTATAAGAAAGAGCATATTACGTTTGGTGGTCAGCAGATTTTATTGTAAATTTGTAAGATCACAGCATTTACTTAAGTAAGCTGAAAGGCATCAGAAAGTTCATTGGCTGCAAAACATTGAATGTGCTTATACACCGAACACATAGTGGAAAAGCAAAGCTGACAAATGAATTTTCTGATTGCATTAAGTTATATATTATTTAACTTTAACTTAAATATAATTGTATTAGGAGAACCTCTTTCATGCTAATCAAAAAGGGTGGCAAGGAGGGGATGAAAAAATGATAAATATTTCTGGTTTTGGGCTAGCTGGATTTCAGAAGTTCTACATTTATTATTTTATTTATTCAAAATAATAAAGGAATATAACAAAGGCAAAATGTCATGTTAAAATCCCTTGCATATGATTTAGATTTACAACTTATTTCATTTGTGACAACATTAATCATTATGCAATATGAAATACTAGAATTTCCTACTACAATTCATTAGAAAATACAGAAATGAAATTTACTTCAACCTCTTGTCTAATAGAGAAATTAAACTAAGTACCCTAGGATTTATATCACATGCCATATTTAGAGAACTTTGAAAATTTTCCATGCACATAAATATGTACAGTAGAAACACATGGATATCATACCTGTGCTTTGTTCCATCAAGCACATGTACCATTCCACATTTCATATACAGCTACTCCCTGATTAACGTAAGGGTTGTGTTCTGCGGGACGTTACGTGTCGGAATGTCCATAAATAAGCATTCAGGGAAATTCTGCACTCGCAACTATGCGCAATGAATTTGATAGAAGCAAAAAAGAAATGTTCAACGAACATGTAAATAGAATTATTCAATTTTTTTTATCTCATGCACAGGAAAAATTACAAAAGTGTACAAAATTACAAAAATTTCAAAATTATAAAATTACAAAAAGAGAAAGAAGACAGGCATAATGTCAGCAAGTTTTACCTTTTGAGCATCATTGCCAGAATTAACTCTCCAGCTGATAAGCACACTGCTGTGGAAGTTGAGGGCTGTGGAGATTTAGAAGGGGTTTTTTCCCCAACACAACACAAAATTTCTCTGCAGCTGCAGAATCGGCACTGGTGACTTCACCGTATACCTTAATGTTTTGGAAACCAGCGTGATACTTGAACCTATTAAACCACTCATTGCTTGCCACAAACTTGGCTTGGGATTTGCCGTACTCATTGTTATCTACATAAATACTTCTTGCTTGAATGGCTGTTAGATTCAGGGGCACTTGCTTCTGAATTTTCCATCCATATTATTAATAGCTTTTCAATCTTCGACATAGCAGCTGAATGCTGTTTTGTGATCACTGTTGGGACAGACTGGCCCCGGTGTAAAATACGTTGATCCTTTACACGTTCTTTTATATGCACACTGTCCCTTAAAACAGTATTCACCATTGAAACAGCGAGACCTAATTCCATGCAATAGATGACAAACTTTGTCCTGGTTCATACTTCTTAATTAATTATCTTCATTTCTAAATCAATTTTGTTTTGTTTCCTAGCACTGCCAGCACTTGCACTTTCCATTGGTCGCTTTCCCTTCATCATTGTAATAAGTAAATAGAATGAAGAGAAGATTTCAGCAAAGAGGAACTCATTTCACCATAATACCGTAACATAAAAACCCACACAATTTCAGTTATCTGTAATACCGATTCCGTATTATCGCAAATGCAAAAGATCAAGTTTACTACCTGTTTATAATAGCCTGCACTAACAGAAAGGCCCAATAAACCGGAAAGTGCAAATTGTTTTTATTGTTTCATGGTAGTGACCTCCAGAAATGTGTTTTAGAAAAATATCACAAAGGGATTCAAAATTGATTCTTATAACATATGATAATGATGAAAGTGTAGTGCAATTTCCATTATAAAAATCACCTTTTAGAGAGATAAATAGCTTAGTTATACAGCGAAAATTTCAACTTCCGAGGTATTGGAACGAATTACAAAAAAAAAAAAAAAAAAAAAACAATGTATTATTGGGTTCACATTACGATATTTTCACGATATCTCCATTTATACCTACAGGATGCAAAATAAGTTTCCACAAATTTTTTAAGTTTGCACCGGCCAGCAAAAATGTCGAATTTCTGTAAGTCAAGTATTACGTAAGTCGGGGAGTGGCTGTATATATTTTCATTATTCGTTTCTATATAATATCGGAGTAAATACACCATAGTTAACCCATAGATTTGAGCTACGATTGTAGCGTAGAAGGCATCGTTTTAATTGTATCTCATAATGTGGTTGCCTTCACAACAAGATAGCTACTGTTATTTATTTTCAGCGTACCACCACCCATATTGTATTTGGAAAATTAAATGCACTTGGCATAATCCTTATGGGTTTTGATAATTAACTATATAATATCGGTGTAAATACACCATAGTTAACCCATAACATAAATAACAGTAGCCTTCTCTACTAGAGAAGCGTTATTTATTTGAAGTAATTCAATAGTAGCTATCTTGTTGTGAAGGCAACCACATTATGAGATACAATTAAAACGATGCCTTCTACGCTACAATCGTAGCTCAAATCTATGGGTTAACTAGTGTATTTACACCGATATTATATAGTTAATTATCAAAACCCATAAGGATTATGCCAAGTGCATTTAATTTTCCAAATTATTCGTTTCGTATGT
The DNA here is from genome assembly GCF_048544385.1 of Mastigoproctus giganteus. Lineage (NCBI taxonomy): Eukaryota > Metazoa > Arthropoda > Arachnida > Uropygi > Thelyphonidae > Mastigoproctus > Mastigoproctus giganteus. The sequence goes on along the minus strand of NC_143588.1, from coordinate 86,063,282 downwards.
AACTGAATTAGCAATAAAGGAAATAAAAGAACAATAAATAAAGAGCAGTAGTAGCCCACAATAATCGTATTTACTAAACAAAAGTAATATTACCAAATCAGAGAAAATTAGTTTATGATAATATTAGAAAGGAAATAAAAAAATTATTGACTCACCAGCTGCCCTTTTTCAAACACCTTGCCATCCCACTCTATACTATCATACACTGCCCATGGAAACTGCTTATGTTTCTGAAGTTCTGGACGTGAAATAAGAGCTCTGAACCCAGTAAACATGACCTGTTTATCACACTGCTCATGGCAATTTAGTAACCAATCAGTAAATTGTTTTTCAATATTTCCACGTTTTTCCTATTTAAATTAAAAAATGAATTATTATTAAAAACTTCCATTAATAAATGATTTTTTAATGTAAGTATACAATTAATTTCAAATTAAACTTCATTAGATATAGAAAAAAAAGAAGTGGCTAGAACATGCAGCGCTGCACTTTTATATAAACTTTGTATTTTCTTATAAGATATCCCTCAATATCATCACATTTTCTTAAAATTTGAAGGAGCAGATTTCTGTGGACTTTGTTGTACTTCCCCCCCCCCCCCCCCACACAAGATCAATGAATACTTGAGATGTGTAAATGTGACCACATTTCGTAAAGGAAGATCAAAGGGTTATAGACAAATAATTATAGACCTGTCAGTTTAACTTCTGTTGCAGGCTCATCTAGACAAGAATTCAGCAATAGTTCGGACACAGCATGGGTTGTCAAGGGGAAGTCTTGTCTGACCAATTCCATTGGATACTATGATGTGGTTACAAAGGAACTGGATGCAAAAAAATAATTTTGATATCATATACTTGGATCTTAGGAAAGCTTTTGATACTGTTGCACATGGAAAACTACTGTGCAAATTGCTACAATGGATAAAAGTATGGTTGAGTGGGAGAAAACAGAGAGTGGTAATAAATGGACACTGCTGTTCGTGGACTAATGTTATTAGTGGAATCCCCCAGGATTTAGCATTGAGTCCATTACTGTTTTCTGTATTTATTAATGATTTTAATGAAAGTATATCAGGATTAATGTCTAAGTTTTCAGACGTTATGAAGGTTCCATAGTTATTAATGACAGTAATGATAGTAAGCTACTGCAACAGGATCTGGAAAAGTTGAGCAAATGGGCTTAGAGAGGTAGCAACTGAAGTTTAACATTGACAAATCACTCTGACAATTACTCTGGGGTTACTACATATGGGTAGCAGTAATCCCAGAGTAATGTATCAACTGTGTGGTACAGAATGAAAAGGACTTAGGGGTAATTGTGCAGTCAGATGTGAAATTTTCTGAACAGTGCAGCCATACAGGAATACATTGGGGGAGTACCTCCCCCGATGGTATTCTCCACCTTGTCGCGGTGTGGGGGGGGGCTTGCATGTCCCGATGACCTGGAGAGCTAAGTCAGCAGTAGCTTAGCTACTGGTAGGGCCTCTCAAGCTGGCCAGGTCAAAGGGTAGGGGCCAGACTAAGAGAGATACTCCGACCCTCCAGGTTGGGGGTTGCTGCAATGGGCTAGCTCCTTATTCAGTGTAAAAAATACACAAATGCTAAACGACTTACAAGTGAAAATGAAAACGGACTGCACTTTCGGAAACGACTCGGAAAACGACTATGATTTTGGGATGCTGGAATATTCAAGGCCTTTCACAATTAAAAGAAACTTTCTTCCGGATGAACTGCAAAAATTCAAGTTAGACATTGTCGTGTTATCAGAAACAAAGAAAATGGGATGTGGAGAGGAAATAATGGGAGAATACTACCATTTTTAAGATGTCAGAGTTTATAGAGGAGCTGAATGTGGATCTGACCATTTTCTTGTTAAAATAACACTGAGGTGGAACTGGATTAAGAAAATATGTGTAGACAACCAACAATGCAGGGAAGGAGAAATGCTACAAGTGGCTCAATTTAACGTTGACCTACTCCAGGACAACAGCATTAGAAACAACTTCACCCAGAGACTGGATGCTGCAATTAACATAGAGATAAAAGGTAATACTGAAGAAATCTACGAATATTTAAACCATACTGTTAAAAAAATAGCTCATGAAATCCTAGGCAAAAAGAAGAGTCAAGGACCAAAAAAAGACCTGGATTACAGAGAAAGTAAGAGCTGCTGTAGAGAAAAAGAAACTTGCATATCAGAAATGGCTGGGTGATAGGAATGATGCATATAGGAACATTTATGTTGAAAAGAAGAAAATAGCCAATCGGTTGGTAGTAGAAGCGAAAAATGAAGAATGGGAAAAGAAATATGCAACTATTAATAGCAAATTGGGCTTCAAGCAATCAGCAAAATCGTGGAAGGTCCTTAAAGCATGAGAAAACAGAATAAAAACAACGCTGGTTTGCAATTAATACCTTTGAAAGACTGGACGGAGTACTATGAAGGACTTTTAAAAGAAGACCGGGAAGAGTTCAAGTCGATGAAGGATTTTGGTGTAGAAACTTGGGCTTAAAAGTTTCTGCTAGGGAAGTGGAACTCCTGCTAAAGAAAGGAAGGAATGGCAAATCACCTGGACCTGGAGGAGTTTACATGGAACTTCTGAAATATGGAGGAAGAGGAATGGCTGTTCTGATACAATAACTGTTAAATAGTATACTGAGAGGAGAAGAAATACCAAAAGAAATGATAACGGGATATATTACATTAAATGGTTCCTGATCCAGTTTCCAAGATCCTTGGAAACTGGATCAGGAACCATTTAGAAGCCTGAATCGAGGTATCAGAAGAACAAAGTGGTTTTTCAGCCAGGAGGTCATATATAGACCATATCTCAACAGTACGACAGATCCTTGAAAAATACCAATCAAAAGGGAAAAAAATCTTTATGATTTTCATTGACCTTGAAAAGGCATATGACAGTGTTCCAAGAAAACTCTTATGGGAAGCACTGAAAGAGGCAAATATTGATGGACAACTAATTAACATTATTAAGGCAATTTACAGGAATAATAGATGCAGAATTAAATTGGGATCAGCTTTGTCACCTGAATTCCACACTTCAAAAGGCTTATTACAAGGTTGTTGCATGTCACCAACACTTTTAAAAATTTATATCAACATCTGCCTAAGATCCCGGTCAAAAAAATGTAATAAAATGGGATTGCCAATTAATAAGAACACCTATATTCACAATTTACTTTTTGTAGACGATCAGGTGGTGAGCACAAGACTTAGAAGATGCAAAGTATGCATGTTGTCAATCATTTGAGGAATATAAACAATGGGGTCTAAAAATCAATTTTAACAAGACTGAAATGTTGTCTTCAGGACCAGGACACATTCTAAATATTGCAGGTTCTAAAATCAAACAAGTCGATAAATTCAAATATTTGGGATCAATCTTACAAAGTGATGGATCATACCAAGTAGAGATCAATAAGAAAACTGCAGATGGCAGAAAGGCTATTGGCATGTTAAACTCTGTTCTGTGGAGCAAAAATATCCTAAATAAAACAAAGAAACTTATATTTAAAATGATTGTATAAAGTCTTCTATTGTATGGAGCAGAAACCTGGACATTGAATAGACAAGCAAAAAATTGCTCTCCACAGAAATGGATTTTTGGAGACGCTCAGCAGGAACTTCTAGAAGAGACAGAAAATGGAATGAAGACATAAGGGAAAAAATGGAAGTGAAAAAGGAAAAAGACTTATTGACACCATCAAAGAAAAGCGTCTAACATGGTATGGACATGTAAAACAGATGCAAGAAAACAGATATCCAAAGGCTATCCTGGAATGGATACCTCCTGGAAGAAGGAGAAGAGGAAGACCTAGGAGGACATGGGTGGATGGACTACGGGAGTGCATGACAGCCCGAGGCTTAACCGACCAAGACACCCTGAACCGCACTTTATGGAGGGGAAAAAATTCCTAACAAGAAATAACTTTTACACTGAGGAAACCCACTGTAAATGGAAACCCTCCTCTTGAAGAAGAAGGAGGAGGAGGAGGTAATTATCCCTTTGTATAAGGCAATGGTAAGGCCTCACCTTGAGTACTGTATACAGGTCTGGAAACCTCATTTTAGGAAGGATATAGAGCTGCTGGAATGAGTATAGAGAAGGGCAGCAAGATTAGTGAATGGAAGAGGGTTGCTCTTAAATAGAAAGGCTTAAGTTCTGCAAATTACAGTGTTCAGAGACTAGGCACCTGCGAGGGGATCTGATTGAGGTGTATAAGGCCTTGAATGGTTTGAGCAAACTCAATGCTGATGGGATTCTCCCTCTAGCCTAGATTAATTGTCTGAGGGGATATAAATTCAAATTGAGGAAAGACAGTTGTACAATAGATGTGCGGAAATTTGCCTTTAGTCAGCGGGTGGTTCATTGCTGGAACAAACTTCCATCTGTAGTAGAAGTTGACAGTTTAAATAAATTCAAGCCAGAAACTGATAAACATTTGGAGCAGGTGAAATGGAAAGGGTTCGGGTTTTTTTTGGCTGATGCTGTATAAGCTTGCTTTCTTGCATCATATGCTTCTACTAATGCTTATGCTAAATACAGGTTCTGTTATGTTCCCATAACTTTTCTATAATTTGAATTCTATAATTTTTCTTCCCCACAGTTACATTTCCACTGAGTGCTAGCAAAATATGGGTACTATTAATATACAACATGCAATGTGCACTGTTTTTAGCTAGAAATTCACTCGGAATATAAAATTCTTGTCTGTTGATCTTCCTGATCTGTTAAACTCATACAGAGAGTAGCCTATGATGAATTAAGTTTTCTTGATAACAACTATAGTTTGATGAGAACCTACCTCAAGAACAGAGCATGGTAGGTTGTTGTCAGACTCCATCAGTCTACCAGAACAATGGATATTAGAAGGGTTGAAACTGCTTGATCAGAATAGGGTGAACCAAAGTTGGCATTTGAGGACAACTAATAAATTATGATAAACACTGAAAATTCTTTTGGTATACAACGATGCTCTGTTATTCCGATAAAATTTCTACATCATACAATGGAAAATATGATTCTCTTAAATTGTTTTCTTGTATATAAAAATAAAAATTGCTATCAAACTTTAATTCATTGTAAAGCACATTCAGGTATTTTGACATAAGATCTGCCTTGAACTTATTTAAGTTGCTGTTAAATACATAAAAAACAATATTACTTTCTTAGCATTAGCAGGGCGTATGGTGCAAGAAAGCAAGCTTATATAGCATCAGCCAAAAAAAAAAAAAAAAACCACCCTTCCAATTTCACCCATCCATTCACTCCAAATTTTGTCTAGTTCTACCTTGAACTTATTTAAGCTGCTGACATCCACTACAACAGACGGAAATTTGTTCCAACTATCAACCACCTGCTGGCTAAAGGGAATTTCCACAGATCTATTCTACAATTGTCTTTTCTCAATTTGAATTTATGTCCCCTCAGTTGAATAATCTGAGTAAAATGAAGAATCCCATTAGCAATGAACTTGCTCAATCCATTCAAGGCCTTATTCACCTCAATTAGATCACCTCGCAGGTACCTAGTCTCCAGAAGCTGCAATTTGCAGAACTTAAACCTTTCTTGGTAACACCAACCTTTTATTCCATTCACCAATCTCGCCATTCTCTGTACTAGTTCCAGCAGCTCTACATGCTTCCTAAAATGAGGCCCCCAGACCTGTATACAGTACTCAAGGTGTGGCCTGCCCATTGCCTTATACAAGTGGACAATCGCCCCTTTATATCTGCTAGCAAAATTACTCTATATATCATTGACAAGACATCATCAGACACCACACTTGCAGCCTTTTTGCACTGTTCAGAAAACTTCATATTTGACTACACAATTACCCCCAAATCCTTTTCATTTTCCACTACCCTGAGTGTAGTACCACCCAGCTGATATGGTACAGTGGGGTTACTGCTATCCATATGCAGTACTTTACATTTGTCAATGTTAAATTTCAGCTGCCACCTCTCAGCCCATATGCTCAACTTTTTCTAGATCCTGTTGCAGTAGCATACTATCATTACTGTCATTAACAAAACCCTGCCAACCTTTGAATCGTCTGCAAACTTAGACATTAACCCTGATATAATATCATTGATAAATACAGAACAAAACAATGGGCCCAACACCAAACCTTGGGGGACTCCACTAATAATATTATTTCATGAAGATCAGTGTCCACTGATAACCACTCTCTGTGTTCTCCCACTCAACCATCCTTTTATCCATTGTAGCAACTTATACTGTCCCTGTCTCACTCTCTGTCTTCTCCCACTCAACCATCCTTTTATCCATTGTAGCAACTTATCCTTAATGACATGCTGCTATTTGTACAGCAGTCTTCCATGTGCCACAGTATCAAAAGCTTTCCTAAAATCCAAGTATATGTTATCAAAATTATTCTTTGCATCCAATTCTTTTGTCATCACATCATAGTATCCAATCAAATTTGTCAGAAAAGACTTCCCCTTAACAATCCCATGCTGTGTAGTAGTAGTAGTAGCGCAAGAAAGCAAGTGTATGAACTTATGCAACATCAGCCAAAAAAATCACACCATTCCCTCTAAATGTTTGTCCAGTTCCTCCTTAAATTTATTTAACCTATCAACTTCCACAATGACAGATGGAAGTTTGTTCCAGCAATTAACCACCCGCTGGCTAAAGGAAAATTTCCGAACATCTATTCTACATCTGTCTTTCCTTAATTTGAATTTATGCCCCCTTAGGTTCATAATCTGAACAAGTGGAAGAATCCCTTCAGAATTCAGCGTGCTCAATCCATTCAAGTCTTTATACACCTCAATCAGATCACCGCGCAGGTGCCTAGTCTCCAGCCACTGCAATTTATAGAACTTAAGCCTTTCTTGGTAAGAGCACCCCTTTGTTCCCCTCACCAATCTTGTTGCCCTTCTCTGTACTCAACAGTGTCAAATAATCCTTCCTAAAATTAGGCCTCTAGACATGTACACAGTACTCAAGGCATGGCCTCACCACTGCCTTATACAGAGGGACAATCACCTCCTTTTCCCTGCTAGCAAAATTTCTATATATCATTGACGAAACCCCATGGCCTGCCCTGGCAGCCTGTCTGCATTGCTCAGAAAACTTCATATCTGACTGCACAATTACTACCAGGTCTTTTTCATTTTCTACCACCTTAAGTGTAGTACCACACAGTTGGTACGTTTCTCTGGGGTTACTTCTACCCATATGCAGTACTTTGCATTTGTCAAGGTTAAACTTCAGTTGCCACTTCTCAGCCCATCTGCCCAAATTTTCTAGATCTTGTTGCAGTAGCACACTGCCATTACTGTCATAACAACCCTGCCAACCTTTGTACCATCTGCAAACTTTGACACTAAGCCTGATATACCTTTGATATCGATAAATATACAAAACAACAGTGGACCCAACACTGAACCCTGTGGGACTCCTCTAATAACATTAGTCCACGAAGAGCAGCACCCATTGATTACCACTCTCTGTCTTCTCCCATTCAAACATCCTTTTATCCATTGTAGCAACTTAACCCTAATACTATTCTGCTCCAATTTGTACAGAGTCTTCCATGCGCAACAGTGTCAAAAGCTTTCCTGAAATCCACGTATATGATATCAAAATTATTTTTTCCATCCTGTTCCTTTGTCAGACAAGACTTCCCCTTAACAAACCCATGCTGTGTCTGAATTATTGCTGCAGTCTTGTCTAGATGATCCTGCAATGCATCTTTAACCAGTGACTCCAGTATTTTACCCAAAACAGATGTTAAACTAACTGCTCTGTAATTACTCATCACCCTTCGATCCCCCCTTTGTGAATTGGGAATACATTTGCACATCTCCAGTCTGTGGGGACCTCCCCTGAGTCCAAGGATGCTCTCGTAATTATGGCCAAGGGTTTGCTTACTTCCTTTGCCACCTCCTTTAATATAACTGGATAGATCCCATCCACCTCAGGTGCTTTTCTTATGTTTAACTTCAACAATTTCTCCTCCACTTTGCTTTCAGTTATTATACAAAATCATTAAGTATCCTGCTACAATTTGATAACCTTTTGGCATTTTCAAACCTTAATAACTCCTCATGTATGAATGTAGATGCAAAATACTCATTCAGTTTGTTTGCTATCTGAGCAGGATCATCAACAGTCGAACCATCGATATCAAGTGGACCAATCAGATTCATCCCCTTCCTTTTAGAGTTTATATAAGTAAAGATTTTTTTTTTTTTTTTTTGATTTGGTAGTTGTTGGCGCATCGGCTTCTGTGGCCATATTGCACCTCCCAAGGTTTTTGCAGTACTTTGATCCAAGCCCGAGGCGGGAATCGAACCCGCGACCTTTGGGTTGCCGGGCAGGTACTTTACCCACTCGGCTAGCCCGGTCGGCTATATATATAAGTAAAGAAATCCTTGCTGTTTTTCTTTGCATCCTTTGCCAAAGATGTCTATTAATCTGCCTTTGCCTGCCTAACCTCCTTTGTGAGTTGATTACAGACTAGCTTATATCTGCCATAGGCTTCTGTGTCGCCTGATAATTTATATGCATCCCATGCATTTTTCTTCTCTGTCACGAGTCTCATTAGTTCATTTATCAACCATTTAGGCCTAAACCTTGAACAATATTTCTTAATAGGTATGAAACTTTTAGTAGCTTCCATGATTAATTCCTTGAATGCATCCCACTTAGAATTTGCTGTTGGTAAGATCATCAGTTTATCCCACTGTACAGAATTTAAAAACTGTCTGAGACCACTGTACTCACCTTTATGGAAGAAAAAAACCCTTTCCTTTACCCCTGATGATAATTATCTTTAAGTAAATCCCACATCAGTACACTGTGATTACTGCCACCTAGTGGTTTCTTTATCTGCAAATTCTTAATACACGAATGATCACTGCTGATTAGCAACCAGAGAGTATTACCCTCTCTGGTTGCCTCTCGAACATGCTGCTGCAGAAAATAATCATCCAATAAATCCACAAAAGTCTTACCAGTGTGCGAGTGACCAACCCACAAGTTCCAGTCAATATCTGGGAAGTTAAAATCCCCCATTATAAGACATTCTGATTTACTAGCCCACTCTATTTCTCTGTACCATTGTTCATTGTACTCATTCGAGTCATTAGGCCTATAACACACTCCTATTCTTTATTTTTGCTTTTACAGTGCTTATGTCACGCCAAACTGACTCAACAGTGCACTGTTCATCTGTATCAACTGGATGCACTTCTTTTGATTTTTATGTTTTTCTTAATTAACAGCATAACACCTCCTCCCTTCCTATCCTGTTTTTCCTTTCTGTACACATTGTACTCCCCAAATTCCAATTCTGCATTCCTAATATCTATGTGACACCACGTCTCTGATATCCCAACAATATCCGCCTCTGATGTCTTGACCAACACTTCAAATTCATCAAATTTATTTACTACACTTCTAGCATTGGTACACATGCAAGTATTCTTAGACACTTTCAAATTTAACCCTAACTCATGACTTTTTTGCAACATTGACCTGTACTTGTTAAGTAAATCTGCAAATCTCCTACTCTTAATGTCATTGGTGCCAACGTGTACAACAATATCACCTTTTGTGCCCTTAAAAGATGATATATGCTTTACAATGTTATCAACTTTTGCCTCTGGCAGACATACCCTGGTCCAATTCCATCTATCCTTTTTACACAATATATTACCCGTCTCCCTGACAATAGTCACCAACAATAACTAACTCCTGTGGAAACAGCGCATTCTGTCTTGGAGATTGCTGCTGTGTTGCCTGATGCCCAGGAGTGAGCTCTGGCATTGAGTTAGGCAGCTGAGAGCTTGACGGGCCTCTCATATTAATGTCTTCAAGGGCATCTACCCTACACCTCAAGCTCTCATAGACACCATTAGAATGCTGAGTTGATGCCTAATTTCTAGACACTCTCTGCACCTGGCACACACAAAGAAATCCTTCTTGGCTAGATCTGTGTCTGAACTGTACTGCAATCTTGTCTAGATGATTCTGCATTTCTTAACCAGTGACTCCATTATTTTCCCTGGAACAGAAATCAAACTAACAGGTCTGTAATTACTCGTGTCACCCTTTGATCCCCCTTTGTGAATTGGGGACACATTTGCACATCTCCAGTCCATGGGAACCTCCCAAGAGTCCAAAGAAGCTTTCATAATTATGGCTAAGAGTTTGCTTACTTCCTTTGCCGCCTCCTTTAATATAACTGGATAGATCCCATCCACCCGAGGTGCATTTCTTATGTTTAACTTCAACAATTTCTCCTCCATTTTGCTCTGTTATTACAAAATCATTAAGCACCCTGCTACAATTTGATAATTTTGGCATTTTCAAACCTTAATAACTCCTCATGTGTGAATGTAGATGCAAAATACTCATTCAGTTTGTTTGCTATCTGAGCAGGATCATCAACAGTTGAACCATTAATATTAAGTGGACCAATCAGATTGATCCCCTTTCTTCTAGAGTTTACATAAGGAAAGAACCCTTTGCTGTTTTCTTTGCATCCTTTGCCAAAGATTTCTCGTAATCTGCCTTCGCTTGCCTAATCTCCTTTGTGACTTGATTACAGACTAGCTTATATCTTACCATAGACTTCTGTGTCGCCTGATAATTTATATGCAACCCATGCATTTTTCTTTTCTGCCACGAGCTGTATTAATTCAAATTCTTTCCTAACTTCCTCGAACTTTGCAGTGAATGTTACCTTGCTGTTCCCGCCCCAAACACTTTCTATTATTTGGGTTTACTTGCATGCTAACAAGGATTGTGAAAGTGGAAGTAGCAATCCACGAATCAAATTAATATTTTTTAGATCTATCTAATAAAATAAAATGATACAAAAAAATTAAAAAATCAGTCGGGTCTTGGCATAATGGAACTCTGAGAAAATAATATTAAATTCAGTGTACATCTAAAGCGTTTAGGGCATAAGCCTCAAGCTATGGGAGAGTCTAGACTATGTATAAATATAGTGCAAGTGTATCAGAAATACATAGCTATATCTGAATAAATCAGAATATTAGTAAAACGGCATCGTTTTAAGTTATATCTCATATTGTGAATACCTTCAATGAGTTGCCATGATATTGCACTACTTCGAATAAGTAACGCTTCACCTAAGGAGAAGACTAATGTTACTTATTCTCAGATGGATACCACCACCCAGACGGCACCGTTTCAGGGCTATTTGGCCCTTCTTCGGTGGGTGGGTAGGTACCCAAGTGATGCAATGATGGCAAAACAGTTATGAAGTATAACTCCACAATATGAGAGATGCCTGATGGTGTATCATCTTATTCTGAGATGGTGGTATCCATCTGAGAATAGTTAACATTAGTCTTCCTCCTTAGGTGAAGCGTTAATTATTCGAAGTAGTGCAATATTCACAATATGAGATATAACTTAAAACAATGCCGTTTTACTAATATTCTGATTTATTCAGATATAGCTATGTATTTCCGATGTGCTCGCACTATATTAATACATAGTCTAGACTCTCCCATAGCTTGAAGCTTATGCCCTAAACTAGGGTTACCATCTTCTACACTCATAAAAAGAGGAAACTTACATGTTTTGGGGCGAATAGAAGAGGACAAAAAATTCATCTTGGATTAAAAACGAGGACAGAAAAGAGGACAAATATATTATGCAAATAATAAAATAAAGACAATGTAAACCACATTTACTGATGTTTAGGATTAGTACATTCATATTTGTCTTGAGAAATTATTTCTTTCAATAACTCTGGATTGCCTCTCAAATGTGTAAAAATCAACGCATGACATATGTTTGTAATTGTACTGCAAAAACAAAATAACTTTTTACAGAATTGACATTTAACCTATTCCTTTCTTTTGTGCACTGGCTTTGCATTAGAGAGAATACTCTCTACATTTGCACTGTGAGGAGGAATTGCAAAGAAAAACTGGGCAATTTTCAACAATTCTGAATGGATTCAATATTTCTTGAATTACTAAAATATTTGGCCCACTTTTCATGTATAAGCATGTTTTTAAAGTCTTTGTTATTCATTTGACCCTCAAAAAATTTCGTTAAATTGGTCAAAACACTTAACATCAATTGTTACCCCTTTGTCAATCAAGTAGGAAATAGAACATTCTACATCACTCCAGCTTGGTACTGCATCCATTTTCATCCAAATAAAACAGGAAATGGATTCCATATGGTGAAGCCACTTATCTAAATATTCCATGCAATTTCTATACAGCTTTTTTGTATCATTAGCATTAGCATTAGTAGAGGCATTTGACGCAAGAAAGCAAGCTTATGTAGCATCAGCCAAAAAAAAAAAAACCCACTTCCACTTCAGCCCTCTGTTCGCTCAAAATACCTGTCCAGCTGAGCCTTAAACTTATTTAGGCTATCAACCTCCACTACAAGGGATGGAAGTCTGTTCCACCAACCAACCACCCGCTGGCTAAAGGCAAATTTCCGCACGTCTATCCTACATCTGTCTTTCCTCAATTTGAATTTATGCCCTCTCAGGTGATTATTCTGAGCTAGAGGAAGAATCCCATCAGCACTGAGCATGCTCAAACCATTCAAGGCTTTATACACCTCTATCAGATCACCTCGCTGGTGCCTAGTCTCCAGACACTGTAATTTGCAAAACTTAAGCCTTTCTTCGTAAGAGCAACCCTTTGTTCCATTCACTAATCTTGTTGCCCTTCTCTGTACTCATTCCAGCAGCTCTACATCCTTCTTGAAATGAGGCCTACAGACCTGTATACAGTACTCTAGGTGTGGCCTGACCATTGCCTTATACAATGGAATAATCACCTCCTTATCCCTGCTGGAAAAATTCCTGTATATCATTGACAATACTCCATGAGCTACTCTTGCAGCCCGTCTGCACTGCTCAGAGAACTTCATATCTGCCTGCACAACCACCCCCAAGTCCCTTTCATTCTCTACCACTGTCAGTGTAGTACCACAGAGTTGATACGTTGCTGTTTCCCATGTGTAGTACTTTACATTTGTCAATGTTAAACTTCATTTGCCACCTCTCAGCCCATCTGCTCAACCTTTCCAGATTCTGTTGCAGCAGCATAGTGTCAGTAGTGTCCTTGACAACCCTGCCAACCTTTGTATCGTCTGCAAACTTGGACATTAAGCTTGATATACCATCATCAATATCATTTATAAATACAGAAAAGAATAACGAACCCAACACTGAGCCCTGAGGGACTCCACTAATAACATTAGTCCACGATGAGCAGTGTCCATTGATTACCACTCTCTGTCTTCTTCCCCTCAACCACCCCTTTATCCATAGCAGCAATTTGCCTCCAATGTCACACTGCTCCAATTTGTGTAGCAGTCTTCCATGTGCAACAGTATCAAAAGCCTTTCTAAGATCCAAGTATATAATATCAAAGCTATTCCCTGCATCCAGTTCTTTTGTGACTGCATCATAGCATCCAATCAAATTGGTCAGGCAAGACTTCCCCTTAACAAAACCATGCTGTGTCCGAGCTATAACTGAAGTCTTGTCTAAATGATCCTGCAGTGCTTCTTTAACCAGTGCCTCCATTAATTTTCCTGGAACAGAAGTTAAGCTCACAGGTCTATAATTACTTGTGTCAGCCTTTGATCCTCCTTTGTGAATTGGGGTCACATTTGCACATTTCCAGTCTATGGGTACCTCCCCTGAGTCCAAGGAAGCTCTAATAATTATGGCTAAGGGTTTGCTTACTTCCTTTGCTGCCTCCTTTAATATAACTGGATAGATCCCATCCACCCCGGGTATCACTAGAAAATATTTCACATTCAAGTACAAGTCCTTTATCATGTTTTTTGTATAGCATTTCCTTTACTCTTAATGGCATGAAGTTGTGATCCATCCGTTTCATGATAATTTCTTTCACTGAGACTATGACATCTAGCACTTCTGCAGCTGAGGTACTTTCCCTTTCAATTCGTTGTATATGTGTGTGTGTGTGTATGGAATACACTCATAAGTGATTGCATGAACAAAACATGAAACTCACTAAATCCATTTTCAAAGAACCTTTTAATCACAATTGGAGGTTTTTCTTGGAACAGAAAATAAGCCTGTAAAGCTGGAAACATATCTATGAGCCTTGTGATGCTTGGAAATAATGAAATCCATCTCGTCTTCCTGTGAGAAAGGAGCTGTCTATATTCAATCTCAACAAACTCACAGCTCTTCAGTCCGGACTGTATGAAAATTATGAAAATACTGGTAAATTTTAAAAACAATGTTCTCTACATTAACTTCCCAAAGTTCTGCGGAATTCTGAAGACAATTGTTCAAAATATGTGCAGGGCAGCCCACTTTAATCAAAGTCTTGTTACGCAACAATTTCTTTAATTTTGCAAAGACATTATTCCCTTCTTCATTTCGTCTCAGTCCTCCAAACATTGTATTGCAATTGTCCCCAGTGAATGCAATACATTTTTCACACAAACCATTTTTTTCAAGAGTTTCTTTAACATACTTAGAAATGGTATCTGCAGTCTCGTTAGGCATCTTCTGTAATCCAATTAATTTTATTTGTAACCCTCCTTCATTTACATCAAAATACTGAATAATTAATGGGAAGATTTTTTCAGAACCATGATTACTTCCATCAGTTGAGACCCCACAGTATGCAATTTTATTTTCTTTTAAAGTTTTTACAGTAACATTAAGAGAATGATTTGCAAGTACAAAGTTTACAATGGCTTCTGTCTTGGTTCTAGCGCAGGAAAATCTTTTTGCTATCTCAGAATCAAAAAATACATTTTTTAACATGACAGTTGTGCAATCCATTGATTTGTAACTACTATGATGTTAAACGGTGTGAAAAGCAAAGGTACCCTCTGCAGCAGGCAAATCATATTCTATTTTACTGACAGCTTTGACAAAAAAATCTGTAACTTTTCCCGAAGAGGCCTCACCTTGAACTGCTTTCTTGTGCTTCTCAGTTTCAATGTGATGCTTCAAATCACCAAACCCTTTATTGGCTACTGAAACATATGTCCCCATTCTGCAAACTTTACATTCAGCTTCCCATTCCTCTCGGCCAGATACAAAACATGGAAATTTGTTTTTCATCTCTTCTGTAAACATGCACTTCCTTTTAGGCATTTTAGAGGAAGTATAGTCTTTATAATATTAATTTTTATAATTGAAATAATAATAAATATTTTTTATTGTAAGTAGTGAAGCATAAATTTTATTAAGGTTAGGTTATGTTTTACAACTAAACTAACCTAATTGTAGAAAAGTACCTACAAGTATAAAGAAGGATAATAAATATTTTCGTAATTAAAGTGAAAAACAGTGTTTTAAAAAAAGGTAAACTTTGGTATCAAATAAACTAGCGTCTGCCTCTTAATTGGATCGTTCATTAAGTATACCAAATTTAGTTGACAGTACGCAACTTTCGATCAATTTGGTGTGCACACAGCTCAAATCCACGTTTTCATATGCTGCAATCAATTTCTAGAGAAAACAGTCCCTCTAACTGTCAATATTTATTTGACATGCTGGAATTCCTATAATTTAGATATCTTTTTCTAGCACACCATCTGATCTTCACGAGTTATCTACTCTCTAAACCAAAACATTGTATTGTTAGACTATTATACGTGCATAAATTCTGAAGTAGGCGTGGGTTGGTAATAATCTCAATGCACTAAACTGAGCATCGCCAGGGTCTTCCGCCTAATTGTCAACAAGGAAATTCAAATTGAAGAATCGTCTCCTATTCCGAAAAAGAGTCTGTATAACGTAACTCGATAGTTTTCGTCAAGCTTGCATAAAAAAATGGCGTATAATATAAAAATCTGGACATTTAGACAAATTTATAAAAATCCACCCACAAAAATTTTAGACAAAAAATCCGGACAAATCCGGTTAAAAGAGGACAGATGGTAACCCTACCTAAACGCTTTAGAGTCTAAATACATGATACACCATCATGCATCCCTCATATTGTGAAGTTATACTTCATAACTGTTTTGCCACCATTGCATCACTCGGGTACCTAACCACCCACCGAAGAAGGACCAAATAGCCCTGAAACAGTGCCGTCTGGGTGGTGGTATCCATCTGAGAATAAGTAACATTAGTCTTCTCCTTAGGTGAAGCGTTACTTATTCGAAGTAGTGCAATATCATGGCAACTCGTTGTGAAGGTATTCACAATATGAGATATAACTTAAAATGATGCCATTTTATTAATATCCTGATTTATTCAGATATAGCTCTGTATTTCTGATGCACTTGCACTATATTTATACATAATTCAGTGTACATTTATTTAAATTTGTTTGAACTAAAGTATGCCTGTCTTATTTGCTATCAGATTATTAGCAATGCAATGCATTTCAAAGTTGCTACCAATTCCCAACTAACAATACAGAATTTTATATGCATTATAGTATGGATAATAGGAAATAGATCTAATTGCATATACATTGAAGTACATCTAATAAAACTAACAACAGACTAATAGCATCAATGGGTGGAAGTGAAAGTGATTCCTGCACTGCATCTCTTGAGACATCAAGCAGTCTGGAAGTGTGTCTCAGGAGGAATCCCATCCACCAAGGCCTGCTGAGGTTCCTCACTAGATGCACACATATTATGGACTGTGCCTTAGTTACTAAGAGCAGAAACAGGTGCAGAGGGGGATAGACAGGACAGGACAGGTGCAAAGATGTTATTCTCTTGGTAAAGGAGGCCCTTGGAGTTTAAGGCAGTGAACCCAGTTGATGTAATTAGTCAATGAAGTGTTCAGTTGGTTTGGTGTGGCAATGGCACTGGGAGGACAAAAATGATAGTATGAGTGTGTTATAGGCCAAATGACTGTGATGAGTATAGTGAATAACTATACAGACAAATTTAGTTGGTCAGTAAATTAGAGATGTCTTATAATGGAGGATTTTGGCTTTCTGGATATTGAATGGAACTTGTGGATTGGTAGCAAAATTTTCTGAATTTTCAAAATTTTCTCACACAGTAGCAAAATTTTCTGGATTTACTGAGTAACTGTTTTCTGATATATAAGGGAGGCAACAAGAGAAAGCAATATTCTTGATCTAATTATCAGCAGTGACTCTTCATGCAGTGAGAATATCCAAGTAGGGCTATCACTAGGTGGTACCAGTCATAATATATTGGTGTGGGAGTTACTTAAAGATACAGAAGTGGTAATAAAGTTTCTGGACTGGTGCAATAAAAAGGACAAAAAAATGAAGGAGCTCAAAAATGGTTTTATTTTTATTTAAAGTAATCACCACCTGATTGAATGCACTTATTACACTGTTCTAAAAGTTTCTGAAGAGTCAGCAAAAGTGTCCAAAGAGATGATGGACACTCAGCAGTTACTCTTTTTTTTTTTTTTTTTTTTTTTTTTTTTTTATGTTCTCAACATCCTGAAATTTCCTTTGAGGGACAGTTTCACTTCGGGAGAGAGGAAGTCCAGTGGTGCTCTAGATCAGGAGAGCAGGGTGAATGGTTGATCTGTACAATGCCATGTTTGTCAAAAATTTCTTCACAACAAGTGCAGAATGGGGAGGGGTACTGTTGTGTAACAAGAACCAGCTGTCTTTCTCTTGAAATTGAATCTCACACAGAAAATGCACTTTAAAGTCTTTAATGCACCTGTATATAGAACACAGCACTGACTTCTTCCCTCCTTCAGGTACAAATTCCTTCTGAATCACACCGTTTGTTGAAAAACATGATCAGCATCATCTTGATCCTGGACTTTTGTAAACAAAATCTTTTGGGCCTTGATGATGATGATTCTGAACCACTACATGCTGATGCTTTGTCTGTGGGTGGTACTGAAACACCCAACACTCATCTCCTGTAACAGTACAGTCAAGGAAATTACAATTGTCTTAACAAGTTTGGATGAAGCCTTTGCATGATGACATTCTTAATTGCTTCTGCTTATCTGTGAGGCAGAGCAGCACAAATTTTGCACAGATCTTCCTTTTCTCTAAATCTTCAAGCAGAATTTGATGTATCATTTCCTTATTTATATCCAACTCATCAGCTAAAATCAGTGTAAAATCGTGACACGGCAATATCTTGCCACAATTTCCTGAACTTTTGCAAATTCTGTCCTCATTTTGAGAAGTTGACGGATGCTTACTTCTTGTATCATTGTGAACATCCTCATGTCTATCTTTGAACTGCATATACCAATCAAGCACACTGGTATGACTTAAGTTTTTATTACAATTCTGCTGTAGATTTTCCCAATTTAAGGCAAAATTTGATATTCATTTGTTGTACCAGTGTAAAATCGTGACACAGAATATTAATGCTACTAAGAAAACTGGTTTGTAGCTGACAAGTTTGCAAACTGTCAGCCTACCGGACAATCTCTATACCACCATCTGTTGGAGGAAGATTTAACTATAATGTACCACTTCTGTTTATTTTGAAACTCATTGAACATGATTGGAACAGCACCAGTATGGGACCTTTATTGCCACACCTCATGTAACTACTGTCATGGGTAAAAGGAAGGGCTTTTGCTTTCATATTAGGCAACTACAATGGCTGTAATATTGCTTACAATTAATTTTACATACATACAATTTTAAAATTTAGATCAATTATAAAATTCCCTTCAGTGTGACCGAGATATTCTTCTGTGTTTAGATATAAATAGATCTCTGATGAATTGATGAGACTAGTACCAGCAAAAAAATATGCATGGGATGATTATAAATTAAAAGAGGACGCAGAAGCCTACAGTAGGTGCAAACTAGTCTGCAGTCAAGTCACTAAAGGGATTGGGCAAACTACAGAGGATTGTGAGAAATCTTCAGAGGAAAAGTAGCAAAGAATTCCTTGTGGATGTTAACACTAGAATGAAGGTGACGAACCACATTAGATCACTAGATACAAATGACATAACTATTTTTTATTGTTAAATCAATTTATTGTAGCTTTCTTCACCCCTGAACAGACTTCTGCCAGGGATGATGCCTATATATATATTTGTACATTATAATCAAGACAATAAACATACAAATCATACATACAGAAACATTAGATGTACATAATACGGCTAACATATTTACCGTACAACAACCAATATGTGCATATAATAGCATATACAGATATTTGCAATATACATACATACATATAAGCATACCAATAATAATTAACACAAAGATTAATAATGCTCTCAGCAGATGGATAAAGTGAAGTCGAGCAGAAATTCCATCTTCTAAGGATGATCTGGAATCTGTATTAGGTGGTACATGTCTTGTATCATATGAGTTTTGTATGCTATCTCATCACAGAACTTATGCAGTCAATCTTCAGAGCACTGTTTACCTGGAGGATGTTAGCAGGGTAAAACCTTCTAAGAATGAATAAATATTGTAATGAGCTTCTTTGGGGAATCCACAAGACAAAGGACACGGAACAGCATAGGGCCCAGAACAAGGTTGCGGACATTTGTGGAGTGAAGATGATCGGTGAGAGGTTGAGAGAGGATATGTAGATTTCCTGGCATGAGTAACTGATACCATGAGGTGCAACCAAGGTTAGCATACATTACACATCTTGATATGGTTAAAAGGTGCCCAGTAACACAGTTCAACCACCTTAATATCCAGTAGTAGTAGTAGTAGTAGTAGTAGTAGTAGTGGCACATGATGCAAGAAAGCAAGTGTAGGAGCTTATGCAGCATCAGCCAAAAAAAAAATCACACCATTCCCTCCAAATGCCTGTCCAGTTCCTCCTTAAATTTATTTAACCTATCAACTTCTACAACGACAGATGGAAGTTTGTTCCAGCAATTAACCACCCGCTGGCTAAAGGCAAATTTCCGCACATCTATTCTACATCTGTCCTTTCTTAATTTGAACTTATGTCCCCGTAGGTTGGTAATCTGAACAAGTGGAAGGATCCCATCAGAATTCAGCGTGCTCAACCCATTCAAGGCCTTATAGACCTCAATCAGATCACCGCGCAGGTGCCTAGTCTCCAGCCACTGCAATTTGCAGAACTTAAGCCTCTCTTGGTAAGAGAATCCCTTCATTCCCCTCACCAATCGTGTTGCTCTTCTCTGTACACGCTCAAGCAAATCTACATCCTTCCTAAAATGAGGCCTCCAGACCTGTACGCAGTACTCAAGGCGTGGCCTGACCATTGCCTTATACAGAGGGACAATCACCTCCTTTTCCCTGCTAGCAAAATTCCTATATATCATTGACAAAACCCCATGACCCGCCCTAGCAGCCTGTCTACACTGCTCAGAAAACTTCATATCTGACTGCACAATTACTCCCAGGTCTTTTTCATTTTCTACCACCTTAAGTGTAGTACCACACAGTTGGTACGTTTCTCTGGGGTTACTTCTACCCATATGCAGTACAGGATGCCCAAGAATTTTTTGATGTTGGTGGGGGGGCAGAAAACCATATTGTTGAGGTGTACATAGGAACTGAACAAGACATGTTTGAATACACTGAACAGCAAGTTTGTAGTTGCTTACTCCAGTTATTTCTGTCTTATTGCCCACATTACTGACAGAGTTTTTGCCTTGGTGGTGGCAAAGTGCTGTTTGAAAAGTCAGGGCCCCAACCCACATATGCTCGAGATCAGAAGGAAGTGAGACCTTCTGGATCCTAATACCATTAATGTCAATGTCTATGTTGTTACTTCTGCTTCTTCAAATTATTAAATGGTATTTGAGCTGCCACAGTCATGTTTAAGGAAAGGCCAATTTTACCAAGATAAAGCAGTCGAAGAGAACAGATGCATCTTAAGTGGGCTCCAGCAGATTAACTGGAGGGGATTAAAATCAGATGTCTAATAGACAAATTTCATGTTTAAAATTTGTTTAATTTCTGTAACTTTTAAATTTTATTTCAGTAATTTTGTAAATTGCATTTCAGCAATTTTGTGAAATTAATTTCTGCAATATTTTGTAATTTAATTCTTAACTTTTCTAAAGTATTTCTGCTATGTTACATTTTTTACAGTAACTTTGGTAGCTTAATTTTTTCATTAGTGAATAAAGTTTTGTAACAGTTTAATTTCTGTAATATTTTGTTAATTTAAATTCTGAAATATATTGTAAATTAATTTTGTAATCTTTCTTAAGGTCAAATCTACCTAAATACTGGTCATTACAAGATCCACTTACAATACATCATCCAAGGATATCACGACTCAGACAGAAATGGCTATGGGCATTTCTGGTGTGAGTCACAAGTTTGTATGTATAGCTTGTGGCATGCAACCTAAGGTCAGTCCAGCAGACAGACCAAGCTCAACAGATGATTCTTTTCCTTGCACCTGATGTATGAAGTGCACCATCTTAAATTAAAATTTGGTGCATTACCAGAAGGATTTGAGTCACTGAAGAAATGGGTGCTGGCCTAGAAAAAAGTGTAAGTGGGAACCTGTCAGGGACTCAAGTATCTCATGGCCTGCCAAGTGATGCACTCCCGATTCAGGTCCCGAAACCGAACAGTCAAGTGCATCCAGCTCTGGTTCAAGAAGCTTTAGTTTTATTCAGACACTATTTTCAGGGAAACAAGTAACATTTTTTTTGTAATAAAGATAGGTGGACTAGAACCAAGGTGCATTTTCTGGGAGTAACAACTGATAATCTTACCAACAGATTGTCAGATTTCAAGGGGAGGTAAAGTGAGATTATTTGTTTGGGGACTAATGATATTAAATGAACATGACCTGATGATATGTTGGATAAATAAATAAACAGGAGCATGTTGAAAAATGCTGCATGCTATGTCAGAATGTGTATATGTCTGCAACTCTGCCCAGACTTTATAGGACATATTACATGTTAAAAATCTTGTGGATTAACTGAAGACTGGAAGGACCCTGCAAGGCTTTTGGGGGAAAATCTTTTTTTTATCAGCAGCTAGCACTTGTAGGTAGAAGGAATTTGTTTTGTTGAGATGGCATTCGGGGTTCAGAGAATCTGCTAGTTAGGGATAAGAATGGTAATACACACTTATCTGATAATATGGGTCAAAATAATGTTGCCTCAGCATATGTAGGCAAGGTATTCTGAGGGTGAAAACATTTCAAATGACTGGGAAGATAAAGCTAGGGAAACAAGTCTAAATAACCTTAAGGGGTGTGTAACGGATGTAAACTATAGAAAAATACTTAGTCTTAACTGTGTCTAAAATAATGTCAGGAGTGTTGTCAATAAAATAAGTAAATTCAAATTTCTGGTTTAGAAAACTAATACTGTCATAACAGGACTTAACAGAAATGTGGCGTCACTCAAAAATTGGGGTGATGAGTTTCACTGTGGTATGCACAATGTATACAGGAAGGATAGGGAAGATAGAAGGGGTGGCGGTGTCATACTTCTTATCAAAAGTGGTCCAAACATGAAAAGACCTTTTGCTAAGTCAGAATGTAGTGTCAGTTAGCTGGAAACAAAGGTATAGTGAGAGTGAGGTAATCTGAAAACCAGAGAACTGTGTGGTGTATGACAAGAGTCTCTTCATGTAGATGGAATGGGCAAAAAGAAGTGGGAACGTCTTATTTTGGGTTATTTAAAGTTTCTGCAAACTGACCAAGAGAAAGTCACTATGGGGGAACAAATTTTTAAAAAAACCAGATGTTATTACTTGTAACACCATTTTAGTAAACGTATTAGGGGTAAGAATATTCTAGACCTCATAATTACACATGAATCAGATGATGTTGTTGTTGTTATTATTTGGTTTTTAGGAGCATTAGCAACTAAGGCCATATTGCTCCGGGATATGCGGTGGTCATTCCCTGAATGACCTTTCCGCATCCTCCGTATTTGGTGGTGATGGGCTCGAACCCCGGTCTAATCAAGAAGCGTGTGCTACGCACTGCTGCTCCTTCCCACCTGGCTACGGAGGCGCCATGATGAATCAGATGACATAATAGGCCTTATAGTACAGGAACCAATGGCAAGTAGTGATCACACAGTCATTAGCTGGAGTATGAAGAAAGATATTAAAGTTGTTAAAGGTAAAGGCAAGGTTTTAATTTCAGAAAAGGGGACTATAAGATTTTAGAATGCTATATAGCATCTATCAATTGAGTGGATTGCAGGGGAGGACAAATACAGTTGAATTATTTATACAGTACTTTTAAAGCAATAATCACAAAAGTAATAATCTTTCTTAGTAGCAGTGGCATATGATGCAAGAAAGCAAGCTTATGTAGCATCAGCCAAAAAAAAAAAAAAAAAAAAAACACATTTCACACATCCAATCCATCTAAACGTTTGTCCAGTTCCTCCTTGAATTTATTTAAGGTATCAACTTCCACAATGACAGAAGTAGTAGCATTCAGCTACCTGCTAGCTAAAGGCAAATTTCCACACATCTATTCTATAACTGTCTTTCCTTAATTTGAATTTTTGCCCCTCAGGTTCATAACCTGAGCAAGCGTTAAAATCACATCGGAATTGAGAGCTTACTCAACTCATTCAAGGCCTTATACATCTCAATCAGATCACTTTGCAGGTGCCTAGTCTCCAGACACTGCAATCTGCAGAACTTAAGCCTTTCTTGGTAAGACCACCCCTTTGTTCCCCTAACCAATCTTGTTGCCCTTCTCTGCACACGCTCAAGCAACTCTACATCCTTTCTAAAATGAGGCCTCCCAGACCTGTAAGCAGTACTCAAGGTGTGGCCTGACCATTGCCTTATACAAAGGAATAATCACCTCCTTTTCCCTAATAACAAAATTCCTGTATATTATTGACAATACCCCATGACCTGCTCTGGCAGCCTGCATTGCTCAGAAAATTCATATCTGACTGCCAAATTACTCCCAGGTCTTTTTCATTTTCTAATCAGCCAAAGTGCAGTACCACACATTTGGTATGTCACTCTGGGGTTACTTCTACCCATATGCACTACTTTGCATTTTTCAATGTTAAACTTCAGTTGCCACTCCTTAGCCCATCTGCCCAACTTTTCTAGATCCTGTTGCAGCAGCACACTGCCATTACTGTCATTACAAACCCTGCCAGTCTTTTTATCATCTGCAAACTTCGACATTAAACCTAATATACCTTCATCAACATCACTGATAAATATACAAAACAACAGTGGGCCAAACAAGTAGTCTTCGTACAGTAGTCTTCCATGCACAACAATGTCAAAAGCTTTCCTGAAATCCAGGTATATGATATTAAAATTATTTTTTTGCATCCAGTTCCTTTGTAACCACATCATAGTATCCAATCAAATTTTTCAGAAAAGACGTTCCTTTAACAAACCCATGCTGTGTCTGAATTATTACTACAGTCTTGTCTAGATGATCATGCAATGCATCTTTAACCAGTGACTCCATTATTTTCTCCGGAACAGAAGTTAAACTAACTGGGGCCTTCCACTAAGTCTAAGAATGCTCTCTCTTATGGCTAAGGGTTTGCTTACTACCTTTGCCACCTCCTTTAATATAACTGGATAGATGCCATCCACCCCGGGTGCCATTCTTATGTTTAACTTCCACAATTCTCCTTCACTTTGCTGTTATTAAAAAATCATTTAATTCCCTGTTAGATTTTGATAAACATCTGGCCTTCTCCTCCTTGAATAACTCATGTGCGAATGTTGATGCAAAATACTCATTTAGTTCGGCAGCTAACCATTGATACCAAGTGGACCAATCTGATTCATCTTCTTCCTTTTAGAGTTTATATAAGTAAAGAAATCTTTGCTGTTTTTCTTTGCATCCTTTGCCAAAGATTTCTCATACTCTGCCTTCGCTTGCCTAACCTCCTTTGTGACTTGATTACAGACTAGCTTATATCAACCATAGGCTTCTGTTTTGCCTGATAATTTATATGCATTCCATGCATTTTCCTTCTCTGCCACAAGTCTCATTAGTTCATCTGACATCCATTTAGGCCTAAACCTTGAACAGTATTTCTAAATCGGTATGAAGTTTAGTAGCTTCCACAATTACTTCCTTGAATGCTTCTCAATTAGAATTTGCTGTTGGTAACATCATCAGTTGGTCCCACTGTACAGAATTTAAAAACTGTCTGAGACCAATGTAGTCACCCTTATGTAAGCAAAAACCCTTCCCTTTACCACTGATGGTAGTTACATTTTTCAGTAAATCCCACTTCAGTACACCGTGATCCCTGCCACCTAGTGGTTTCTTTATTTGCAAATTCTGAATGCACGAATAATCACTGCTGATAACTTGATCAAGAGTATTACTCTCTCTGGTTGCCTCTCCAACGTGTTGCTGTAGAAAACACGTCATCCAGTAAATCCACAAAAATCTTGCTGGTGTGCAAGTGACCAACTCACAAGTTCCAGTGAATATCTGGGAAGTTAAAATTGCCCATTATTAAACAATGTGATTTACTAGCCCACTCTATTACTATGTACAGTTGTTCATTGTATTCAACAGAGCCATCAAGCCTATAACCCACTCCTACTCTCATTTTGCTTTCCCAGTGCTTTTGCCACACTAAACTGACTCAACATTGCACTGACCATCTATGTCTAAGTCATGAACACATACATACCATTAAGAAAATAAGGCATGAGGGTGCTGAGATGGAGGAATGATGGCTGACCAATCTAATAGAGCAGAAAAAAATGGCATGAGAAAACGGAAAAAAATGGCATGGGAAAGTTACAGGGCAATGAAAAAGTACTGAAGCTTACAACAGCCATAAGTTGATCTGTAACAGTACCACAGAAAAGGTTAGAGTGGCCAAGGGTCAGTATAAGAAAGCACTGGATGAGAGAAAGCAAAGAATGGGGACAAAGACTTTTTTTTTTTTTAAGTGCATAAATACAAAGAAGAAAAAAATTAATCAGGTTGAACCCCTGTGTACTGGGAAGTGAGAAAATCTTCAGTTAACCCAGGCGATGTTGATGATGAACTGAATGCATCGATCTTTACTGGTGAAAGACCATTCATGGTGAGAAGACGGCATGCAAGTCAGGCTTAGCCATATAAACTTAGCAATTTTAAAATTACAGATGACTGTCCATTAGAAACACTTTCAAGTCTAAAAGCAGTTGATGGCATATACCCAGCTTTCTGAAGGAAGCAGCCAGAGAGTACACTAAGTCACTGAGGTTAATTATGAGAGCATCATTAGACTCGAGAGAGATTCCTTTGGATTGGAGAAGTGGTGACATATCGCAAATACTTATATAAAAAAGGTTCAAAGTGTGAAGTTGGTTAACTACAGACCAGTTAATTCGACCTCAGCAATGTGGAAAACCTTGGAGGCAAAAATTAAGAGTGCAATCCAGGAACATTTAGATAGAAATGGCATTCTGAAAGACATACATGGTTTTGTTAAGGGAAAAATCATGTTTAACTAACCTAGTTTGACACAGTTCATCATGGGTTGGACTGGAGTGTGTGGGTTGAATGTTGATATGAAGATACTTGTTAACATGAGACTCGAATTTCTGCAGATTGAAATTTTCAGGAAATACATGCAAAGAGAAGTTGATCCAAAAAACAGAAGTTGAAAGGATGAGAGAGAAGGAAAGTTGGTCCTGTGAGTTCAAAGCGGGACAATAAATGGATGCTGACTGGTTGTGGCACATGTTTGGAATAGTTTGGGTGTCTAGAGAGAGAGAAATCGAATTATAGAAGCCAATTCAGAACAGTGCTTGTGAGAGTATCTATAGAAAAGGCATACAGCAGAAACAGAACATCTATGAGATAGAGAGTGGCAAGACTTTGTAAGAGATGGTCCTTAATTAAGCTAAAAGTGTTCTTTTGAATGGAATCTAGAAGCCTGAGAGTTGTTATGGGGTACCACCCCAGATGAGAGTACAATATTCCATGATAAGGTAGATTTAAGATTTGTACAGAGTGAGTAGCTGTTTTCAAGAAAAGTAAAACCAAGAGTGAAAGAGAAAACAATTTTTTTTTTTGGATGCAGAGGAAGCAATATTTGTAATGCGCTTATGCTAAGAGAGATTAGAAGTCAGGGTAATCCCTAATAGAAATATGTGATCTTTCTAGAAATCTGAAGTATCAACAAAGGTAAGCACAGGAAAAGAAGAATCCTCTATGCAAGATAAGACATGGCTTAAGTCGTAAAAGGACTGAAATTAATTAAGTTATGTCAACACCACTGGAATATTGCCTGGAGATCAGCTAAGGAATTGGTAGTGGGCAAACAAGAAATTTAAGCTGTTTGTGCAGGGCAAGGTTTCTCCAACTGGAAGGTGGAAAGAATTGTGCTATCATCAACAAAACTATAGATAGGATTTCTAGTCAATGGGGAAAAGAGTGGGAGAAAGAACTGAACCTTGGGAAACACCAGTATTAGTGAGGAAGTTAGAAGACAGAGAGAAAATGTCAGGTTATCAAATTTCAAAAAAAAAAAAAAAAAGTCAACAACCATAAGCTGGAAGCTTATTTAGAAGACCTTCGTGCCAAATATAATCAAAGTCATTTGAAATTTCAAGAGCAACTGCTTGAGTTTCACCAAACTTTTCCAATGAATTTGTTCATAGATGGGTAAAAATAAGCCAGTATATCACCAGTGGATAAATACTAACGGAATCCATATTGGCATTCAGTGATCAGATGAAAGTTTCAAAATAGTTTAGGGGTAAGCAGTTAAAGGATTTCTCCATTACAGTCAGTTCTGCTATAACGCGGTACATGTGTTCCTAAATCTTCGCATTATGGTATTTCACGCATTAAAAACAACAGGGCTTACGGAAAAAATAAGATTTTTTCTATTTTTAGAAAATAGAAATCTGTGGTAGGGGCAGAGCACTAAAAAAAAAATGTTGTCTGGTAAGTAAAACACTAAAAAAAGTTAGAAATCCAATAAAATTGCTACCACAGGTTTAAACATCTTAAATTTCTAATAAATTAATAAAGGTTACAGTAACTATAGCACTGTTTCTTTTCTTTTTTTTTTTTTTTGGAATGTAAAATTTAAAACAGTAAAAAAAGATAAGCAATCAATAATGATGAACACAGCACACACAAATCGCACAAGTGAGATATGGAGTAAAAAGTACAAAGCTTAAAAAATAGGAATGAAGAGAAGGTTCTGAAAATTTATTTATGTTTTTCATATGATTGAAGATTTCATTTTACCATAACGTAAAAACCCACAGGATTACAGCTATCAGTATTATCACAAATGCAATAAGATTGAATTTACTACCGAGTTTAATTTACAATTAGATTGCACTAACAGAAAAGCTCAATAGATCAGGAACTAGAAATTGTTTTATGGTGGTGACCTCCAGAAATGTGCTCCTCTGCTCATGCTATATCACCTCACGAAATTTCTGTTCAAACAGAAAAATGTGAGCTCCTTAAAAAAAAGTGAGTCTGCCTACAATATCACCTGTTATCATGTGAATACAGTGAATGATAACAGTGTGTCTCTGATCAATACAACTACAACAAATGGAAATACAGTTCTAATACACTTGACATTTTTTAAGCTTTGTAAACTTGTATGTATTGCTGTGCAGGTCGCTATGTTCATCTGGGTGCCAGGTTTTGCATTCACCTGGTGTTACTTGCAGATGAAATCGCACATGAGCCAATGCAAAAATCGCATTATACTTGCAGTGTTCCCTAATATATCAGTCACGGTGGAGCAAATTCGCGTTGCGAAAATACGAGTAGAACTAACTGTACATTAGAAAGGGTAGGAGTGCAGTGAGACGATAACTGGATGGGAGGGATTTTTCACCCTAAAGTGTTCTTAGCATCAAGAGCTGTAAAAATTCCTATAACATCCATTGGACAAAAGACTACAGGAGACAGTGAGTGGAGCATACTGGGTATGGCAGGAGGTGGTTTACCAAGATCATCAATATACGAGCTAGAAGAAATGTGGGATGCTAGAAGGTGAGTTCATATTTGGCAGTAGTGGCAACAGAAATATCTGGTTTTGACAGAGATGGGCAAAAGTTGTGGCCAACAGCGATTGGCAAGAGACAAAAATGACTATAATTTGAAAATAATATCACCAGTTTTCTACTCTTTGCAAGATTTCTACTCTTAGCCTGTTCCAAATCTAATTTGGATTGATTAATAACTGCTTTGCAATTGTTATGAGCTTTGATGTAGGCAGAAAATGAACCCAGAGATTTGAATGCAAAGCTAGGATTCTAGCAAGATTTTAAGATGGCTTACTGGGTAGCTGCAAAGCACAAGGTTGTGATTAATGGACATTCTTCACATTGGTGTAATGGCAGAAGTGTGGTCCCCCAAGGATCGGTTCTTGGACCACCGTTGTTTTTGATTTTCATAAGCATTGACAACACAGCTGCAAAAGATATCTCAGAGTTATGATACAGGCAGATATTAAGTTCTCTGAGCAGTGTAAACAGGTGGCCAAGAAAGCTCATGGTGTTGTATCAATAATTTATTGAACAATAGCCTATAGAGATGACGCCTTCGTAGCCAGGTGGGAAGCAGCAGCAGTGCATAGCACACGCTTCTTGAATAGACCGGGGTTCGAGCCCGTCACCCCAAATACGGAGGATGTGGAAAGGTCAGGGAATGACCACTGCATATTCCCGGAGCAATATGGCCTTAGTTGCTAATGCTCCTAAAAACCAAATAACAACAACCTATAGAGATAGAGCAGTCACAATCCAACTGTAAGACTCGCTTGGAATAATGTGTCCAAGTACAGAGTCCTCTTCTTTAAAAAAAAAAAAAAAAAAAAAAAAAACAGGGTCCAAATATGAGCAACTTGTATGTAAGATCGACAAAAGGGTGACCATATGGAGAAAGACTTCGATTATTTTGTCTACAGAGCTTGACAACTCTGAGATGGGTTAGTAAAATCAATGAAAGCAAACTTTTCACTGTTACAAAGTATTCTAGAACTAGGGAATATAAATTCAAATTACAGGGGAAGAGATTTAGACTAGATTGTAGTCAGCTTATCTTTCAGCCAGCGTGTTGTTGATTACTGGAGCAGGTTACCTCCACAGGTAGTTAAAGTTGACAGCTTGAAGAAATTCAAAGGTCAACTGAATAGTTACCTATTGAGAAGGAAAGTGCATAATTTGTCTTTTTTATTTACACTTTTTTTTTTTTGGCTAGCACAGAAAAATCTTGCAGTTTCCTTGCACTATATGGCTAATACTAATACAGTAAACCCCCGCTATTCGCGGTATCTGTATTCACGGTTTCGCGATCGCTGATTTAATATAAAATGAAACCTAAAAAAATGTGAATTTTAAAGCGCCGTGAATATTATCCGCCATAAAAAAACATGGGTGTGGCTAAAATTATCTTTCCCAGTCAAAACAGCACTCAGTGGGTGGGGGGAAAGGGGTGACAAAATCGCAAGCGTGGATGTTTTTCGCTAATCCTTGTTCAGTATGTGTTATGCGCTTGTAATGGAAGTTTTCGTCGTTTGCTTTTAATTTATATGCTTATAAATTGAATAAATTTATCAATTTATAAATTGATATGCTTACAAAAGTGATAAATCTACCGTTTTGCAGTGTAAAACAGACTTTTTCGAGTGTGTTAACGGACGAAAGTGACTTTATTGTGGACAAGTTCTTTCTAACCCATACAAAAATATGGCTACGAATAACAAGAGAAATGTGAAAATATCAAAGAAGGTGATGACATTAGCGAATAAAATTGAGTTATTAGACAAAATTTCTAATGGTGAAAGTGTCTCCTCAGTGGAAAAACATTATAAAATCAATGAGTCGACGGTACAATCAATCAAAAAATCGGAAGAAAAAATCCGCCATAGTGTCCGGGAAAACGCGCTAATTGCTTCAACAATTTGCTCTGTAACTCGTGATGTTAAATTAGAAAAAATGGAAAACGCTTTAAATCTGTGGATAGAAGACCAAACTCAAAATAAAATTCTGTTAAGTTCACTCATCATTCATGAAAAGGCAAAACTCCTTTATCAACACTTTAGCAAAACTGGTGATAGCACTGGCGGGATAAGTTTTTTTTTGCTAGCAAAGGCGCTGGTTTAAAAGATTTGTTTGAAATTTCTAATAAATATTACATTTAATATTAAATTGTTTCTTATTTTCATTTCAATGCCATATGCTTGCATTTCACTATGTACATAGTCATATTATGAAGGTACATATAATACATAAATAGACAAAATTTTAGACTAGTTTTTCTTATATATTTCATACTTTGGAATGGAACCCCTTTATTACTATGGGAGCCATAACTCAGTATTCGCGTTTACGGTATTCGTGACATTTCTCAGGAATGTAATCCCCGCTATTCGCGGAGGTTTACTGTACTGATATTATGGCAGAAGCACGGACATTGATGGTGTCATATCTGTCACAGCGTTTGGACAAAATGAAGAGATTGATATCTTCTATACAAGTGCTGCAATTAGTATGTGAAGATAGGAGGTCCAAAGTGGCAGAAAAAAACAGCGTAGCCAGAGCGCCACCTTGGGGATCTCCTCTGTAGATGATGTGATTCAAATGAAATGTCTTTTATTCACTCAGATACCTTTGTTTGAGAATAGACTTGACAGTTTTTAATTAATCTCCCTGTAATCTAAAATATCTTTCAAATTATTGTCATCAAGGCATCAATTGAGACATAGCTTTATCATCTAAAAAGATTACATCACTATTTCCTTTGATACACAGAATCGTCTGGATTGCTACTCATGATCCTGTACATGTTGCAGGTTATTGACAAACTGAATAAACTATTTTGCATCAATGTCAAGCATGCATGAAGAAGTATTTAGGGATGGGAATACCAGAAGTATAAACAAATTATACCTGGGAGATAAATGATTTTGTGATAACTGAGAAAAAAATGGAAGAGAATTTCTTGATTCTGAAAGTAAATATGGCACCTGGGGTGGGGGGGGTTGATGGGATCTATCCAATTATATTACGTGGCAAAAGAGATAAGCAAACTCTTAGCCATAATTAAGAGGGTATCCCTGGATTAACAGAGATCCTTATGGACTGGAGATATGCAAATATCTCGCCATTTCACAAAGCTGGATCAATGGTTGAAATGAGTGATTAGACCTCTAACCTTAATTTCTGTTCCAGAGAAAATCATGGAGTCACTGGTTAAAAAATTAATGAAGGACCATCTAGATGGACATACAGTTATATAGCAGTCATAGCATGGAATTGTTAAGAGGTAATCTTATCTGACCAGTCTGACTGAATACTATGATGCAGTAACAAATAACAAATAAATTGAAAAAAAAATAATAATAATTTTGACAGCACGTACTTAAAGTTCAGAAAAGCTTTTGGTACTGTTCCACATTGCCCGCTGTACAAATTGGAGCAGTGCGGTCTTAGGGGCAAGGTTACTGCTATGGATAAAGGGATGGTTGAGTGAGAGAAGACAGGGAGTGACTATCAATGGGCACTATTCTTCTTGAACTAATATTATTAGTGGAGTCCCACATTGGTTCAGTGTGGATCCATTGCTGTTTTCAGTATTTATTAATGATATTGCTGAAGGCATATCAGGCTTAATGTCCAAGTTTGTAGATAATACAAAGGTTGGCAGGGTGATTGCAGTAGAATATATCCTGATTACACTAATCAGGATATATTCTACTGCAACAAGATCTGAAAAAATTGGACAGATGGGCTGAATGACATATGCAAGGTACTGAATATGGGTAGCAGTAATTGCAGTTAACATGTCGACTGCATTGTACCACAGAGAAGGTAGGAGAGAATGAAAATGACAAGGCAATCAGACATGAAGTTCAGTGAGCAGTGTACACAGGCTGCTAGGAGAACTCACAGAGTCAATGATATACAGAAATTTTCCCAGCATCGTAAACTAAACACCTGTCTGTAAATCTGACCGGGGTGTTTAAGGCTCTGCATTGAGTAAGCTAAATGTTGATAGCAAACTTACTCCAGCTTGGACAACACACATAAGGTAACACAAATTTAAACTGAGGAAGGATGGCTGCAGGAAAGATGAAAAGAAATTTGCTTCCAGCCAGAGGAAGCAACTACAGTCAAGTATCACTATAATGAAACTGAATGAATGGAAATATAATGAAAGTTTGCTACTGCACAGGTGTCATCTTTAAATTTTACATTTCAATCCAATTTACCAAAAACTGACTGTGGAATCACAGGGAATTCACATACCTCTGAGTTGTGCTGGATGCAAACATAATCCATTTTGTTCACACCACTGAAACCAAAATGCACCGATCACTAACAGTAAAAAACATACAATTTTCCAGTGCAGATGTACATCTTCCTTTAAGTCACTGCAACTTTAAGTCTTTCCACTGCATTCAATATACAAGAAAAAATACACAATGAAGAATGGAAAAAAAAAAAAAAAAAAAATGAACTACTGAGGTATGTGAAATCTTTCTCAATTTCTAACACATAAGAACAAAGACTGTGGGTTTCATTTTTGCTGAAATAATAGTCATGCTAGCTGTATACAAGCCGTACATTAAACAAGGGCTATATTATATATTAGGTATAATTGTACATACCCACTAAAAGAGAATATTCGTATTTTGGGATATTATTTGCTATTTAATCCATGAAAGAAGATGAAAGTGACATTCCTCTGATTTAGTAATGTCACTTATTCAGAGAAATACGTAACTTGCAGTTAACTGCTCTTGCAAATTACAGCTACGTAAGCCAGTCATAGAGTGCTTGCAAGGACCAGTGAACCATCTGACTTATGTAAGCAACTAAGAGTGAACAGAGATAGAGTAAAAATGCTCAATGTATAGGTATAATAATTTAATAAAAATATAGGCTGTATGGAATTAATTTTTTTTGTGTGTGCACAAATTAGGCTGCTATTTGTGAGAGATTAAGAACAGAAGCTGCTTCAGGAGCTTTCCTCTCATTTTCAAGAAATAATACTTTGCTAACCAAGTTAAAAGACAAAAGAAAAATTTTACTGCATACCTCCATGTCTGAATTGGAAATTTCTAACATCTAATTGGTGTATATACAGTCGGTCCTCGTATAACACGTGTTTACATTACACGGATTCGATCATACACGATTTATAAATAGGGGAACGCTATCTTATATAGCACGAACCGAATTCGCTTATACACGATTTGCCTTTGTGTTTACAAGAAATGGCAGTCGAACGCGGAATCACCCCAACTGAACGCAACACGATAGGAATGAAGAAGATTCTGAAAATGTATTTGTTTTTTTTATCAGTGAAGGGGAAACACATTTCACCATAATAACGTAAAAACCAATACAATTCCAGCTATCGATATAATCGCAAATGCAATTAGATCGAGTTTACTACCAGTTTATAACAGATTCCACTAGCAGAAACGCAACAGGAAATTGTTTTTATTGTTTTATGGTAGTAATCCCCAGAAATGTGCTTTAGTAAAATGTGAGGTGTTAATAGCGTATCTCAGCCTTTACGGTGTTGTTTATTCAGTTGCTACACACGCGCGCAGCTTTGTTTATGTGTATCAAGTGTGCCTCCTCGTTTTGTAATTGTGCTTTATTCCCTAAAAATGAGTAAAATGCTTAAAAGGTGTGAAAAGGAAGCATCCTGGTGAAGACACTACAGATTCAGAGAGAAAAAGAAAAGCAATATCGATAAACAGAGGAGGACTGAGTCAAAAATTCTTACCCGGGAAAATTTATAGTGGCCTCATACTACGGTTTATGGCCAAAATCACACCGGCCTCCGGCCCACCGGGATTTCCCGGGTAAGGCTTATGGCCAGTCCGCCTCTGTCGATAGAGAAAAAAATATGAAATTGTGAAACGCTTTGAGCAAAATGAAAGACCGTGTGATATTGCACGTGCTACAGACCTAAATGAGGCAATGCCGAGAATTACAAAGAATGCAGAGAAAATAAAAACAACTTTCACAGCGGGAACAACTCAAAGTGTAATTAAAATCCATTAGATTAAGACACAAGAATTGGGAGAGATGGAATGGCTGTCATCTGTTTGGATAGAAAATCAAACAAAAAACAAGTTTGCTTACGATAGAAGCAAAAGCAATATTTTATTACGTAATAAAATACATAAGCATTTTATTACAACTTACGTATTATAATTTATACTTACGTATTATAAAATACGTAAGTATTTTATTACGACTATTTTATTTAATATAATAAATTTTTTATAATATAATAAAAATAAATATTTTTTATTACTTATTATATTATAATAAAAATAAAAAAATATTATAATATTATTTTTTATTACGTATTTTAATCGTTATAAAATACGTAAGTATTTTATAAAGATTAAAATTACCCGATTATTTATTGTGTTTGGTAATGTTTTGGTTCCAAATGTGTGTTCAATCTTGATGTCGGCACCTAACCCCACTTTTCCCATAGGGCCTGTTGTTTATATTGCACGATTTTGCATTGCACGAGGGTTTCTAGGAACACAACTATCGTGCTATACGAGGACAGACTGTATTTTATTTATTATTATTAACTTTTTTTTTTTTTGGTTATGGTTTATTTTAGTGTTGTCATATACTCTTTCCTTTCAACCGTCTTCTGTCATTAACCTCTCTAAATAATGACTTATTCATACCCACAAAGAAAATATAATTCCACATAACATAAATAAAATTTCACAACTGTAATCAAACATACACTTTTCCAGTTGTTCTAAAGTGACATTAAACTGGTCAATGGCTCATACAAACAATGTATACCCAGCTTACCTATCTGCAATTGGCAAGAGCAGTCTATGCTGTGTTACAAAGTTCACTGAATAAGTGGCAATACTAAAAAAATAGGAATGTTACCTTTTTTTCATGAATTACAAGCAAATTACACAGCAAATAAAATCAAAAATATGTATACTCTCTCTTTAGCAGGTATGTACAATTACAAATAAAAAACAATATAGTGTTTATTTTAACGTACAGCTTGTAATTGAGCTGTATGGTTATGAAGAAATTAACTAAATTTCTCCACAGAATAACTGTTGTCTTTCTCATATTGTCTCAATTAATGTGTTAATAGTCCATCCATAAACATCTACCACAATGAAAATAAACAATTCTTAACATTTTAAATGAGAATTGTGAAAATTCAATAGTGTTAACAAGAGTATATGACTAAAAATTTCCCTTAATAATATTGGCATCGTCAGTGGCATTCTTGCTTTGGTGATTCTGGGGGAAGTCTCTTTGGACGAGTCATGTGCTTGCACTGTTGGTGGTGCACATCACTTTGTTCTTTCTTTTATTTTATTTGAATATTGGGGTGTTTTAAGATACAAGTATATCTTCCTAAGAATTTACCCTAGTTGTAGTATTTACTTGTTTTGTGGTAGTGTTTTCTTTTTTTTATAATAGTTTGGTAGACATAACCACATTTGTCTAATTGTAATAAAAAATATTGAAATTCTTATATTGCATAGATATTTCAAACCAGTTTAGATTGAAATGGACATATTTTGGTTTCTTGAACTTTGAATTAATGAGGTTTTACTGTACGGAGAAAGCATTTCCTGTACAAATCAAAACTTGTTAATTGCTAATAAGTCAATAATATTTTGATAAAATTATGTTATGTATATACAGAGGGGAAGAAATTTAGAAATCCTGAAACAAAATAAAACACATACCAACCCAGCTACAACTCTAACAAACACAGTACTTTTATCACGTAGGCGATTTTCTAGATCCATAAATGTCAACTTATTTGTGCTTACTTGAAAAGCATCGTTAGTCCACAAAACTCCAGATACTCTGCAAAAAAGAGAAAAGTATGGACACAACCAAGTTAATTGCAGTTGGCAGAAACTGTCACATATTCTAAATATATTTAAAACTCAGTACTACTGTAAGTCTCACTTACCTTGGGAATAATTCCTGTGTAATGACAATATTTGTCCCCATGATAAGGACAGCTTTTTTTTTTTCTTTTTTGTGATGTTAGAAAGTGCTCATTCAAGAAAATATATGTAGTCTCCTTGATTGATTTCAATATTATTTGTTTAAAGAAACTATTTCAACAATTCAAAATATGGTTTCAATTAATATTTTATTTATTTATCACAGCATTTTCCTAAACAGCCAGTAATGACCAGCAGAGATCATAAGCAGAGCAAAGTGAACAAGCATTCAGAATGAATGCAACACTTCATAGAGGTAAAGCATTTTGACTGTTTTACCTCTATGACTTCACAGTCATAGAGGTAAAACATTTCATTAACGGCTTTCTGTAAAATCAGCTAGAAAAATATATTAACAGATTATTTCAAAAAATATATATTAACAGACAACTTAAAAAATATATTAATATTTAGCTAATAATAAATTAAGACTAGGAGATACAAGCTAAAGGTTATAATGATTTATGCACCAACATCGAGCCATGATGATGAAGAGGTTGAAGAAATGTACACCGAAATTGAGAGTCTTCTAGATGAGCATAAAACCCACTACACTATTATTATGGGGGACTTAAATGCTAAAGTTGGAAAAAGACAAAACAGTGCAGAAAGGGGAACTATAGGAAATTTTAGAATTGGTGAAAGAAATGAAAGAGGTGAAAGACTTGTGGAATTTGCAGAATCTCAAGGACTGTCAGTAATGAACACTTTTTTCAAGAAAAGGGAGAAAGTGGACATGGAAAAGTCCAAATGGATTAACAACTAATGAAATCGACTTCATCCTCACTAACAGAAGATATATTGTGAATGATGTTACCATCCTGAATAAGGCAAATGTTGGAAGTGATCACAGAATGGTAAGATGTACACTTGATATAGATGTAGGAAAGGAAAGGAAAAAACTGACTCGAGTAAATAATACAAAGGTCTTTGAGATAACAGAAGAGGAGAAAAAGCAGTATGTACTGGAACGTAACAAGTTTGAACTTCTGCAGACTGCTGAGGACCAAGATATCGACGAGGAATATTACAACTTTCTGAAAGTGATAAAGCCCAAGAAATCTAAAGGGAAAAAGAAATCCAAAGAAGAAAAAATTAGTCAAGAAACACTTGTCATGATGAACCGAAGATGACAAATGAAGAGCAAGAAAAACACTGACAGGGAGAAAATTTGAGTATACTGAGTTATACAAAGCCATTAAAAAGAGACTCAGAGAGGACATAAGAAGATTTAATACAAGAAAAGTAGAACAAGCATTAAGGGAAAACAAAGGATTTAAATCAGCAGCCATGAGCGGTAATACAGAAAGACAAATGATACTGAAACTGAAGAATAGCAATGGTGTACTTATAAACAGCAGAGAGGGCATAATTCAAATAGCAGAAGACTACTATAGAGAATTATACAAGGAGCGAGGGAATGATGCCAGCAGTGAGGAAGATGGATTGCAAAGTAGCAACACATATGACATACCCGCTATTCTTCCTAATGAAGTAGAACATGCATTGAAGAAAATGAAGAATCAGAAAGCCCCTGGGGAAGATGAAGTTACTGTAGAGTTGTTAAAAATGGGAGGAAGAGACATAACACAAAAACTGGCAAGGCTATTCACAAAGTGCATTCGAAAAGGTATGACACCTAAGCAGTGGAATAATGCAATCATAGTTTTGCTGCATAAGAAAGGAGATAAATCAGAAATTGGAAATCATAGACCAATTAGCTTGTTATCCCACATCTACAAGTTGTTCACAAGGGTCATTACTAACAGATTAGAAAGAATACTTGATGAGAATCAACCGAAAGAGCAAGCTGGCTTTAGGACAGGATTCTCAACTATGGATCACCTTCACGTAATATCACAGCTAATGGAGAAAGCAAATGAATATAAAACACCATTATGCCTGGCATTTGTGGATTATGAAAAGGCATTTGACTCCATACAGCATAAGGCAATGTTTCGGGCACTGGAAAGACAAGGCATAGATACCCCATATATTATGATTTTGAAGAAAATATATGAGAGTGCTACCTCCTTTATTAGACTAGACAAAGACAGTAAGAAATTTAAAATCGAGAAAGGAGTTCGACAAGGAGCACAATATCTCCGAAGCTGTTTACTGCTGCCCTTGAGGAAGCTTTCAGAAGATTAGACTGGTCGCAGAAAGGAGTCAATGTGAATGGAGAGTACCTAAACCATTTACGATTTGCAGATGACATTGTGGTCATAAGCCACGATCCCAAAGAATTAGAGGAAAATCTTAATCAGTTATGTACAGTTAGTAAGGATTTAGGACTAAAGATGAATATGGCTAAAACAAAAGAAATGATGAACAAGTATGCCACAGAAAGGGAAATAATGATTGAAGGAGCAGTAATTGAAAAGGTGGAGTCATATACTTATCTGGGACAAGTTATTAGCTGTAATAATGATAAATGGCTGGAAGTCAAGAGAAGAATAAATTTTGGATGGATAGCATTCAGGAAATATAGTCACATACTGAAGAGCAATATCCCAGTTTGTCTGAAACATAAAATAATGAACCAATGTATACTCCCCACCATGACTTATGGAAGTGAAACTTGGGCACTCACCAAAAGAATGGAAGAGAAGCCCTGAACTACACAGCGAAGAATGGAACGAAGAATGGAATCAGACTG
This sequence comes from Mastigoproctus giganteus, assembly GCF_048544385.1. Lineage (NCBI taxonomy): Eukaryota > Metazoa > Arthropoda > Arachnida > Uropygi > Thelyphonidae > Mastigoproctus > Mastigoproctus giganteus. The sequence continues at coordinate 86,023,733 of NC_143588.1, read as the reverse complement.
TTGGATAAGAAGAGAAACACAAGGATTAGGCAGCAAACTCAAGTAAAGGACATACTTATCAAAACTAAAGAACTAAAATGGTCTTGGGCAGGATACATAGCTCGAAGACATGATGACAGATGGACTAAAAAAATAACAGAATGGTACCCAAGAGGAGCTAGAAGAAATCCTGGAAGACAAAGGCAGAGATGGATAGATGAAATTCATGAGTTTGTGGGTAGTAAATGGATGGCCAGTGCTCAAAACAGAAGAAACTGGAAAGTTGCTGGAGAGGCCTTCATCCTGCAGTGAATTGAAAATGGCTGATGATGATTATGAATAATAAATTTTATTAATATTTATTATAAGTAGTAGTAGTGGCATATGATGCAAGAAAGTAAGCTTATAAATCGTCTCCAATAATTTGTCTAGTTCTTCCTTAAATTTATTCAAACTGATCTCCACTCCTACAGTAACACCTGAAGTTTCTTCTAACAATCAACCAACTGCTGGGTGAAGCAAACCTCTGCATATCTATCTTATAACCATCCTTCCTCAATCTGAATTTATGCCCCATTCATGTCTGTAGTCTAAGCAAGGGGAAAAATGCCATCAGCATTGAGCTTGCTCAATACATTTGTCTTCAGATGTAAAAATTTGCAGAACCGAAGACTGTCTTGGTAAGACCACCCTTTTGTTCCCTTCACAAATTTCTAATCTTGTTGCCCTTCTCTGCACCCATTCCAGCAGATCTATATGCTTCCTAAAATGAGGCCTCCAGGCCTATATGCAGTATTCAAGATGCAGCCTAATCATTGCCTAATAAAATATGATAATCACTTTCTGATCCCTGCTAGCAAAGTTCCTGTATATCATACACAAAATCTCATGAGCTGTGGTGGCACCCTGTATGCATTACTCAGAGAACTCGATATCTGATCCCTAGGTCTTTTTAAGTTTCCACTACCCTGAGTGCATTAATCCCATATTAACATACCACACAGTTTGTATGTTAATATGGGATTAATTCTACCCATACACTGTACCTTGTATTTGTCAATATTAAACAGACTGCCATTTCTCAGCACAACTGCCTAATTTTTCTAGACCTTGTTGCAATAGCATAATGTCATTACCGTCATTAACCACCCTGCCAACCTTTATCATCAGGAAACTTAGACATTAAGCCTAATATACCTTCATCAATATCATTAATAAATATATAAAACAACAATGGCCACAGCACTGAACCATGGGGGACTCCGTCAGTAATTAGCCCATGAAGAGCAGTGTCCATTTGATCAGACAAGATCCCGCCTTAACAAATCCATGATGATGTGACTGAAGTATAACTGCATTCCTGTCTGGATTGTCCTGAATTACTTCTTTAACTATACACTCCATTATTTTCCCTGAAACAGAAGTTAAGCTAACAGGTCTGTAATTACTCATGCCACCTTTTGATTTCCCTTTGTGAACTGGGGATATATTTGTATATCTCCAGTCCATAAGGATCTCTCCTGAATCCAAAGATGTTCTCATAATTATTATATAATTATGAGAACCACTCTCATAATATAAGCGGATGACCTCATCCACCCCAGGTAACTTTATGTTAAGTTTCAACAATTTCTCTTTCACTTTCCTCTCAGTTATCACAAAATCACTTAGCTCCCTGATATATTTCGATGAACTTCTGGCATTCCCCTCTAAAAAACTCCTTGTGTGAATTTATATGCAAAATATCTATTCAGTTTTTCATCAACTTGAGCAGGATCATCAACAGTTAAACCATTGACATCAAGTGGACCAATGTGATTCAGCCCCTCCCTTCTACTGTTAAAATAGGTAAAGAAGTCTTTCCTAATCTTCTTGGCATTCTTTGCCAGAGACTTCTTGTAATCTGCCTTAACTTGCCTAACCTCCTTTGTAACTTGATTACAGACCAGTTTATATCTACCATATACTCCTGCATCACCTTATAATTTATATGCATCCCATGGATTTTTCTTCTTTGCCACAAGTCTCATCAGTTCATCTGACTTCCATTTCAGATGAAGTTTTAAACAGTATTTCTAAGTTGGTATGAAATGCCTAGCAAACTTCTACAATCACTTCCCTTAATGCTTTCCATTTAGAATTTGATGTTGGTAACACCATCAGATGGACATGCTGTTTAGAATTTAAAAATCTGAGACCACTGCAGTCACCCATATGAAAGAAAAAGTAGTTCCCTTTACCCTTGACAGTAGTTATGTCTTTAAGTAAATTCCACATCAGCACACTGTGATCACTGCCACCTAGAGGGTCTTTTACCTGTAGGTTCTTAATGCATGAAGAATAATGAGATCAATAGTAGTGCTTCCTCTCATTGCTCTTCTCTAACAGGCTGCTGTAGAAAACAGCCATCCAATAAATCTACAAAAGTCTTCTTAGTGTGTGAGTGACGAACTCACAAGATCCAGCCAATATCTGGAAAGTTAAAATCTCCCATTATAACATATTCAGTTTTACTGGCCCACTATTTCTCTGTACAGCTGTTTGTTGTACTCTTCAGAGTCATTATGCTTATAACACACTTCTACTCTCATTTTTGCTTTCCCAGTGATTATGTCACACCAAACTGACTCAACATTCCATTGGCCACCCATGTCAACTGGATGACTTGCCTTAGATTTAATATGCTTCTTTAACTATGAGCATAACTCAACCCCACCCCACCTCCTGTCCTTTCTCTACCTGAACAAAACTATGTCAATTAGGACTCATCAAGGATCCTAAATGTACCTGTGGAGCAGATGATGGATGAGCACATATACTATATAACTGTCCCAACTATCATCTTCACAGATGTGCACTAATGTCAAAGATAGAACCAATAAATTGGTGAGATGAACATCTGCTTATCTCTGATGAAACACACTACATGGTTTCCTGTAACTTTACTACTAATCACTACTGATTATCGGTAGTGATTCTTCATGCATTAAGAATCTGCAGATAAAGGAACCACTAGGTGAGAGTGAACCCTTCCCTTTACTCAAAGGTAAAGGGAAGGGTTTTTGCTTTCATAAAGGTGACTACGGTGGTCTGAGACAGTATTTAAATTCTATACGGTGGGATCAACTGAAGATGTTACCAACAGCAAATTCAAAATGAGAAGCATTCAAAGAATTAATCTTGGAAGCTACTAGGCTTTTCATTTAGGCCTAAATCTTGAACAATATTTCTTAGTTTTCAACTAAGAAATATTGTTCAAGATTTAGGCCTAAATGGAGGTCAGATGAACTAATTAGACATGTTGTTGTTGTTGTTGCTGTTTTGGTTTTTAGGAGCATTAGCAACTAAGTCCATATTGCTCCGGGATATGCGGTGGTCATTCCCTGACCTTTCCGAATCCTCCGTATTTGGTTGTGACGGGTTTGAACCCCGGTCTAATCAAGAAGCATGTGCTACGCATTGCTGCTCCTTCCCACCTGGCTACGGAGGCACCAATTAGACATGTGACAGAGAAGAAAAATGCATGGGATACATATAAAATAACAGGTGACACAGAAGCCTATGACAGATATAAGTTAGTCTTTAACCAAGTCACAAAGGAGGTTAGGCAGGCGAAGGCAGATTACGAGAAATCTTTGGTGAAGGATGCAAAGAAAAACAGCAAAGAGTTCTTTACTTATGTGAACTCTAGAAGGAAGGGGATGAATCAGATTGGTTCACTTGATATCGGTGGTTCAACTGTTGATGATCCTGCTCAGGTAGCTAACAAACTAAATGAATATTTTGCACCTACATTCATACATGAGGAGTTATTCGGGGAGGGAAATGCAGAGGTGTATTAAACTCTGGCAGTAAGCAAGATAATCTTGTAATAACTGAGAGTAAAGTGGAGGAGAAACTGTTGAAGATAAACATAAGAAAGGCACCTGGGGTGGTTGGTTGGTTGGTTATTAGGATTTTTATGGCGCATCAGCAACTAAGGCTATAGTGCGCCAAGCCTGGGGTGGATGGGATCTATCCAGTTATATTAAAGGAGGCAGCAAAGGAAGTTGTTGTTGTTGTTATTTGGTTTTTAGGAGCATTAGCAACTAAGGCTATATTGCTCCCGGGATATGCGGGGGTCAGTCCCTGACCTTTCCGCATCCTCCGTATTTGGTGGTGACGGGCTCGAACCCCGGTCTAATCAAGAAGTGTGTGCTACGCACTGCTGCTCCTTCCCACCTGGCTACGGAGGCGCCATCACAAAGGAAGTAAGCAAACCCTTAATTATTAGAGCTTCCCTGGACTCAAGGGAGGTACCCGTGGACTGTAGATGTGAAATTTTGACCCCAATCCACAAAGGAGGATCAAAGGGAGACACAGGTAATTACAGACCTGTTAGTTTAACTTCTGTTTCAGGGAAATTAATGGAGGCACTGGTTAAAGAAGCACTGCAGGATCATCTAGGCAAGACTTCATTTATCGCTTGGACACAGCATGGGTTTGTTAAGGGGAAGTCTTGTCTTACTAATTTGATTGGATACTATGATGTAGTCACCAAGGAACTAGATGCAAAGAATAACTTTGATATCATATATTTGGATTTCAGGAAAGTGTTTGACATTGTTGCGCATGGAAGACTATTGTACAAATTGGAGCAGAATGGTATTAAGGATAAGTTGCTACAATGGATAAAAGGATGGGAGAAGACAGAGGGTGGTAATCACCTCTGGACTCTTCGTGGACTAATGTTATTAGTGGAGTCCCACAGGTTCGGTGTTGGGTCCACTGTTGTTTTGTATATTTATCAATGATATTGATGAAGGTATATCAGGCTTAATGTCGAAGTTTGCAGATGATACAAAGGTTGGCAGGGTTGTTAATGACACTAATGACAGTGCACTGCTGAAACAGGATCTAGAAAAGTTGAGTAGATGGGCTAAGAAATGGCAACTGAAGTTTAACCTTGACAAATGCAAAGTACTGCATATGGGTAGAAGTAACCCCAGAGAAACGTACCAACTGTGCGGTACTACACTTAAGGTGGTAGAAAATGAAAAAGACCTTGGAGTAATTGTGCAGTCAGATATGAAGTTTTCTGAGCAATGCAGACAGGCTGCCAGGGCAGGTCATGGGGTTTTGTCAATGATATATAGGAATTTTGCTAGAAGGGAAAAGGAGGTGATTGTCCCTCTGTATAAGGCAATGGTCAGGCCACGCCTTGAGTACTGCGTACAGGTGTGGAGGCCTCATTTTAGGAAGGATCTAGATTTGCTTGAGCATGTACAGAGAAGGGCAACAAGATTGGTGAAGGGAATGAAGGGATCCTCTTACCAAGAGAGGCTTAAGTTCTGCAAATTGCAGTGGCTGGAGACTAGGCACCTGCGCGGTGATCTGATTGAGGTGTATAAGGCCTTGAATGGGTTGAGCACGCTGAATTCTGATGGGATCCTTCCACTTGTTCAGATTACGAACCTAAGGGGGCATAAATTCAAATTAAGAAAAGACAGATGCAAAAAAGATGTGTGGAAATTTGCGTTTAGCCAGCGGGTGGTTAATTGCTGGAACAAACTTCCATCTGTCATTGTGGAAGTTGATAGGTTAAATAAATTTAAGGAGGAACTGGACAAATATTTAGAGGGGACTGTTTTGTAATTTTTTTTTTTTTTTTTTTTTTTTTGGCTGATGTTGCATAAGCTCATACACTTGCTTCCTTGCATCACATGCCACTACTACTACTACACTGCTCTTCATGAGTGGAATCCCTTAGGGTTCAGCATTGGGTCCATTGTTGTTTTCTGTATTTATAAATGATATTGATGATGGTATATCAGGCTTAATGTCCAAGTTTGCAGACAATACAAAGGTTGGTAGGGTTGTTAATGACACTAATGACAGTACACGGCTGCAACAAGATCTAGAAAAGTTGAGCAGATGGGGGCTGAGAGATGGCAAATGAAGTTTAACATTGAGAAATGTAAAGTACTACATATGGGAATCAGTAACCCCAGAGTAACGTATCAACTCTGTGGTACTACACTGATAGTAGTAGAGAATGAAAAGGACCTGGGGGTAATTATGCATGCAGATATGAAGTTTTCTGAGCAGTGCAGACGGTCTGCAAGAGTAGCTCATGGTGTTTTGTCTTGTCAATGATATACAGGAATTTTTCTAGCAGGGATAAGGAGGTGATTATCCCCTTGTATAAGGCAATGGTCAGGCCACACCTTGAGTACTGTATACAGGTCTGGAGGCCTCATTTTAAGAAGGATGTAGAGCTATTGGAACGAGTACAGAGAAGGGCAACAAGATTAGTGAATGGAACAAAGGTTGCTCTTACGAAGAAAGGATTAGGTTTTGCAAATTACAGTGTCTGGAGACTTGGCACCTGCCAGGTGATCTGATTGAGCTGTATAATGCCTTGAATGGTTTGGGCATGCTCAATGCTGATGGGATTCTTCCTCTTGCCTTTAGCCAGTGGGTGGTTGATTGCTGGAACAAACTTCCATCTGTTGTTGTAGAAGTTGATAGCTTAAATAGATTCAAGGCAGAACTTGACAAACATTTGGAATGAGTGCATGGGTGAAGGGTGTGTTTTTTTTTTTATTTGGCTGATGCTATATAAGCTTGCTTTCTTGCATCATGTGCCTTTGCTAATGCTACTCAGAAAGCCTTTGAAACAAGGAGAAGCACCCAGATGGTGAAACCCCCCACCTACTTAGATAATCAGAACTACCTGAACCATGAAAATTCTCAGTACAGACAAACCTAAACAAGACAGGCCTGTCAGAATGTTTCCCACCCACATAGCAACAATATATAATCTCCTTGATGGATTTCAATATTATTTGTTTAGAGAAACTATTTCAACAATTTAAAATATAGTCGATAGAATATCTACAATATAAATTGCATATATGTTAAATGTAATTTATATGTCCTTATGAATCAGTAAACAAAATGTGTATAAAGAGTAACATGTTTTTGGGTACATCAGGTTACTCTGGCTGTATTCAGCCAGAGTAACCTCATTTGAATGTCTAAAAATGGATTACAGCCATTATATGTTTGAGAGCTTGTGCTTCCAGTGTTTTCACCCAAGAAAATATCCAATCCTCCCCCCAAAATTATCATGTTCCCATACTTCAATGTAACAACTTTCATAATTGAATGTAATAATGCTTAAATGCATCATTATCTCGCCACATATGCCCATGCATATATGTATAAATGTTTATGTGAATGAATGTGTCCAAATATGCTTATATATACCTAAGCACTAGGGTGTATACAGGGTGTTTCAGTTAAACGTTTCAGAACTTCTAAGAGGGGTAGGGTACATCCTGACAACTCGAAATCATATAGCAATGTGGGGTTGGAAATGCTTTCCTGAAGCGGTGTTGTACACAGAAGCACCATAAAGAAAAGAGACCATAAGTGAGAAATCGTTTTAATAATACATAAAAAGAAGCAAAAGGTACATGGATTAAAGTAAGTGTTCGAAGTTTATTCCACGGGCTACAATGCACGCCTCACATCTCCGACGCATGGACATCCGAACATTCTGGAATACTCCAGGCGAATTTCGAATTTCTTCGACAGCTACTGCGATTTCTTGCAACCAGCTCCTCAGCATTGTCAACAGGGGTGTCATAAACTAGCGATTTCATATGACCCCAGAAATAAAAATCAAGACATGATAGGTCGGGTGACCGAGCAGGCCAACGCACGGGACCACCACGTCCGATCCACTGTTGACCAAATGTGACATCCAGGTAGTTACGAACATCTCCGCTATAATGGGCAGGGGCTCCATCGTGTTGGAACCACATTGTCTGTTGCGTCGATGCAGAAATCTGTTCATCTCTCAAAAGTTGTGGCAATACTTGCTGCAGAAAGATCAAGTAGATAGGTCCGGTTAGACGACACGGTAACAGGTAAGGTCCGATGAGGTGATCTCCCATAATACCGGCCCATTCATTGACCGAAAATCGAATCTGTGCTGCACGACGTCGCACGATGATTTCTGTGTACAATACCGCTTCAGGAAAGCATTTCCGACCCCACATTGCTATATGGTTTCGAGTTGTCAGGATGTACCCTACCCCTCTTAGAAGTTCTGAAACGTTTAACTGAAACACCCTGTATATACATGTACGTGAGCGTTTTCTAGTGCATATAGATGCAAGGCTTACCTGAATGTCTACGTCCAGTAGGAGCTCGCTATCACAGCTGCTGTGATGGGAGCAAGCAAATGCACAAAGCAAGGGTGAGAGGACAACAAAGTCCACTGGAAGTTCTCTATCAGGTTGCCATGGTGGACATAAGCCTGTGAATGAATATAAGATTAGAAAGAATGTCTATGTCTATCTGGGCTATCTATCACAGCCGCCATGATAGGAGCAAGTATGTGAGAAATGCAAAGGATGAGTGAATGTCTATATTAGCTGGAGCTCTGTGTCACATCTGGCATGGCTAACACTTAAATGAAACAATAGGGATGTGTGAATGTATATGTTGTTATTGTTATTTGGTTTTTAGGAGCATTAGCAACTAAGGCCATATTGCTCCGGGAATATGCGGTGGTCATTCCCTGACCTTTCCGCATCCTCCGTACGGGCTCGAACCCCGGTCTAATCAAGAAGCGTGTGCTACGCACTGCTGCTCCTTCCCACCTGGCTACGGAGGCGCCTGAATGTGTATGTACCCACCTTGTTGAATGAACGAATGTGAATGACTGCAGTAAATATTATATGGGTATATATCCCTGTTATATGTGAGTGAATATAATTTGTATGTGAATATGTTAACACTTAACCTGCAAAAAAAAAAAAAAAAAAAAAAAAGAGTGTCCTGCTCATATTCAGAGTGCTGTGTCAAATGAACAGGATATAATGTGTAGCACTGGTGAATGAGAATGTCAATTAACTCTGAATGTGAACACACACACACACTAAAAAAAATGGGTTTGCATGGGAGACAATAACACATTTGTATTTAGGAAGATACTGTTCTGTGCAAGGTGATGAATGGGCCAAGACAAACGTGAAAGAGGAAGTCATTATAAATTCCAAATTGTTGTGTCCCCCTAAATATGTATCAAAGGGGGGGTTCCCCCTCTGTATATGTCTGCATGATAGGTGAATAATTGGCTAGTGTCTATGTGGCGTGCACGTGTGTGTGTGTGTGTGTTCTGACAGATGCCCCCCAACTTGAACAACTAGGCAGTGGGGCAACCTAACAGGAAGCCCTCCTGCTTTTTTGATAACCATGCAGTCCCCCTTGGTGGCATGCAGCTAGTCTGGCCAGTGTGAGATTTATTTCAATATACTGACAACTACAGCAGCAATCCCCCCCCCCCATAAGGCACCCTGTCCTTATGACTTTATGAGCTCTGCTGCTCCTCTCCACTTCCCACCCCTAATTTTTTCCTGGTGGGCCCTACACCCCAAACTTTTCTCTGTTCTTAACAGTCTCCCCCCTTTAAGGATGGGCTACCCAACAAGGGTGTCCTTCTGTTCCCTTAACTTTGTTTCCTGGTGGACATTTCCCTACCATCTATCTCCTTTACCTTCATCCCAACTTGAACTATCACCCATATACTCCTTTTCCAATAAAAACTTCAACTTTTTTCAGGGCCCTCCCTACCAAGCTCTAGTGATCCTAACATTAGTGTACATGCACCTGTTCTTACTCTAATTACCTTAACACAGCCCATGTATTCACTTGTTTCATGATGACTCACAGCAGGACTTGAAATCCCTGAAATCTTGCTTTCCTGGTTGCTGTGTATTTCAACAGAAGCAATGCAAGAATCACTTTCAACTCTGCCTACAATTCCAGTTGATCTATTAATCAATGTATCCCCCTAGCTCTCATTGTTCCGACCCACGTAACGCTACCTTGATAACATCAGCAAATATTCCTGCTCTCCTTCTATTTAAGTGTATCCCGTTCCCAAAAAAACAGTCTCTCCTGTTAACAAGCAGAGACCACACTAAGAAAATTCTATCACATGAGTCATGCATGGTCTCTCCAGGGCCAAATTGGTTGGCAAGGTTCTCAACTGTACACACTTTCAAATTTAATCCTAACTAGTGATTTTTTGCCAACATTACCCTGCACTTGTTTAGTAAGTCCTCAGATCTCGTACTCTTAATTTCATTACTGCCTACATATACAACAATAACACTTTTTGTGACCTTAAAGATGATATCTGCTCTAGAATGTCATCTATTGGCAGACATACCTTGGTTCTATTCCACTTATCCCTTTTGCACAACATATCCCATTTCATTGACAATAGTCACCGACAATAACCACCTCCTATAGGACCAGTGCATTCTGCCTTCAGGACTGCCAGTGTTGCCTGATACACATATGTTAATAAATTAATATATTTTTAAATCTGACTGTATAGGAGCTATTAATTAAATGTTTTACCTCTATGCAGTGAAGTGTTATTCCATTCTGATTATTGTCTACCTATGTATAACCATGCTCTGTGCAAACAGATTAGCGCAATTGCTCATTCCCTTACAATGTTCACATAAAAAGGAACCATGTAATTGTCTGTAACCATTCCATGCTTGTTTCTTTTGTTCATGTTCAATCAAACTTTCAACCTCACTCAACATCCATTTTAGCATCTTATGCTTATGGAATTTGACCACTGGTATGAATACATTTGGGACGTCAAGGATAAATCCCTTGAGCATTTTTCATTGTATCCAACGCCATAACAGTAGTCACTCTAATTAAATGAGCCCAATACATCACTTTCCATTGTAATCCCCTTTCTTGAAATTGAATCTCTCATCTTTGCCTGCTATTACACAGGTTTCTTTAGATATAATACATTTTATGGTATTGTGGTCACTTATCCGAGCTTGTCTGAAAGAGTACAAGGGCTCCTTAGTGAGAGCTAGATCCAGGATATTAGAACCCCTTTGTACTCTTTCAGGCATGCTCGGATAAGTAGCAATCATTCAGTTTGTTCAAAAACCTTCTTACCATATATTTCAGTCTATAAATGGTAGCTTGAAATTGCCCATAATGTTTGGCCTGATGAAACAGGAAGGGGTGTGTTTTTTTTTTGTTTTTTTGGCTGATGCTATATAAACTTGCTTTCTTGCATCATATGCCTCTACTAATGCTAATGCTAATAATAAGACAGTCATACTTGCTGGCCCATTCAAATTGCCAAAAGAAATTTTTGTCATACTCCTTAGAATCATTTGGCTTATAGCATACCCCCACTATCATCTCCCCTTTACTGCAAGTCATTTCATACCACACTAATTCAACATTTGCATTACCTTGATCTGACTCAGGGAAAATTCTTGTTGCCTTTAAGCAGTTTTTGATTGGAAGCATTATTCCTCCATCTCTCTGTCCTTCCCTATCTCTCCTTAACATACAGTATTCGTTGAAATGAAATTCTTCAACTTATATCTTTGAGCGGCATGTTTCAGTACACCCAACCATATCAGCATTACTTGACCTGATCAAATGCTCAAATTCATTTAAGTTGTTTAAATTATTACAATATTTCTAGCATTACTGCATAGACAAGTTGTCAAAAGCAATAAAATTTTTTATTTTATTGCTTTTGACAACCTTGATATACCCCTTATAGTTTACTTAAAAGTGTTTTTCCATATGGTCCTTGACTGCTGTTGGACTTTGCTTCTATTACACTTTCCCTATCAGTGTTTAAGGTTATTAATGGTTGGACACATGCACTCTCAGAGAGGGTGCACATGTAATTTTGCCCCACAATGACCTAAGCTGATCTTGTGCTAACTTTCCTAACCCCTCTAAACTCTTGATGCATCCTCAATGGCATTATCAAAAACTTTGCACCTCTGCTGTTTAAGTGAAAACTATTTTTACAATTACTTTATTATTACATATTACAGAACAGAACTTTGTGTTCTGCAATATGTAATAAATAAGTGATTTGTAATAAAAGGAAATAAAAATATTTTATTGTAATATTTACAATGAAGTATTATTAATTTTATGCCAAAAGTGATCTAGGCCATGATAAATTAGATTTTTTTAATATGGATCACAAAGAAAGCTACCCATAATTGGTGACACTCTTCTAGAATATAAATGTCTGTTACTTAGAACTTCCAGTTGTCCCAATGTCAAATATCAAAGCTTTTACTGTACATACAGTTTTATTGGGTTCATTAATCACAATGACAAAAGTTCCAATAATGCTAAACTATAAACCAAAAAGCAGTTAGAAAGTAGTATTAAGATCTATCCCCAAGGTTCAGGCCATTACTCCATCCATCCATTTCATCATATTTTAATCTGCTCAAAATACATTCATCAGTTCTGAGTAGACAGAAATACTTTCCCATTGAAATTATAATCCCTTATCCAATAAAGCTTGGTTTCTAAAAATAAAATCTGTTCAACTGAGAAGTTTTGGATTTTTTCTATTAAAAAAAATACCAAAAGTAGATATTTCCTTCTTAAAAAGAGCATTAATTGAGTTTTTCATTGCATTTCAATGAATTTCTCCCAATTTCTTATTAATAGGCATAAGAACATTAACTTGATTTTAAGAGACAACACTGTAAAAAATTTATAAAATATATTAAATATAAACAGTGAATATTAAGTAACTTAACATAAAAATATGTAAATGTTGTGAAATAAACATATTAATCTAAATATAAGAAAACAATCTATTTGCAGGGATTCAAAAGAAAAAGAAAAACAAAAAAAATAATAATAAACACACGGATCAATGTAATGCAAATTAATTTGTATGTATAACTGATATTAAATATTAAATCAAAATTAATGCTAGTAGCATGGCAAAACTGTTGAGCAAAAAATAATAAATTAAATAATGATTAATCAACAGAGAGGGAGAGAAGAAAAGGTGAGACTAAAAATTGTAGCAGAAAATCTCCAAATAATTTAGAAAATCCAATTCAAAATAATAAGTCAATTTTAAAATTTAGAGCCAATTACATAAGAAAATAGCGGCACCGCCCCTCGTAAGGTGCCAGTTCCGAATTACGTGAAATATCACAAATAGAGACTAAACTAACAACAATAAAATAAAACCAAAATAAAAAAATTAAATTGACCATTATGCCCCATATCAACAGAGGACCACAAGGCCGCATTTCAATCACTAGACAAATCGCCACAAACGAAGACCAGTCTGCCACCTGATACCCAATCGAACTGCCAATGCAGAGGATTTGAATAGCGGTGGTCCTTATGCAGCGAAAAATAAAAATATAGAACAGACAGACTAGCACTCCAGCGCGGACTGGTCCTTCGATCGGTTCGCCTTTGCAGCGATTCCCTGACCATTATTGGCCTTGTGGTCCTCCGCTGATATGGGGCATAATGGTCAGTCTAATTTTGTTATTTTGGTTTTTATTTTATTGTTGTTAGTTTAGTCTCTATTTGTGATATTTCACGTAATTTGGAACTGGCACCTTACGAGGGGGGGGTGCGCTAAATTCTTATGTAATTGGCTCTAAATTTTAAAATTTACTTATTATTTTGAATTGGATTTTCTATATTATTTGGAGATTTTCTGCTACAATTTTTAGTCTAACCTTTTCTTCTCTCTCCCTGTTGATTAATCATTATGTTAATTTATTTTTTCCCACAAGAGTTTTGCCATGCTACTGACATTAATTTTGATTTAATATTTAATATCAGTTATACATTGAGCATCATGTGGAGGAATGTGCATTTTGCTGCCTCTAATGATAGCTTTATATTTATTTTCTTAATTTTAGTATCATGTTTTGTACCTTTTTTTATTTTTTTAACTACTTCATTATGCTAATATATATATATATATATATATATATATTACTAAAAATACTTTGTTAAAGGTAAGCATCATATGGCATGATTTGCATATAAGGAATGGAAGGTAAAACAGTGGAATTTGCAGCTAGCAACGTGGTGCTCCCTTTGGAACAATACATTTCTGTTGTCAGCTGTTATCATCAAAAAGATAATTCCATGGCTGCCCTCAAAGCCTACAGAAGAGAACAAAGAATGCAAAAAGTAAAGGTAATTGCTCAGTTTAATCCTTGTAGGCTCTGATATCAAAGTTTGAACAGACTAGATATATTACTAATAAAAAATGAAAAGGTCATCCCTCGATACTGCACTCTCCTAAGGTAGAGTGCAGTATATTACTAATAAAAAATGAAAAGGTCATCCCTCAATACTGCATTCTCCTAAGGTAGAAACCATTGCCAATATTAATCCAACTGTAAAAGAATTATCCCCAACTTCATCTCTTAGGAGAATGCAGTTCAAGAGAAGTCAAGATATTTAAAAATTCTCAAGACATACATATTCAAAACAATGACCAAGATCTAGAAACTGATTCCTTATAAGTTTAAAACAGTTCAAGAGTTGTTGCTGTTCTAATCCAGATCTATATGGATTGCACACACCTGAGTATTATTCAACTTCAATAAGATGAACAATGGCTATATTGCATTTTATGGTTTGATGATGTTTACTTTTACTTAATGGTGCAGTTAATACATAACTGTATTGTGTGGGCTGAAGAAAACCCACATACAATGAATAACAAACCATTACACAATGAGAAGGCAAAACTAACATGAGGTTTCATATACCTCCACTTACAAAACTGAACTTTTTTTTTTTTTTTGATGAAATTGTTATTGGATTGTTACTTTCTTATTGTATTTATCAATGTACAGATCCAATATTTAATAAAGCTTGGTTTTGGAATATAAAACTTAGGTTCATCTGAGAAGTTTGGGATTAAGACTATTAAAAACCATCAAATACAGACATTCCCTTATTTAAGGATGTGATTTAAAATGTTGCCATTCCTTACTTCAGATGGGGCGGGAAGAAAGGTAATCCTTCAACAGGACAAAACATCCCTACCGGAGATGGAGAGAATTCATTATGAACAAAACATTCTGATGGAAGAAACATCATAATTTCATTACTTGAATGAATCGGAGCTGTTATTGATTCAGTGGGACACTGTTTTGAGCAATATTTGTAGCCATGTAAATTAAGGACCCACAATAACACTTGGCTATTGTGTTTTCTTGAGTGTAGATTAATATGTTTACATTTACATAATTTTATATTAATTTGATAAATTTGCAACCACTTTGCACTATGAATAAAATTAATTGAACACAAACTAAATTAAAAACATTTAACTAAAAATAAAACTGCTCAAGCCACACAATATTTTCAAGGAAACTTATTTCCTTCTTTCCTTATCTTTAATTACCTTAATATTCATTTAAATAATTATAAGCATAATATAGTAACATCATCATAAAATGCTGGGGTGTGTAAAATGATTTCGACTATATCTACTAAAGTTGTAAAACTATAGTTTCCATCACTGGATATATGTTCCAGCCTCTATCATAGCAAATTACTTCATATTGTAAACATTTCTCACTTGAAATGATTCTTTCCATTTCCTTTTCTCCTTCTCATCCCTGCTCCAAGTTTGTGTGCTAGCACTGTTATCCACAAAGAATAAGGCCATTCTGCCAAGTCCTGTCATGGTATTTTCAATGATGTTGTTTTCCATTATTTCAGGGGTTTAATAATTTTTATAATTTTGATTATGATCAACAGTATCACAATGCAGTACAATCCCATTCTCGCACTCTTAATATGAAAGCATGCATATCCTGATCAGAAGTAGATTAACTTTACTTACCTATTATAACATTCAAGGGGTATATTCCTGCCCTTCTTTGGAGGTGAGCACCAGTCAAATTCATCTATTGTTGTATATGGTATTAACCTTCCATTCCAGTAACATTCAAATATTGGCCTTTTACCTCTAGCTGGTCGCACATCATTATGAAAATAGTCATGGTCATCTTCTGGATCTGAAAATATTAGTATTAGTATTAGCAGTGACAAATGATGCAAGAAAGCAAGCTTATACAGCATCAGCCAAAAAAAAAAAAAAATTCCCACATCACTTGTCCATCCTGCCAATATCTCAAAAATAAGCAAAGAAATCTGCGAAACTTTCAGCATAAAAAAAAATATAATGGAAATAAAAAAAAAAAAAATTTTTTCCATAAAATTTAAAATTAATTTTGATGAAATATAAAGTAAACTAATTAAGCCAATTAGAAAACAATAATAAAATTTATTAACCAGTGTCACATTCTATTCACCTTTACTTTAAGTATATATATGCTAATAATAAATGATGTACTTAATTTTTTTTATTATCATTGAGCATTCCTTTAAAATAGTGGAAAATCTTTTAAAAGTACAGGTAACTTGAATTTAGCAGTGTGAGACAAACTATGAATCAATGGACACATCAAATACAAACTCAAAATTCACATATAAATGTAATTAAAATTTAAAGCATCAAGTCTTTACTGAGACACATTCATTATTATAATATAGCAGAGGAAATCTGGGTTCATCCTAACTGAGAAACTAAATATTCATCCTAACAAATAAATTTAACATATAAAATGCTGATTTATTGAGCTTCTGCTGGTTGATTTCCTATTTAGCTCAATATATTTGTCCCATCTCTCCCCACACCCTTTTCTAAATACTTCAGAAGCCAGTGTTCGAGAAACTAATTAAGATAAATTGAATGGAGATTGATGATTTAAGATACCTTGAATGAAATTTATTGGCTTAGTGTTGGATGAAAAATGATGTAGTAGTAGTAGTAGTAGTAGTGGCATGTGATGCAAGAAAGCAAGTGTATGAGCTTATGCAGCATAAGCCAAAAAAAAAAAAAATTCACACCATTCCCTCCAAATGCCTGTCCAGTTCCTCTTTAAATTTATTCAACCTATCAACTTCCACAACGACAGATGGAAGTTTGTTCCAGCAATTAACCACCCACTGGCTAAAGGCAAATTTACGCACATCTTTTCTACATCTGTCCTTTCTTAATTTGAATTTATGCCCCCTTAGGTTCGTAATCTGAACAAGTGGAAGGATCCCATCAGAATTCAGCGTGCTCAACCCATTCAAGGCCTTATACACCTCAATCAGATCACCTCGCATGTGCCTAGTCTCCAGCTGCTGCAATTTGCAGAACTTAAGCCTCTCCTGGTAAGAGGATCCCTTCATCCCCCTCACCAATCTTGTTGCCCTTCTCTGTACACGCTCAAGCAAATCTACATCCTTCCTAAAATGAGGCCTCAAGACCTGCACGCCGAACTCAAGGCATGGCCTGACCATTGCCTTATACAGAGGGGCAATCACCTCCTTTTCCCTGCTAACAAAATTCCTGTATATCATTGACAACACCCCATGACCTGCCCTGGCAGCCTGTCTGCATTACTCAGAAAAATTCATATCTGACTGCACAATTACTCCCAGGTCTTTTTCATTTTCTACCTCCTTAAATGTAGTACCACACAGTTGGTACGTTTCTCTGGGGTTACTTCTACCCATATGTAGTACTCTGCATTTTTCAATGTTAAACTTCAGTTGCCACTTCTCAGCCCATCTGCCCAAATTTTCTAGATCCTGTTGCAGTAACACACTGCCATTACTGTCATTAACAACCTTTGTATCATCTGCAAACTTCAATACTAAGCCTGAAATACCTTCATCAATATCATTGATAAATATACAAAACAACAGTGGACCCAACACCGAACCCTGTGGGACTCCACTAATAACATTAGTCCACAAAGAGCAGCACCCACTGATTACCACCCTCTGTCTTCTCCCACTTAACCATCCTTTTATTCATTGTAGCAACTTACCCTTAATACCATTCTGCTCCAATTTGTACAATAGTATTCCATGCACAACAGTGTCAAAAGCTTTCCAAAAGTTTTCAAATGAGTACAATGAACAATTGTACAGAGAAATAGAGTGGGCTATTAAATCGGAATGTCTTATAAGAATGGGGGATTTTAACTTCCCAGATATTGACTGGAACTTGTGGGTTGGTCACTCCCACACTAGTCAGACTTTTGTGGATTTATTGGATGATTGTTTTCTGCAGCAGCATGTTCGAGAGGCAACCAGAGAAAGTAATACTCCTGATCTGGTTATCAGCAGTGATCATTCATGTATTAAGAATTTGCAGATAAAGGAACCACTAGGTGGCAGTGATCACAGTGTACTGATGTGGGATTTACTTAAAGATTTAATTACCATCAGGGGCAAAGGAAAGGGTTTTTGCTTCCGTAAAAGTGAGTACAGTGGTCTTCGACAGTTTTTAAATTCTGTACAGGGGGATAAACTGACGATGTTACCAACAGTAAATTCTAAGTGGGAAGCATTCAAGGAATTAATCGTGGATGCTACTAAAAGTTTCATACCTATTAAGAAATATTGTTCAAGGTTTAAGCATAATTGGTTATCTAATGAACTAATGAGACTCGTGACAGAGAACAAAAATGCATGGGATGCATATTACTTAATTACTCTAACACATCCCATATACCCACCAGAATATATGGGATGCATATATTCGGCCCTGGAAAGATTGTGCAAGGCTCAAGGGATGGAATTTTTTTCAGCCTGGACTGTACTTGTTAACAGGAGAGACTGCTTCTACAGGGATGGGATACACTTAAATAGAAAAGGTGCAAGAATATTTGCTGATGCTATTGAGGCAGTGTTAGGTGGGTCGGAAAACTGATAGCTTGGGGGGATACAAGGACTAATAGTTTAACAGTAGCCGTAGGCAGAGGTGAAGGTGATTCTTGCACAACTTCTATTAGAATAAGTAGCGACCTGGAGCGAGGGGTGTTGTGGGTTTCAGGGACGGATAGCAGTCATCGTGAAACAGGTGGGTATATGGGATGTGTTAGAGTAATTAAGAATAGGTGCATGTATACTTGCATGTATACCAATGCTAGAAGTATAGTAAATAAATTTGATGAATTTGAAGTGTTGGTCAAGACATCAAAGGCGGATATTGTTGGAATATCAGAGACGTGGTGTCACACAGATATAAGGAATGCCGAACTGGAATTTGGGGAGTACAATTTGTACAGAAAGGATAGACAGGATAGGAAGGGAGGAGGTGTTATGCTGTTAATAAAGAAAAACATAAAATCAAAAGAAGTGCATCCAGTTGATATAGATGAACAGTGCACTGTTGAGTCAGTTTGGTGTGACATAAGCACTGCGAAAGCAAAAATAAGAGTAGGAGTGTGTTATAGGCCTAATGACTTGAATGAGTACAATGAACAATTGTACAGAGAAACAGAGTCGGCTAGTAAATCGGAATGTCTTATAATGGGGGGGGATTTTAACTTCCCAGATATTGACTGGAACTTGTGGGTTGGGCACTCACACACTAGTCAGACCTTTGTGGATTTATTGGATGATTGTTTTCTGCAGCAGCATGTTCGAGAGGCAACCAGAGAAAGTAATACTCTTGATCTGGTTCTCAGCAGTGATCATTCATGTATTAGGAATCTGCAGATAAAAGAACCACTAGGTGGCAGTGATCACAGTGTACTGACGTGGGATTTACTAAAAGATTTAACTACTATCAGGGGTAAAGGAAAGGGTTTTTGCTTCTGTAAAGACGAGTACAGTGGTCTCCGACAGTTTTGAAATTCTGTACAGTGGGATCAACTGACGATGTTACCAACAGTAAATTCTAAGTGGGAAGCATTCAAGGAATTAATCGTGGATGCTACTAAAAGGTTCATACCTATTAAGAAATATTGTTCAAGGTTTACGCCTAAATTGTTGTCAAATGAACTAATGAGACTCGTAACAGAGAAGAAAAATGCATGGGATGCATATAAATTATCAAGCGACTCAGAAGCATATGGCAGATATAAGTTAATCTGTAATCAGGTCACAAAGGAGGTTCGGCAGGCGAAGGCAGATTACGAGAAATCCTTGGCAAAAGATGCTAAGAAAAACAGCAAGGATTTCTTTACTTATATAAACTCTAAAAGGAAGGGGATGAATCTGATTGGTCCACTTGACATCGATGGTTCGACTGTTGATGATCCTGCTCAGATAGCAAACAAACTGAATGAGTATTTTGCATCTACATTCACATGTGAAGAATTATTAACGTTGAAAATAGCAGAAGGTTATCAAATTGTAGCAAGATACTTAATGATTTTGTAATAACCGAGAGCAAAGTGGAAGAGAAATTGTTGAAGTAAAACGTAAGAAAAGCACCTGGAGTGGATGGGATCTGTCCAGTTATATTAAAGGAGACTGGCAAAGCAACTAAGCAAACCTTAGCCATAATTATGAGAGCATCCTTGGACTAAGGGTAGGTTCCCACGGACTGGAGATGTGCAAATGTATCCCCAATTCACAAAGGGGGGATCGAAGGGTGACACGAGTAATTACAGACCAGTTAGTTTAACTTCTGTTCCGGGTAAAATAATGGAGTCACTGGTTAAAGATGCATTGCAGGATCATCTAGACAAGACTGCAGCAATAATTCAGACACAGCATGGGTTTGTTAAGGGAAAGTCTTGTCTGACTAATTTGATAGGATATTATGATGTGGTTACAAAGGAACTGGATGCAAAAAATAATTTTGATATCATACATTTGGATTTCAGGAAAGCTTTTGACACTGTTGCGCATGGAAGACTATTGTACAAATTGGAGCAGAATGGTATTAAAGGTAAGTTGCTACAATGGATAAAAGGATGGTTAAGTGCTAGAAGACAGAGGGTGGTAATCAATGGGTGCTGCTCTTCTTGGACTAATGTTATTAGTGGAGTCCCACAGGGTTCGGTGTTAGGTCCACTGTTGTTTTGTATATTTATCAATGATATTGATGAAGGTATATCAGGCTTAATGTCGAAGTTTGCAGATGATACAAAGGTTGGCAGGGTTGTTAATGACAGTAATGGCAGTGTGCTACTGCAACAGGATCTAGATAATTTGGGCAGATGGGCTAAGAAGTGGCAACTGAAGTTTAACCTTGACAAATGCAAAGTACTACATATGGGTAGAAGTAACCCCAGAGAAACGTACCAACTGTGTGGTACTACACTTAAGGTGGTAGAAAATGAAAAAGACCTGGGAGTAATTGTGCAGGCAGATATGAAGTTTTCTGAGCAATGCAGACAGGCTGCCAGGGCAGGTCATGGGGTTTTGTCAATGATATATAGGAATTTTGCTAGCAGGGAAAAGGAGGTGATTATCCCTCTGTATAAGGCAATGGTCAGGCCACGGCTTGAGTACTGCGTACAGGTCTGGAGGCCTCATTTTAGGAAGGATGTAGATTTACTTGAGCGTGTACAGAGAAGGGCAACAAGATTGGTGAGGGGAATGAAGGGATCCTCTTACCAAGAGAGGCTTAAGTTCTGCAAATTGCAGTGGCTGGACACTAGGCACTTGCGCGGTGATCTGTCCGAGGTATATAAGGCCTTGAATGGGTTGAGCACGCTGAATTCTGTTGGGATCCTTCCACTTGTTCAGATTACGAATCTAAGGGGGCATAAATTCAAATTAAGAAAAGATAGAGGTAGAATAGATGTGCAGAAATTTTCCTTTAGCCAGCGGGTGGTTAATTGCTGGAACAAACTTCCATCTGTCGTTGTGGAAGTTGATAGGTTGAATAAATTTAAGGAGGAACTGGACAGCATTTGGAGGGAATGGTGTGATTTTTTTTGGCTGATGCTGCATAAGCTCATACATTTGCTTTTCTTGCATCACATGCCACTACTACTACTACTACTACTACTATATAAATTATCAAGCGACTCAGAAGCCTATGGCAGGTATAAGCTGGTCTGTAATCAGGTCACAAAGGAGGTTAGGCAGGCGAAGGCAGATTATGAGAAATCCTTGCAAAAGATGCTAAGAAAAACAGCAAGGATTTCTTTACTTATATAAACTCTAAAAGGAAGGGAATGAATCTGATTGGTCCACTTGACATCGATGGTTCGACTGTTGATGATCCTGCTCAGATAGCAAACAAAACGAATGAGTATTTTCCATCTACATTCACACATGAGGAATTATTAAGGTTTGAAAATGGCAGAAGGTTATTAAATTGCAGCAGGATACTTAATGATTTTGTAATAACTGAAAGCAAAGTGGAGGAGAAATTGTCGAAGTTAAACATACGAAAAGCACCTAGGGTGGATGGGATCCATCCAGTTATATTAAAGGAGGTGGCAAAGCAACTAAGCAAACCCTTAGCCATAATTATGAGAGCATCCTTGGACTCAGGGGTGGTTCCCACTGACTGGAGATGTGCAAATGTATCCCCAATTCACAAAGGGGGATTGAAGGGTGACACGAGTAATTACAGACCAGTTAGTTTAACTTCTGTTCCGGGTAAAATAATGGAGTCACTGGTTAAAGATGCATTGAAGGATCATCTAGACAAGACTGCAGCAATAATTCAGACACAGCATGGGTTTGTTAAGGGAAAGTCTTGTCTGACAAATTTGATAGGATATTATGATGTGGTTACAAAGGAACTGGATGCAAAAAATAATTTTGATATCATATATTTGGATTTCAGGATAGCTTTTGACACTGTTGCACATGGAAGACTATTGTACAAATTGGAGCAGAATGGTATTAAGGGTAAGTTGCTACAATGGATAAAAGGATGGTTAAGTGGGAGAAGACAGAGGGTGGTAATAAATGGGTGTTGCTCTTCGTGGACTAATGTTATTAGTGGTGTCCCACAGGGTTCGGTGTTAGGTCCACTGTTGTTTTGTATATTTATCAATGAAATTAATGAAGGTATATCAGGCTTAATGTCGAAGTTTGCAGATGATACAAAGGTTGGCAGGTTATTAATGACAGTAATGGCAGTGTGCTACTGCAACAGGATCTAGATAATTTGGGCAGATGGGCTAAGAAGTGGCAACTGAAATTTAACCTTGACAAATGCAAAGTACTGCATATGGGTAGAGGTAACCCCAGAGAAACGTACCAACTGTGTGGTACTACACTTAAGGTGGTAGAAAATGAAAAAGACCTGAGAGTAATTGTGCAGTCAGATATGAATTTTTCTGAGTAATGCAGACAGGCTGCCAGGGCAGGTCATGGGGTTTTGTCAATGATATATAGGAATTTTGCTAGCAGGGAGAAGGAGGTGATTGTCCCTCTGTATAAGGCAATGGTCAGGCCACGCCTTGAGTACTGCGTACAGGTCTGGAGGCCTCATTTTAGGAAGGATGTAGATTTACTTGATCTTGTACAGAGAAGGGCAACAAGATTGGTGAGGGGAATGAAGGGATCCTCTTACCAAGAGAGGCTTAAGTTCTGCAAATTGCAGTGGCTGGAGGCTAGGCACCTGCACTGTGATCTGATTGAAGTGTATAAGGCCTTGAATGGGTTGAGCACGCTGAATTCTAATGGGATCCTTCCACTTGTTCATGATTACGAACCTAAGGGGACATAAATTCAAATTAAGAAAAGACAGATGTAGAATAGATGTGCGGAAATTTGTCTTTAGCCAGTGGGTGATTAATTGCTGGAAAAAACTTCCATCTGTCGTTGTGGAAGTTGATAGGTTGAATAAATTTAAGGAGGGACTGGACAGGCATTTGGAGGGAATGGTGTGATTTTTTTTTTTTTTTTTTTTTTTTGGCTGATGCTGCATAAGGTCATACACTTTCTTTCTTGCATCACATGCCACTACTACTACTACTACTTTTGTTTTAGCCACATTCTTCTTTAGTCTGAAATCCTTACTAACTCTGCATAACTGATTAAGGTTTTCTGCTAAATCTTTGGGATCGTGGCTTATGATCACAATGTCACCTGCAAATCGTAAATGGTGTAGGTACACTCCATTCACATTGACTCCTTTCTGCAACCAGTCCAATCATCTGAAAACTTCCTCAAGGGCAGCAGTAAATAACTTCAGAGATATTGTGTCTCCTTGTCAAACTCCTTTCTCAATTTTAAATTTGCTACTGTCTTTGTCTAGTCTAATAAAGGAGATAGCATTCTCATATATTTTTTCAAAATAATAATGTATGGGATGTCTATGCTTTTTCTTTCCAGTGCCCGAAACATTGCCTTATGCTGTATGGGATGTCTATGCTTTGTCTTTCCAATGCCCAAAACATTGCCTTATGCTGTATGGAGTCAAATGCCTCTTCATAATCCACAAATGCCAGGCATAATGGTGTTTTATATTCATTTGCTTTCTCCATTAGCTGTGATATTACATGAAGATGATCCATAGTTGAGAATCCTGTCCTAAAGCCAGCTTGTTCTTTTGGTTGATTCTAATCAAGTATTCTTTCTAATCTGTTAATGATGATTCTTGTGTACAAAAAACTTGTAGATGTGGGATAACAAGCTAATTGGTCTATAATTTCCAATTTCTGATTTATCTGTTTAACATACTAAATGAAATCAAAACTTTTTAACATATTAAATTAATATTTATGCTGAGAAAGTATGTTTTTGTTTTGCTGTATAAGATATATGTTAAAATATAGCTTATATTAATATTATTAGAAGGATAGTTATATAACAAAAATAAACAAATTTTAGTTAAGTTAATAAGCCTGTCTAGAAAGGAAGTATTAGAGAAAGTTATTTATTCAAATTTGATTAAAACGTCTGAAAGGTAAAAAAAAAAAAAAACACTGTATTAATAAAACCTATGCCAATTTTGAATATGTATATAACTTGTATCTTTTTCTTTTTAAATATACTGTTGCTTTCTTTAAAAAAAGAAGTCTCATTAATTACTTAGATAGATATAACAGAAAATTCAACCAAGTGGTATACTTAGGTAACAAGAACCTATGTTAATTAAGTGAGGAAACCATAGACTTAACCAAAAAAGGGACAAAAATATTTATAAATAACCTTCATATAATTATTTTCTTATGTTAAAAGGAGTGCAATTATTGTTTTTTTTTTTGTCCTAAAGAATTGTTTTAGTGTGACTGTAAATAATGTTGTATCTGGATGACTTACATAAGAAAAATCTTTTTTTTTTTTTATATAAGGGGGGAGGGATTTTTATTATTTTTTTTTCATATATATAACGGCATACATGCATACCAGAGATGAATAATACAACCATTACATTCAGTTTCCATTTGTCACTATATCCAGTTTCTAGTAAGCATTCCTTATCATTTTGAACTGGCAAAATATTTCTTGTCCATGGTAAGCAAGTTTTTACTAAACTTAGCAGTGGCACTGAAAATAAATGAGGAAAGGAGCTATCAGCTGTATGAACTATATAGTTATTCACTGGCTACCTCTCTAAATCCTGAAAAGGCTCACAAACATATACTATATGGCCAAACGTATTATGATACATACATAATATTATGTATTATGTTACAATAAGAGCTTTCAATTCAAAAACCTATTAACTGTTAAGGATACCTCTGGCAATAACAGCTTCTTTCCTGACATACCAACTTCAAGCACGAACAGGCTAGAATTCACAATCATTCATTCCTCCTGCAAAGCAACTGCCAGAGCCAATTTGAAAGGTTACCTTGGCCACAGCACAATCCAGTATTCCTATTCATCTCACAGTGTTCAATGGGGTTGATATCCCAGTTATGAGCCAGCCAGTTCAACTTTTCAAGACCATTATTAACAAACTAATCCTGTATGATCTCACTGTATGGTACAGAGCAATATTGCTAATACTGACAGGGCCCAGTTTAGTACAACTATGCATTATTAGACTGTGATGGTGTAGTAATGCATAATTGACCAAAACATCCCAAGTTTTTCCACTACTCCACTGCAATTTTGCATTGGTAACTGTGATATTGGACTTATGCCCTATATCAGCAAGATATTGAACCCAATGCTATCAGGAACATCCATCAGTACAACAATCTCCCAATGGATGGTCAATGTGCTAAGAGATATCTCTGTGGGCCCTTGAACATGACATATTCCACAGATGACTTACACAAGGAACAAATTATCCTGTTAATGGTTGATTAAAAACAATTATAAGTTTTATAAGGGCATCCAGACCTTATTTTCCTTTGAGGTGTCACCCACACTCTTCCACTTTTGAATAATATCAACCACAGTGAATTTTGAGAAGTTCACACAAATTGTTGTTAAGTATACAGAAAGGTTAGTGATGTTTCAGCTAGCCACCATCCCACAATGAAAGTCTTTACATTGAAAATCTTTAAATAAATAAAATAAATTTCCATGTATTCTTGATACAATCAAGGCAAAAGAGTTAAGTTCTGATCCACAACACATCCTGGCTTCTCACATACTAATGATAGACAAGCAGGCAGGTCCAGAAAATTTATACTGATACATCTTGAGCTGCATGCATGTGTGGGGAAGTTTTGGCACTGTATTTGTGGAAGGATGTCAGTTTGGGTTTAGTTAGAATTAGTTTTGGTTATATAGTATACTTTGGAAATCACATCAAATTAACATGTTCACCGCTACCTAAATATGAGAAACTCATTCAATGTGCTTTAATTTTCAGAATGCTGAAAAAATCAACATTCCAACATCTCCAACACTCAAAAAATTTGCACATAATGGTTGAAAATTAAGTTTGAAATTTATTGCTAAAAGCGAATAGTTACTTTTGTGCCGAGCTGTAAATCAGAACATATCTTAAAATTTTATAAAAAGTCTATTCACGTACTTAAACTAAAATCAACACAAGCAAAAAACAAATAAAACTGTGCCCAGTTGATAAACAAAAGCCAAGAATTGCTGCAAAGCATTCAATCAGTGTACCGAGATTGAATAGTTGTTAATTTCATATGCCTTAATGTTTACAGCACTCACTGAATGACCACTAAGAATGACCACTTGTGTTTGTTATGGCACACCATTCAGGTGCATTGTGGTACATCACTCTTAGTGCTGTTTCATGCTGTTTCAGGAAATGCATAAAGGAACATGTTAAGCAAGTTAATTACTTAACATGTTAAGTAATTAACTAAAGCAAGTTAATTACTTAAAGTAAAATTAATAGTATTTGCAATTCCTGCCTAAATCAATATTAATTACATTTTTCATCCATTAAATTAATAATAAGAAATAAACAATTACTGATTTTTAATTTAGTAATTAACATTTACTCACTTCGTGGATCTGCAGCATCTAGTGGATATGTTTCTTGGTCATATTTAAATGGATGATAGCGAAGAATTCCTTCTACTATTCTTGTTCCATCAACTATTGCTCTAAAATCAAATGTGCTTTCTGCACTCCTTATAAACTGAGTTTGAAGATCATAATCAATATCTCGAAGATAAGTAATCTTTGGTGCAACATTTTTCTGATATAACTTAACCTTTAAAATACAACACAAATATTACAAAGACAGCAGGCAAGAAATATTTTATATATTTTTGTTAAAACAGTAAATACTTATTAAAACAACTTTACACACATAACTCTAACAGGTAAATCTGTAAAATTGTATATCTTTAAGTGTCGACCTCCATAAGTCAGTATTAGAAACAAAACTGCAAGCTTAGACTAATGATTTTGTGACTAGTAAAACTCTTTGGTTTACATTCTGCCATAAAACAATATAATACTAAAACATTCTTGTATAATGACAAATGTCAACAATAATTAACTATTAATTATAATAAATTTCATAAAACTATTAACAAATATTAATTCATAACAAATAAACTGATTTTGTAAATCCACTCTGCATATCTTTGTTCCTTTCTTTTAATATAATTCCCAAGAAAAAAAGTTTCAGGGACTCATAAATGCTCTAAGAGAATGAGAACAAGGAAGAAACAATTTGATTTTGAATTTGTGAAAATTGTAATTTCAGAAGACACTTGAGAGAATTTAAGTGGAGAGATGAGACAAAATCATAGTCCACTGGATGAGTTTATAGATAACAATAAAAAAATGCTGGCTGATTGCTGCATATAATCAGTTCCTGAGGCTTGTCACAGACATTCTTGTAGGTGTGACAGGTTTGCTGATATTTTGTCTACTGACTCACATCCAAATCCTCTGCTTGCACCTTCATGATAATGGGACTGTTAGTAATTCTGGGTATACTTCCCATGTTCCAGACCTGAAACACTGCACCTAGCACTGGAGGTGACCATCCAGATGTGAACCAACATAAGCAGGAGTCGATGTATCGCATCCACATCACAGAGAGGTGTGTCGTCCCACTGTGTCACCAGGCAATACTAGGTAGCAAACGGCTCTCATTATCCTATGCAATTCCACACCCTGCTTTGTACATGCATGAAGTGATGAAACCCATGTTTAGTCTCCAGGGCAAAGCTCCAGCAACCCTCATTGCTTCCATCATACAGTATGAGTAATGTATTTTGAGGTTATGAGCATCAAGGCAAGATTCAGCATTCCTTATATTTTGAAGGCATATCTCAAAAACGGTTTTTGCACACCAGCCACCAGAAAGCCCACTGGATCAGACCTATTGGTAACTCCCTAGGAGGCATCTCGATTAGTTAGTGTATAATCTTGCCGCCTCTACTCTGCCAGCTAGTGACCGGAGGGAACTAGAGTAGTGTGTATGTAAGGAGCATTGTTGAGGGCAGATCAAACTGATCTGCAAAAAGACCCAAACCTCCCAAAAGTAAGTCCCACTTACTTTTTCTGACAGAATCCCAATTATCATTGTTTCTACAATTAGCAGTTAAAAAATCCAAATTAAAAGTTGCCTCAATTACTCATCTCAGTTTTCTCAATTATTCACTTTATGATTCCTATTTCTTCAGAGCTGGTACTTGTGCATGTGACCACTACTGTTATTTGCTGTCAGAGATTTCCAAATTTGGAAATCACCTCCTTAAAAATCTCTCTACCGCATTCCATCAAATTCATCACTTGCCTCTATCATTCTCCGAACTCCACTAATTATTCTCAACTCTTTGACCCAAATCTGATATATGCTTTCTTTGGAACCCAATTTTTTCTAATCTAACTTTCCAAACAGTGGGTAATTTTCCTTAATGATTTTAATGTTCACAACACCAACTGGCTTCGGTTTTCAAGTTGAACAAACCCAGATGGTCAAGATGCCAAGGCTTTTACAATTACTAATGACCTCACTCAGCTTGTTCATCTACCTACCAGGAAACCAGACTATCCTAATCACACACCCCCAACACTCTTGATATTTTTCTCAAAAGCAATCCTTCAAAGAACAGAGTCAATGTTAGTGGTCCTCTAGACACTTCAAATCACAACTTTATTATGGTCTTTCTATTCTTCTGATCCCAATCTTTGCTGAGCCTGTATCACTGAAATTAACCTTGTAGGGATGAAGTCCTATATTCCATATTCCACCCTAAAACCTTGTCCTTTTATTTAAACCACAGTTTTCCAATTAATGTGCTAAGGCTTTTCAAAATAAAAAAGTAGTACATAGCAAATGGCTTGTAAGAAAATCTCCAGCTTCATTGTTTGCTTACACTAAAGCTCATAACAACTGTAAAACAGTTCTAATCTGAAACTGTTTTCCTACTCTTTTACTAAGAGTATAAAACTTGCTTCCTGTACAAATGGTAGTCTAGCAATGTGGTTCTTATCAAAACTGCTGGCTGCAACTTCGTCTGTCTATACTCTCAACTCTGATATAATCTGATAGTTTGAAGATAATGCCATCTTACCAACAGCCTACTTTTCTTCTAACTCTTTTATTGATGACCTTCATACACCTCTTCCTACCATACCCAGTACAATACTCAATGCCTCCTGTTCTTCCGACAGAAGAATTCTGAACAATCTTGATGCAACGAAAGCTCCAAGTCCTGATTACACTTCACTTGTTCTCAAAACCTGTGCTAATGAACTTCCTCCTGCCTTTTTACACTTTCTTATTCCACTGGTGTTTTTCCTTCTGCTTAGATTTTTGCTCATATTCAGCCAGTCCCTAAAAAGGATGACAAATCTCACCCATTCAATTATTGCCTTATTGCAATTACCTCTACTCTTTCCACAGTAAAAGAAATCCAACTGTCAACTCTTAAACTATCTTGAAATTTCCCATCTGATTAATAATCGGCAATATGGATTCAATCAGCGTAACTCAATTGGTGATATACTGGCTTGTGTTACTCACCTTTGGGAAAATTTGACGAAAAAGTTTGGTGAAACTCAAGAAGCTGCTCTTGATATATCTAAAACTTTTAATTGTCTTTGGCATAGTCTACTAAACAAGCTTCCATCTAATAGATTGCCGACTGTTTTTTTGCAACTAGGCATCCAATTTTCTCTCTGAACATTCATTGCAAATGATAGTAGATGGCTCTCTGTCTTCTAACTCCTCCACTAACGCTGCTGCATCCCAAGGTTCAGTTCTTTCTCCCACTTTTCTTTCTTTCTTTCTTTCTCTCTCTCTCTCTCTCTTATATATTAATGGCTCTCTTCCAAACTAGAAATCTTATTAATTTTTTTTCTGATGATAGCATGTCACTTTCCACCTTCTAATTTGAGGAACCTTGTTCTGCACATACAGCTTCAACTACTCTCATAGTCATTATATGCTGATCTCCTTAGCCATAATTATGAGAACATCCATAGATTCAGAGGAGGTCACCATGGACTGGACATGTGCAAATATATCCCCCACCATTCACAAAGGGGGATCAAAGGGTGACACGAGTAATTAGACCTGTTACTTCAACTTCTGTTACAGGGGAAAATATTGGAGTCACTGGTTAAACTTTTGGCATTGCAGGTTCATCTAGACAAGACTGCATTTATAGGTGACATAGCATGGGTTTGTTAAGGGGAAATCTTGCCTGACCAATTTAATGGGATCCTAAGATGTGGTCATAAAGGACCTAGATGCAAAAAATAATTTTGATATCATATACTTGGATTTCAGGAAAGCTTTTGATACTGTTGCACATAAAAGACTGCTGTACAAATTGGAGCGGTATAGCATTAAGGGCAAGTTGCTGCTATGAATAAAGGGGTGGTTGAGTGGGAGAAGACAGAGAGTGGTAATCGATAGATGCTGCTCTTCATGGACTAATGTTATTGGTGGAGTCCCCCAGGGTTCAGTGTTGGGACCATTGTTGTTTTCTATATTTATCAATGATATTGATGAAGGTATATCAGGCTTAATGTCCAAGTTTGCAGATGATATAAAGTAGTTGATACATGAGGTCTTGTCAATGATTTACAGGAACTCTACCAGCAGGGATAAGGAGGTGATTATCCCTTTGTATAATGCAAAGGTCAGGCCACACCTTTAGTACTGTATACAGGTCTGGAGGCCTCATTTTAAGAAGGATATAGAGCTGCTGGAATGAGTACAGAGAAGAGCAATGAGATTGGTGAGGGGAACAACAGGGTGCTTTTACCAAGAAAGGATTAAGTTCTGCAAATTGCATCTGGAGACTAGACACCTGCGAGGTGATCTGATTGAGGTGTATAAGGCTTTCAGTAAGCTCACTGCTGATGGATTGTTCTTCTTGCTCAGATTACACACTTGAAGGGGCATAAATTCAAATTGAGGAAAGGCAGTTGCAGAATGGATGTGCAGAAATTTGCCTTTGGTCAGCAAGTGGTTGATTGCTGGAACAAACTTCGGCAGGAACACCTATCCACCTGCCATTGTGGAAGTTGATAGCTTAAATAGATTCAAAGAAAAACTGGACAAAGTTTTGGCATAAATGGATAGATGAAATGGGAATTCCCCCCCCCAGCTGATGCTGTATAAGCTTGCTATCTTGCATCATATGCCACTACCTATTCTAATCCTTCAGTATGGCAAAGAAAACCAGCTTAACTTTCATCTCTCTAAAACAGCGCTGTCCTAATTTTCACAAAAAAAAAAAGAGACTACTAGTCCTTTGTTGATCTTCAATGAACACATTGTGATCACTGAAGATCAGCAAAGTACAGATATGTGATCTTGTCTAAGCAAGATCACATATCTGTACTAGGAATTATTCTAAATTCTGATCTCTCTTAGCATAAGCATATCATAAATATGCTTATGATTCTTCATAAGCATACTATGCTTCTTCAACATACAAAAAAACTCTTTTCTTTTTCACTCTCAGTGTTACTTTTTTTCCCTAAACAACTAATTATTCTGTACAAATCTCAAATCAGCACTACCACGAAATATTGTTCCCATGTGTAGGATGGTGCTCCCAAAACCTCTCTCAAGCTCCTTTACTCCATTCAAAAGAGGGCAGTTAGATTAATTAATGACCTATCTCTAACAAAGTCTCTCCATTCTCTATCTCTTGGACATTCAAATTCTGATGCATGTCTTTTCTATAGATACTTCTATGGGCACCATTCTTCTAAACTGGTATCTATAATTCTCCCACTCTCTTCCAAACCAGTCCAAGCATAGGCTGAAACCAGTCAACATCCATTTACTGCCCAACACTAAGCTGACAGCAAATTTTCCTCATTTATTCCCTCTTTTTCTGTTTTCTGGAACAACTTTCCTTCACAAATATTTCTTGAAAACAACAATCTATAGAAATTTAACTCTAATATCTTCTGTGTTCTCAACCTACAAACCATTCATGGTACAAAGTACTATAGGTTCTAATACCTTTCAAGTTTGGAGTTTTCATAAAAAAACAAAAATTCAAGTGTACTTTAGAAGTCACATGAAATGCACTTTAGAAGTTTCACAGAATATTTTCAAAAGAAAATATTCCGTGAAAATATAGCAGAATGCATCGGTAAAAGAGGTGAATGACTCTTGTAATCACTTTTTTTTTGCACAATATCAAGGAATGTTAAGGAATTGTTTTATGGTTGTGTGCATGTGGAGGGAATGAAAAATGTAAAATCAGTATTCTGAGGTGGGATCAGATATGGAATGATTCATCCAAAGTTAATATGATTTCATAGCAAAAGTCCTCACCTTAAAAAATAACTTCCTAAAAACTCTTGATTTTGTACAAAAAGTGATTAGACTAATCAATGAATACTTTTACTGTCTCATTTATCTGCTTACCACACACAGATAAACTTGGTCTTTTTTTTTTTAAATGAAAATCTCAAACACGATAGGTATTGGAACCTATACTACCTAGTACTTTGCCGACCGGGCTAGCCAGGTGGGTAAAGTACCTGCCTAGCAACCCAAAAGTCGTGGGTTCGAATCCCGCCTTGGGCTTGGATCAAGGTACAGCAAAAACCTTGGGCGGTGCATTATGGCCACAGAAGCCGATGCGCCAACAACTACAAAAAAAAAAAAAAAAAAAAAAAAAACCTAGTACTGCGCATGGGTGATGGTTGAAAAGATGAAAGAAGATATTTGGTGACATTAGTTTTTAAGAGGTACAGAATGAAGTGTGCTGGGAATGGTAGGAGGTGTTTTACCAAGATCATTAATACATGAGTAGGAAGAAAAACAGGATGCTAGCAGGTCAGCTTTATCTTTGGCTGAAGTGGCAATAGAATCATCTGGTTTTGACAGAGGTGGGAGCAGAGATGGGCAAAAGTTGCGACCAATAGCTTTGGAAAGAGACCAGAATTCTCGGCTACCATTAAGACAAAAAGCCAGTTTTCTACTCTTAGCCTGTTAAAAATCTAGTAACTGCTTTACAACTGAAAGAGGTTGTTTATGCATGGGTATGGCACTTCCATCATTTCTACTACCCAGGTAGTATGAATGCATCCTTTTATTCATATCTCATATTGTGAACACCTTCACACTACTTCAAATAAGTAACACTTCTCTGGTAGAGAAGACTTGCTTTACAATTGTTGTGAGCTCTGTGTAGGTAGAATTTGAAACTGAAGATTTGGAAATAAGCCAATTATGATATGCAACATTCTTCTGTTGAACAGCCTTAGTGCATTTATTGGAAAACCAAGGTTTTGATAAAGGACAAGATTTTAAGGTGGAGTGTGGAATAAAGGATTCTATCCCTACAAGAATAATTTCACTGACATGATCTGAGCAAACGTTGACTTCAGAAGTTTTGAAACAGTAATCTGACCAAGGAAAAGAAGAAAAGAAATCTCACAAGTCATTTTGCATTCTTGTAATACCAGACAACACAATCTTGAGAATGGTCATGAGAGAAAGGCTCCATTGAAGAAGAAACCATCAATAAGTTGTGATCTGAGGTGCCTAGAGGACCACTCTCCTCGACTGTGTACTTAGGATTGTTTGTGAGAAAAAGATCAGGCATGTTGGCTGCATGATTAGGACTGCCTGGTATTCTGGTAAGTAAATGAACAATCACTGTAAGGTCATTAGTAATTGTAAAAGCCTCAGAATCTCCACCAGTTGGGTCCATGTGACCAGAAAATGGAAGCCGGCTGGAGTTGCAAACCTTAAAATCACCAAGGAAAATCACCTTACTTTTAGGAAAGTTAGACTGGAGAAAGTCATCACGTTTCAAAGAGCGCCAAGTGATTAGCGGAGTTGGGGAACGATAGAGGTAACAGATGAATATGACAGAATGTGGTAGAGAGATTTTAAGCCAGAGGAGATCGAAAAGAGTAGATTCCAAATTACTAAGAATGTCAGACACGACATATGCACAAGTACCATCTGTGAAGCAAAAGGAATCATACAGCGAATAATTCGGACAACTGAGATGAGCAGTGGTTGAATCAACAGATAACTAGGATTCTGTCAGAAAAAGTACACGGGATTTGGCAAACTGTAAGTGGAAATGGCCATCACTGAGATTAGAACTGAGACCACGTATATTTATGAAATGAATGAGGAATTGTTTGGAGGTTTAGATCTTGTCACAGATACATTTGTTCTATTAGTTTCACAATTTTGACAATGGTGTATTCAGAAAGAAAGGTGGCAAGGACGTGATGCATGAAGTAATGAAATTTTTGGATAGGGTGTACACACATGACAAGAATATACACGGCTTCTTGACATAATGGCCTCAACCATGCACCCTGCATACCCATTACTTGGACTCCCTCCAGTCACTATCTGGCAGAGTAGACGCACAACGGTGAGATTATACACTAGCTGATCTAGAAGCCTCCTAGAGTTACCAATAGGTTCAGTTCAGTGGACTATCTAGCACTCAGCCTGCAAACAATGTTTTAGAGCTGTACCCTTAAAATGTAAGGAAGAATGGATCTCAGCATCATAACCTCAAAAGACATCAATCATACTGCATGATGGAAGTGTTGCACTACAGCCACAGATGCCGATGCTCCATAAACAACCAAACCAACCTCTATTTCTGAACCAGCATGTCCTCTTCTGAATTCACTACATAATGCACAGCAGTTAAACATGAGATCTGATGAATTAGATCTAAAGCTTTATTTTTCTATAAAAAATAGAGGTACATACAACATTTTAATAAGTGGTCTCCTTCAAAGTAGCACCTCTCAAAGATAAACAAGCATTCCAACATGCCCACCATTTCTGGAAGCATCACTGGAACTCTTTAACCGTGAGCCAGTTAAGTTATGCTGTCACAATCTGTTAGATGATTGGGATATTCTAATCTATCCTTTCCAGTTTCATTTTTGACTTTTGGGAGAGAGAGAAAAATTACATGAGGCAAGGTCAGGTGAACATGGGGGTTACTACAGGAATATTTTCATGGACCAGAAATTCTTGAACGAGAGTGTGGTAGATGCAGGACCATTGTTATGATGGAGAAATCATCCACCATTTACAAGAAACTGGTTAGAATTTCTGACTTTTTTCCTCAATCAAATCAAAATCACTTTATAGTAACCACTGTAAACCCCAACATAACATATACACTTGGTATTCTATTGATGATTTATCAAACATCTGCTTACAGAGAGAGAGAGGACAATCATAATTACACCGTATAAGACAATTTTAAGACTGTACTTGAAATACTGAGTCCAGTATGGAGGCCATGACTTAAAAAAAAAAAAAAAACACAAGCTTCTTGAAATGGTACAAAGATAGGCAACCTGTATGGTGAGATCTGAAAAATGGCATCTGTAAGAGGAAAGACTTTAAATATGTTGCTACAGAGTGGCAACTTTAGAGGGGAACCGGATTAGGGTCTATAAGGCTCTAAGTAGTAAAACAAATAAAGCAAAAAATGTTCACTGTTATAAATGATTCCAGAAGAGGCCATAAATTCAAATTATGGAGTAAGAGATTTAGACTGGATTATAGGAAGTTTTCTTTTAGCCAGCATGTCACTGATTACTGGAATAAGTTGCCTACATGAGTGGCTGAAGCTTTGGGAAGTTCAAAGCTTGGCTGGATGGTCGCCTGTTCTTTTTTTTATAGATTTATTTTATTTTATTATTTTATTTTTTTGTATTTTTTTTATTGTTTTTTGCCACTGCAGCAAAAATTAATGATTTACTTTACCTATGTGACTAATAATAATAGGGCTGGTTTACCATCTGACTATTTGAACAAATTCATAATGAATGACACACTAAGTAAAAAAAAAAAATTTTATTGTTAGCATATTTGACTGAAGTGTCATGCTTTTATGGATGATACCAGTTAGTATCAATAAGGCCAAATGATACAAAGAAGCAGACTTTTTCTGCAACAGCCAAAAAAGAAAAAAATCTGAATATTCATATTATTCCCATCCAATTCTTGAACGAGAGTGTGGTAGATGCAGGACCATTGTCATGATGGAGAAATCATCCACCATTTACAAGAAACTGGTTAGAATTTCTGACTTTTTAGCCAAACCCACTATTCTACTACACTGGACGATAATTTACTTCAATGTTCGACTTCTCACTGCCTACAGATGAATTTCATGAGATCCAGTCTTCAGTTATTCCCTTGATATTTTATATTTGTGCCCCCTCTTCCCTTGGTCCTATAAGGAAAAACAGACCATCTTCATTCAACCTACTGAAACTCTTTAGTGCTTTACATGCCTCAATCAAATCACCTCTTAACTCTCTAGCTGA
This sequence comes from Mastigoproctus giganteus, assembly GCF_048544385.1. Taxonomy (NCBI): domain Eukaryota; kingdom Metazoa; phylum Arthropoda; class Arachnida; order Uropygi; family Thelyphonidae; genus Mastigoproctus; species Mastigoproctus giganteus. The sequence continues at coordinate 85,986,962 of NC_143588.1, read as the reverse complement.
CAAACTTTGCAGTCCACCCCTTCTAAGCAGTTCTTCATGTGTATACACCCCAAAATACATAACCTTATATTCACAAGCATTAACTTTAGTTGCCATTTTTCAGAACACATTAGTATTAGCAACGGCCATGTGGTGCAAGGAAGCCTATGGCTTATGCTGCACCAGCCAAAAAAAAAAAAATAATAATAATAAAAAAATATAATCATAATAAAAAAATAACAATAATAATAAAATAACAAAAAAATAAATTAAATAAAATAAGAATAAAATAATAATAAGAAAAAAAAATTTTTTTTTAATTAAAAAATATAATTAATAAATAAGAGAAAAGGAAATGGACAACCTAAGGGTTTCCCTTCCCTCCTCCCGTAGGTAATTATCCAGTTGATCTTTGAATTTCCCCAAACTGTCAGCCTCTACCACCCATGTAGGTAACTTTATTCTAGTAATTTATAACTCGCTGGCTAAAATAAAACTTCCTGCAATCCAGTCTAAACATCTCTCCACACAACTTGAAATTATGGCCCCTAGTTCTAGAATCATTTATAACCATGAAAATTTCGTCCTCATTCATTTATAACCATGAAAATTTCGTCCTCATTCATTTTGCTTATGCCTCTCAGAGCCTTAAGTACCTCAATCAAGTCTCCTCTAAGGTGCTTACTTTCCAAGCTCTGCAACCCACATATTCGAAGTCTTTCCTCATATGGATGCCCTCTTGTTGTTGTTATTTGGTTTTTAGGAGCATTAGCAACTAAGGCCATATTGCTCCGGGGATATGCAGTGGTCATTCCCTGACCTTTCTGCATCCTCCGTATTTTGTGGTCACAGGCTTGAACACCGGTCTAACGAAGAAACGTGTGCTACGCACTGCTGCTCCTGCCAACCTGGCTACGGAGGCGCCAGACGCCCTTTTGCCCATCTCACCAGGCGAGTTACCTGTCTCTGGATCCTTTCAAGAAGCACAACGTCTTTCTTTAGGTGCAGTCTCCATACCTGAATGCAATATTCCAAGTGTGGTCTAACAATAGCCTTATACAATGGAATTATGATGTCCTTCTCTCTACTAGCAATTGTTCGATACATCATCGATAGGACACCATGGGCTTTCCTTCCAACCTGTCTACAATACTCAGAGAATTTAAAAGTCTGACCGTATCGTAACACCCAAGTCCCTTTCCTCCACTACCGGCTTTATTTCAACTCTGCCAAGTGTATAAGTTATTTTGGGGTTACTGTTCCCCTGGTGCAATACCTTACACTTTGCTGGATTAAAGCATAGCTGCCATTTTTCTGACCATCCCTGAAGTCTATCTAGGTCATTCAGAAGAAGCTTTGCTTGACGGCGATCATTAACTACTCTACCAATCTTTATATCATCTGCAAATTTAGACATCACGCCTCTAACCCTTCATCAATGTCATTTATGAAAATCAAAAACAACAGTAGTCCTAATACTGATCCTTGGGGAACCCCACTTCTTACATCAACCCAATCTGAGGAATAACCGTTTATCACAACCCTCTGCCTCCTGCGCTGAAGCCATTCAGCTATCAATCTAAGGACTTTTCCTATGATTCCAACCTGTTCCAGCTTATAAAGTAAACACTCATGTGGGATTGAGTCAAATGCTTTGCTGAAATCCAAATAAATAATGTCGGAATTATTCCCAAAGTTCAGTTCTTGAGTCAAAATAGCTAACCAGATTAGTTAAATATGATTTTCCCTTTACAAAACCATGCTTAGTATCCTTCAGAATTCTATTTATATCTAAATGATCCTGAATTCCAACTTTGATCATTGTCACCCATGATTTTCCCAACTACTGAAGTTAGACTGATCACCCTAAGAGCATGCAGCTGATCCAGATCTTTCTGTAGTAAGGCCTGGCTCAAACTATTAACAACCCTTCCCACTTTCAAACCATCAATATATTTTAACAAGCTTCTCTTGGATGCCCTTATCAATATCATTTATGAAAATTACAAAGTGGGAAGAGGGAACCCAATATCAATTAGAGAAGGACCCCACTTGTTACAGTGGGAACCCTGAAGAATGATATTTATGACAACTCTGTCTCCTATCTTTTAGCCTGCCAACAATCCAACATAGGACCTTATTTTACCAGTAACTTCAGCTTCTTCCAGTTTATATAGTAGCCTTTTATGAGGGATAATATCAAAAGCTTTACTAAAATCTAGGTATATAATATAAAAATTATTTCTTAGCATCCAGCTGTTTAATGACTTCATAGCAATTTACCAAATTAGTCAAGCATGACTTCCCCTTCACAAACCCGTGCTGGGATCTATTGACGTTACCATTTTGGAAAATGGTCCATGATCTATTCTGCCACAGAAGTCAAACTCGATGGCCTAGAGTTATCCAATTCCTCTTTAGCACCACCTTTGTGAATCGAGGCGACATCAGCACATCTCCAGCTTAAGAGGATCTTTCCAGAGTCTAACGATGGTTCTCAATAACATTCCCAACAATCTGATACATTCATAACAAAATTTTTAATTATAACTGAATATATACCATTACCATCCTCCCCTGGAGCTTTGCCTTCCTTTAACTCAGTAGCTTTTCAAACGAACACTTTTCAGATCATTATATGTGATTTTAGAGCAATATGACTATTTGGCATTTCCCAGATATTCAAGCTTGTGTCCAACTGCAAATATCATTGAGAAGCATCAGTTCAACTCATCTGCCATTTCTGTTGGGCTTTCTATGGACCTTTCACTGCAACCAATTAAGACTTATTTAACTTTTTTCTATTCACAAAGAAGAAATTCCTATTCCTATTTTTTAGCTCTATTTGCTAGTGCTTTCTCATAATCAGCTTTCACTTGTCTCACCCAATTCACAAAGGGGATCTAAGGGTGACACGAGTAATTACAGACTGGTTAGTTTAACTTCTGTTCTGGAGAAAATAATGGAGTCACTGGTTAAAGAAGCATTGCAGGATCATCTAGACAAGACTGCGGCAATAATTCAGACACAGCATGGGTTTGTTAAGGGAAAGTCTTGTCTGACAAATTTGATTTGATACAATGATGTGGTTACAAAGGAACTGGATGCAAAATATAATTTTGATATCATATACTTGGATTTCAGGAAAGCTTTTGACACTGTTGCACATGGAAGACTACTGTAAAAACTGGAGCAGTGTGGTATTAAGGGCAAGATGTTACAATGGATAAAAGGGTGGTTGAGTGGGAGAAGACAGGGATTGGTAATCAATGGATGCTGCTGTTCGTCGTTTAATGTTATTAGGTTAAGTTCACCAGGGTTCAGTGTTGGGCCCACTGTTCTTTTGTATATTTATCAATGATATTGATAAAGGTATATCAGGCTTAACGTCCAAGTTTGCAGATAATACAACTGTTGGCAGTGTTGTTAATGGCAATGTGCTTTTGCAACAGGATCTAGAAAAGTTGAGCAGATGAGCTGAGAAATGGCAAATGAAGTTTAGCATTGACAAATGCAAAGTACTGCATATGGGTAGAAGTAACCCCAGAGAAACATACTAACTGTGTGGTACTACACTTAGGAGCAGGTCATGGGGTATTGTCAATGATATACAGGAATTTTGCTAGTAGGAAAAAGGAGATGATTATCCCTTTGTATAAGATTTGACAATGTTGAAATTAGTAACCTTATAATACCGTGATAAATCTGACTAAAAAATGAATATCAAGTGCTTAAAAAAACGGTACTCACCGTGTATGCAATAAATTGATTGGTAGATGGTGGCTAAATTTAGGTTGGAAGATGCATTAAAAAGAACTAAAGCGGAGAATGGGTTGAAAATATTTTAGACAGATTTTAAAATGAGTGCAAGATGGTAGAAGTGCAGATCTCCAATCCTTGGTTGTCATAAAGAGGTTAAAGGACGCAAATTAAAAAAATGAAGACCAGTGATACCAATAGTCGTTACAAGGGACTTTCGTTGAATAAACCGTCATCAGGTGGCAAATGGGAGAAAAGTGAGCGCGTGTTGTATTTAAAGTTTATCTATACTCTCGTGATGCTCTTTTTGACACGTGGGAACTTTAGCTGCGAGAGGTTTCAAGCCGGTGAGAGGTTGAAGGGAAGTTTAGCATTAATAATGTTGAGATCGGAATTGTGTCGGTACCATTCAATGGTGAAGGCTTCATATTGAAGAATTCTGTAGCTCGATCTAAGTTTAATAATGGTGATGGCAGAGTCAACAAGGGGGGTGTGGTTATGGGTTTGAGCGTGGATTGTTAACTCAGTGCAGGATTGACTTGTCCTGAAACTTCTGAAGTGGTCGTATGCGCGGGTAGTGGAAGTTGTGGAGGAACTGAATTTGGAGGTAGTGCTGCCAATGTAACAGATATCGCAGTTTGGTTGGCATTTTATGAGATATATTATATTATTGAGATGGTCAAAATTATATCCCCACTCACTCGATTCTCTACATTCAAAATTAATAATACCAACCAAGCCTTCCAAAAAATCAGTAACACCACCATATCCGACAGAGACGTATTAGCTTCTTTTGAAGTCATATCCCTATACACTAATGTGCACATTCCTTTCACCCTACAAGCATTACGCGTACTTCTAACAGCTGATGACACTTTAACGAAACGTATCTCTCTTTCAGTTGACCACATCCTTGAACTCACCACTCTTTTACTAGACGCTAGATATTTTAGATTTAATAATAAAATTTATCGACAAACATTCGGTTTACCAATGGGTTTAGGCATTTCTGCCCCACCTTTCTGAAATTTATCTCGCCACTATTGAAAACGAAATTTTACAACCTTTCCCTTCTGAAATTAAATTATACATACGTTACGCCGATGATATCCTAATAATAAGCAAAAGAACAACCATAGACAATCTCTTTTTAAAATTCAATACAATACATGACAGGCTAAACCTTACCCTCGAAATCGCAACGAACAACCAGATTAATTTTCTTAATCTTACTATTTATACAACACACACAAATATAAATACAAAGATTTTTAGAAAAAACACGCACACCAGTAAATATCAACATTTCACTTCACATCATCCCCTTAGTACCAAAAAAGCCGTCCTACACAACCAAATCTATAATGCTATTAAATTCAGATCTTCACAAAACGATCTACACAATGAACTTCAAGACCTTACTGAAAAATTCATAGCCAGGGGCTAACACCCCCTCAACACATCCAACATACAATATCCACCGTTAAAAACAGTATTAATAACCCCACCAGACACAGTAACAAGACAAATACTCACATAGTTCTCCCTTATCATAGTGAACTCGCAGCACAATTCCGGTGTATATTCAAAGATACCGATATCTCCCTCACCTTCTCTACTTACAATAAACTAGGTTCCCTATTTAATTCTTATAAAGATATACACAAATATCCCATCAACGATCTCAATAATATAATTTATCTCATTAAATGCCAACCAAACTGCGACACCTGTTACATGGGCAGCACTACTCCAAATTCGGTTCCTCCACAACTTCCAATATCCGCACATACTACCACTTCAACAGTTTCAGGACAAGTCAATCCTGCACTGAGTTAACAATCCACGCTCAAACCCATAACCAACCCCCCCTTGTTGACTCTGCCATAACCATTATTAAACTTAGATCGAGCTACTGAATTCTTCAATATGAAGCCCTCACCATCGAATGGTACCGACACAATTCCGATCTCAACATTATTAACACTAAACGTCCCTTCAACCTCTCACCGGCTTGGAAACTCTCACAGCTAAAGTTCCCATGTGTTAAAAAGAGCATCACGAGAGTATAGATAAACTTTAAATACAACACGCGCTCACTTTTCTCCCATTTGCCAACTGATGACGGTTTATTCAACAAAAGTCCCTCGTAAAATGACTATTGACATCACCGGTTTTCTTTTTTTCCTTTTCTTTTTTCTCTTTATTTTCATTTTTTTCATTTGCGTCCTTTAACCTCTTTATGACAACCAAGGATTAGAGATCTGCACTTCTAATTCCTTGCGCTCATTTTAAAATCTGTCTAAAATATTTTCACCCCATTCTCCGCCTTAGCTCTTTTTAATGCATCTTCCAACCTAAATTTAGCCACCATCTACCAATAAATCTATTGCAGATTCATACAAGGTGAGTACTGTTTTTTAAGCACTTGCTATTCATTTTGTAGCCCTTTGTATAAGGCAATGGTCAGGCCACGCCTTGAGTACTGCTTACTGGTCTAGAAGCCTTAATTTAAAGAAGGATGTAGAGTTGCTTGAGCATGTACAGAGAAGGGTAACAAGATTGGTGAGAGGAACAAATGGGTCCTTTTACCAAGAAAGGCTTAAGTTCTACAAATTGCAGTGGCTGGAGACTAGGCACCTGTGAGGTGATCTGGTTGAGGTGTATAGGCCTTGAATGGGTTGAGCAGGCTCAATTCTGATAGGATTCTTCCTCTTGCTCAGATTACAAACCTGAGGGGGCATATATTCAAATTGAGGAAATACAGATAGAATAGATGTGTGGAAATTTGCCTTTAGCCAGCGGGTAGTTGATTTCTGGAGCAAACTTCCATCTGTTGTTGTGGACGTTGATAGCTTAAATAAATTCAAGGAGGAACAGGACAAATGTTTAGAGGGAATGGATGTGTGATTTTTTTTTTTTTTTTTTGGCTGATGCTACATAAGCTTGCTTTTTTTGCATCATATGTCTCTTCTACATATGATGTGGTTACAAAGGAACTGGATGCAAAAAGTAATTTTGATATATATTTGGATTTCAGGAAAGCTTTTGACACTGTTGCCCTTAATACCATTCTGCTCCAATTTGTACAAATTGGAGCAGAATGGTATTAAGGGTATCAATGGGTGGTGCTCTTCGTGGACTAATGTTATTAGTGGAGTTCCACAGGGTTCGGTGTTGGGTCCACTGTTGTTTTGTATATTTATCAATGATATTGATAAAGGTATATCAGGCTTAATGTCGAAGTTTGCAGATGATACAAAGGTTGGCAGGGTTGTTAATGACAGTAATGGCAGCGTGCTACTCCAACAGGATCTAGATAATTTGGGCAGATGGGCTAAGAAGTGGCAACTGAAGTTTAACCTTGACAAATGCAAAGTACTGCATATGGGTAGAAGCAACCCCAGAGAAACATACCAACTGTGTCGTACTACACTGAAGGTGGTAGAAAATGAAAAAGACCTGGGAGTAATTGTGCAGTCAGATATGAAGTTTTCTGAGCAATGCAGACAGGCTGCCAGGGCAGGTCATGGGGTTTTGTCAATGATATATAGGAATTTTGCTAGCAGGGAGAAGGAGGGATAAGGCAATGGTCAGGCCACGCCTTGAGTACTGCATACAGGTCTGGAGGCCTCATTTTAGGAAGGATGTAGATTTACTTGAGCATGTACAGAGAAGGGCAACAAGATTGGTGAGGGGAATGAAGGGATCCTCTTACCAAGAGAGGCTTAAGTTCTGCAAATTGCAGTGGCTGGAGACTAGACACCTGCGCGGTGATCTGATTGAGGTGTATAAGGCCTTGAATGGGTTGAGAACGCTGAATTCTGATGGGATCCTTCTGCTTGTTTAGATTACGAACCTAAGGGGGCATAAATTCAAATTAAGAAAAGACAGAGGTAGAATAGATGTGCAGAAATTTGCCTTTAGCCAGCGGGTGGTTAATTGTTGGAACAAACTTCCATCTGTCATTGTGGAAGTTGACAGGTTAAATAAATTTAAGGAGGAACTGGATAGGCATTTGGAGGGAATGGTGTGATTTTTTTTTTTGGCTGATGCTGCATAAGCTCATACACTTGCTTTCTTGCATCACATGCCACTACTACTACTACTACTACTACTACTACCCTCAGTGGTTTTGTTCTTATTCTCTTATAATTAAAAGCATTAACTTTTTTTGTGATTATCTTTTATATTTGTGTTAAATTAATTATAAATGACATATTACCAGCATATTGAAGCAATACACATCATAAAGCACAAGAGATTTAAATAAATTAGTAGTTCGCAGTCACAGCCGTCAAAGCATATGCACAGAGCTCCATAATAAACAGTAAAATATTTTCAAGAATGAACAAATCTTCAGATATTATTTTTTCCCCCTGATCAATTGAAAAAGATAACACTTGCTGTGCTAATGTTAAATAAGAATGTAATTATAAAATGTTGTCCTTTAATTTCATGTTATCCTAATTGAGAGCCATCCCTTTTTTTTATTTATTTATTTTTTTTTTTATATGTAAACATCAAACATAAAGGGTATAAGAAACTACAGTACTTTGTACCGTGCATGGGTTGATGGCTAAGAATATTTAAATTTCTGTAGATTGTAATTTTTGTAAATATAAGTATGAAATAAAGTTGTTCCAGAGAACAGAAGCAGAAGAGATAAATGTGGAAGAGAAAAAGTTTGTTCTGTAAATTTTGAGCTGGGCAGTTTATCAATGATGCTGATTGTTTTAAATAGGTATTTAGACTAGTTTGGAAGAGAGTTAGAGAGAATTAGAGATACCAATTCAGAAGAATGGTGCCCATGGAAGTATCTATAGAAAAGGCATGCAGAAGAAACTGAACATTGAGCCTGGAAATCAAGACTGTAAGAGACTGTCAATTAATTAACCTAACAGCCCTCTAGGCCCCCTAATGAAGCCTAGAAACTTGAGGGAAGCATTGGAAGTGCAACTGCAGATGTGAGAGGAAATATTCCATAACAGAGAGGATTTGAGACTTGCACAAAATGAGTAATTGTTTAGAAGAAAATTAATGCTGAGGAAAAAAAACCCAAACACTTCCTCATTCATTATGCAAATATACGGGGTCTCAGTTCTAATCCCAGTGATGTCCATTTCCATTTACAGTCTGCCAACCCTCACTCACTTTTGCTGGCAGAATCTCAGTTATCAGTTGATTCAACCACTGCTCATCTCAGTTGGCCAAATTATTTGTTGTATGATTCCTTATGCTTCAAAGGTGGTATTTGTGCATTTTGATATTCCCTGTCAGAAACTTGGTGATTTGGAATCTCCTCGTTTCGATCTTCTCTGGCTTAAAATCTCTCTACCACATTCTGTCAAATTCATCTGTTGTCTGTATCGTTCTCCCAACTCCATTAATCACTTGGAACTCTTTGACTTCCTCTCTTCGAAATTTGATAACTTTCTCCAGTCCAACTTCACCAAGGGAAGTCCAAAATCACCGAGGAAAATTACCTAATAGTGAGATAATTTTCCTTGGTGATTTTAATGTTCACAACTCTAGCTGGTTTCCGTTTTCTAGTCACACAGACCCAGTTGGTCAAGATGCTGAGGCTTTTGCAATTACTAATGACCTCACACAGATTGTTTGTTTACCTACCAGAATACCAGACAATCCTAACTATACAGCCAACTTGCTCGATCTTTTTCTCCCAAACAACCCTTAAGTACACAGTCAACGTGAGCAGTCCTATAGGCACCTCAGATCACAACTTGGTGATGGTCTCCTCCAATGGAGCCTTTATCTTATGGCCATTCTCAAGCTTGTGTTGTCTGGCATTACAAGAATGCAAAATGGGATGACCTGTGAGATTTATTTTCTTTTCCTTGGTCGGATTACTGTTTTAAAACTTCTGATGTCAACGTCTTCTCAGATCATGTCAGTGAAATTATTCTTGTAGAGATGGAATCCTTTATTCCACACTCCCTTAAAATCTCATTCTTTATAAAAACCTTGGTTTTCCAATAAATGTGCTAAGGCTGTTCAAGATAAGAGCGTTGCATATCATAATTGGCTTGTTTCCAAATCTTCGGTTTCATTTTCTGCCTACACCAGAGCTCGCAACAATTGTAAACCAGTTATTAATCAGTCCAAACTAGATTTTGAACAGGCTAAGAGTAGAAAACTGGCTTCTTGCCCTAACAGTAGCTGAGCATTCTGCTCTCTTGCCAAAGCTATTGGCTGCAACTTTTCCCATCTCTATTCCCATCCTCTGTCAAAACCAGATGATTCAATTGCCATTTCAGCCAACTCATGTATTAATGACTTTGATAAAACACCTCCCACCACGCTCCATTCAATGCCTTCTGTCATCTTCCGTCAAAAGGATGCCAGAAAGATTTGATGAATCTTGATGCTAAGAAAACTCCATGTCCTGATGGTAATTCTCCACTTTTTATCAAAACCCACGCTCTTCAACTTACTCCTGTTCTATGCTACCTCTTTTCCACTTTCTTATTACAAAGGTGTTTTTCCTTTGCTTGGAAATTTGCTCATATCCAGCCAGTTTCTAAAAAGGGTGACAAATCCCTGACAACCAATTATCGTCCCATTGCAATTACTTCCACTCTTTCTAAAGTAATGGAGAAATTAATTAACTGCCAACTCTTAAATTATCTAGAAACCTTCCATCTGATCAATGATCACCAGTATAGATTCCGTCAGTGTCGATCCACTGATGATATTCTGGCTTATGTTACCCATTTATAGACAAATGCAATGAAAAAAGTTTGATGAAACACAAGCAGCCACTCTTGACATTTCAAAAGCTTTCGATCACGTGTGGCATAAGTCTTCTAAATAAGCTTCCATCTTATGGTTTGCCAACTGGTTTTTGTAATTGGGTATCCAGTTTTCTCCTTGACAGCTCACTAATGGTAGATGGCTCTGTCTTCTAACTTCTCCACTAATGCTGGTGTCCCCCAAGGTTCATTTCTTTCCCCAGACTTTTTCTTGTGTATATTAATGACCTTCTTTCATTGACCAGAAATCCTATCCATAGTTTTGCTGAATATAGCACATTACATTCCACTTTCCAGTTTGAGAAACCTTGCCCTGCTCAAACAGCATTGGCTTCTCAAATATCCGCTACCAATTCCTTAAATGCTGATCTCCAGGTAATTCTACAGTGGGGCAAAGACAACTTAGTTGATTTCAATCCTTCTAAAACTCAGTCCTGTGTTATATCTTGCAAAAAGGATTCTTCTGCTCCTATGCTTATCTTTGGTGACACTCCGAATTCTAGGCAAGATAATATTAGTAAATTAATAAGAGGAGTTTACCTCAATATAGTACGTGGAACACTTCCGTATGATACCCTCCAGAAATTAGAAAGGAAAAAACGAAAAAATCGACAACTTACCGGTACATTAAAGTAAAATATAAATAATTAAAGTAAAATATAAATAATTAAATAATCAATTCAAAATCAATTCAAAACAATTAAAATTCAAATTAACGCAATTAAAAGAATCTAACGAAAATATTCAAAACGATTTTCGTTAGATTCTTTTAATTGCGTTAATTTGAATTTTAATTGTTTTGAATTGATTATTTAATTATTTATATTTTACTTTAATGTACCGGTAAGTTGTCGATTTTTTCGTTTTTTCCTTTCTAATTTCTGGAGGGTATCATACGGAAGTGTTCCACGTACTATATTGAGGTAAACTCCTCTTATTAATTTACTAATATTATTATCAACGTAGAACATATTGAGTATTATAGCTCTGATTCATACTATCTAGGCAAGATAATATATCTCTATTGGGGATTAAACTGACTTCTAATCTCAATCTCTCTTGACATAAGCAAATTACAATTATTGCTTCCTCTGCATCTAAAAAACTTAGTTTTTTCTTTTGCTCTCAGCATTACTTTTCTTCCAAACAGCTATTTACTCTGTACAAATTGCAAATCCGCCCTACCATGGAATATTGTTCCCACATCTGGGGCAACGCTCCCAAAACATCTCTCAGGTTTCTAGATTCCATTCAGAAGAGAGCAGTTAGGTTAATTAATGACTCATTTCTAACAGAGCCTTATCACTCTCTGTTTCATTCTGTTTCTTCTACATGCCTTTTCTATAGATACTTCCATGGACACTGTTCTTCTGAATTGGTTTCTATAATCCCCCCCCCCCTCTCTCTCTCTCTCTCTTCCAAAGCAATCCAAACATATCCTGCCACCAGTCAACATCCTTTTATTGTCCCTATCCAACTTCAAACTCACAGAACCAACTTTTCTTCTTCCTCATTTATTCAATCAACTGCCATTTTCTTGGAAAACCTTCCTTCATATGTTTTTCCTGAAAATTACAATCTACAGATGTTCAAGTGTAATGTCAACAAATATCTTCTTTATCTTCTCAACCTCCAGCCCATGCACGGTGCTAAGTACTATAGGTTGTAATACCTCTCGTGTTTGGGGCTTTCATAAAAAAAAAAAAAACTCAACTTTGTGATGCAGAAGAAGCATCATTTGTGATGTGCTATATTAAGTAAGAAAGGTGTTAGAATGGCTAGGTTGGTCTTGGAAATTAGTGAAATAAACCTGCTTAGAATGTAATCTGCCTTTAATTTCATAAAGAATTGCAGATTATTCTCAAAAGTTTCATGATACTTCCAGTACCATTTCTTCAGTGACTGTAAAGGCAGCAGAACTGGTAAAGTGTGTGTGTGTGTGTGTGTGTGTGTGTGTGTGTGTGTGTGTGTGTGTGTGTGTGTGTGTGTGTGTGTGTGTGTGTTATGGAGGTTTAACAGTGCATAAGCTGCTGTGGCTATAGCTATAATGCACCTTGGTAAAATATGGTAACTTCATTTACATGTTGTTTTTATATTGATTATACATTTCATATTTGTTAATATTTAGTCTTTAGTAATTACATGTGTAACAGATCTTGAATTAGATCAACAGATCCAGATTTCATTTCTTGATATACCTGCACACCACACAGCTAAAAATAATATTTAATATCCATAGGCATTCTTCCACCAGTAAGAATCATTCCATAAAATAATGCTATCAATAATTTAGCATCCACACTAAGAGAACATCACACTGTACCACTGTTGAAAGCCTCACTAATCATTACAAGATACAGACCACGGTAATTGTAAAATAAAGAACTAGCAGTTATACTTCACAGCAAATAGACTGCCCAGAGAAATACTAGTTTCCAAACTATATAAAGCAACCTTATAAACCATATATAAGTAAATGTATATAATTAAATTAGTATATTTGTTCAAAATATAGGAAGAGCAATGGGGCAAATAATTTGTGCTGAAGCCAATCTTTAGTGACATCACTACGAGAAAATATTGCCAAAGTATTATTATGTATAGACGTGTGGACAACTTACTAATGATTAAGCAACCAAATTTTAAAGAACAAATTGGAAATATATACCTGCCTGCCTTAGCTATTGAAGTGATTATTTTCCAAATTGGCAATCAAATGTTTCTAAATGGGCAATATTATAAAAATATAAAACATGAGAATTTTCAAAATTTGTAACAATGTTAATTGCATTAAAGATGAATTGCTAAAAAAAATTAAAAGTATAATGATATACCTGCATAATTTATAAATTTTCACCTGGGAAGAATACTTTGTATGGTGATATGGCCAGATAAGTGCATGACAGATTCTGTTATTGAGAGTCATATGGCTACAATACGACAAAAATAGAGGAAGGGGTAGTTTTTACTGGTAGGGGTTTGATTATTACAATATTTTCATTAGATTTTTAACAATTTTTAATTAGAATCAATAGCATACTATACGGTAGTGACTTGTATATATGTGTACAGTTGGTACATATAAATCATTCCATTGGCTATTATATGTCTTATAATAGAAACACTGTACCCATATTGCTATGGTTATGCCCAGGTTTTATTCTTGTTTGATTCTTATTTTATTCTTATATTTTAATTTTATGCATGTTTTCACTTTATTTTCTTAGCTTTCACTCTCATTGTTTGCTAAAATTAAAATATTACTATTACCTTTGTGGCAAATCAGGATTAGGTCATAAATTGCATTAATTTTCATGAAATTTTGCCCCTATCAAAAAAGTATAAGTGCTGCAATTACTAACACAGGCCATCTTTTACTGAAAGATGAAAAGGTAAGTTTGTCTACTGGATTCCTTTGTAAATATCTATTCCTTATTTAAATTAAGTTACTATATGTCAGACTAATGTCCCTTCCTGCCAGATTACAGCAAAATTAGCCCTACCTAATTTTATTAAAATAATTTCAAAATTTTTTTATTGCTGCCACCTATCTATACTGCCACCCCATTATAAGCTACTTTTTGAGCTTATGTAATGCTGGTATGAGGTTCAATTAAATATATATAATTAAATAATATATATAATGGAGTCAATCAAAGACAGTCAAAGCGGCCCTTTGGAAAAAAAGATCCTTGAGTCCTTTTGGTCTGAAAATAGGATTCAGTAAGAATCCTGAAATGTCACCTGCTAAGAAGTAGTTAGATATGGAGCTGTAATTTTACATAAGTTTCAATAAAACCTACTGTCTTTCTCATTTCATGTGCTTGCATTGGAACATGCAGCACCTGGAAAGCAAGGACTCAGGGATTTCAAGCCCTGCTGTGGGTCACCATAGAACAAGTAAATACATGGGCTGTGTCTGGTTAACTAAGAGTAAGAAAAGGCGTATGTATAATTGCATGTACGCTAATGCTAGGAGCATATTAAATAAATTTAATAAATTTGAAGTACTGATCAAGTCATCATATGCAGACATTATAGGGATATCAGAGACATGGTGTCACTTGGATAAAAGGGATGCAGAATATGAATATGGGGAGTACGATATGCACAGTAAGGACAGGAGAGGATGCTATGCTCTTAATTAGAAGCATATTAAATCTAAGGCAGAGCATACAGTCAACATGGGTGACCAGTGCAATGTTGAGTCAGTTTGATGTGGCATAAGCATTGGGAAAACAAAATGAGAATAGAAGTGTGTTATAGGCCTAATGACTGCAATGAGCATAACAACTATACAGAGAAATAGAGTGCACTAGTAAATCAGGTGGGATCAGTAAAAGGGAGTCCATACGAGGAAAGATTTCGAATATGTGGGTTGCACAGTTTGAAAACTAGGAACTTAAGCGGAGACTTGATTGAGGTGTTTAAGGCTCTGAGAGGCAAAAGTAAAATGAATCAGGATGAAATTTTCATGGTTATAAATATTCTAGAATTAGGGGCCATAAATTCAAGTTACAGGGAGAGCTGGTTAGAATGAATTGCAGGAAGTTTTATTTTAGCCAGTGAGTTACAAATACTGGAATAAATTAACTACATGGATGGTAGAGGCTGATAGAGGGGAAATTCAAAGGTCAGCTGAATAGTTATCTACAGGAGGAGTGAAACACATGGGTTGTCTATTTCCTTTTCTTTTATTATTTATTTATTTTACTCTTTTTTTTTCTTTTCTTTTTTGGCTGGTGCAGCATAAGCCTTAGGCTTCCTTGCACCATTACTAATGTCTTATAATGGGCATTTTAACTTTCCAGATATTGATTGGAGCTTTCAGGTCAATCACGCACACACTAGAAAGACTTTTGTGGATTTATTGTATGACTTTTTTCAACAGCAGCATGTTAGAGAGACAAAAAGAGTAATTAATACTCCCGATCTAATTATGCATTAAGAACTTACAGTTAAAAAAACCACTGGGTGGCAGTGATCACAGTGTACTGATGTGGGATTTACTTAAAGACAAAACTACTGTCAAGGGTAAAGGGAAGCACTTTTGCTTTTGTATGGGTGACTACAGTGGTCCCAGAAACTTTTTAAATTCTATACAGTGATGATGATACCAACAGCAAATTCTAAATGGGAAGCATTCAGAGAAGTAATCATAGAAGCTACTAAGCTTTTCATACCAACTAAGAAATGCTGTTCAAGGCCTAAACGGATATCAAATAAACTGATGAAGGTTGTGGCAAAGAAGAAAAATGCTTGGGATGCATATAAAAAAATAATCAGGTGATACAAAAGACTATTGTAGATATAAACTGGCCTGTAATCAAGTCACAATGAAGTTAGGCAAGCTAAGGCAGATTATAAGAAGCCTCTGGCAAAGAATGCAAAGAAAAATGGCAAAGAATGCAAAGAAAAATGGCAAAGAATTCTATGCTTATATTAACAGTAAAAGGAAGAGGTTGAATCACTTTGGACCACTTGATGTCTATGGGTTAAGTGTTGATGACACTGCTCAGGTTACGGACAAATTGAATAGGTATTTTGTGTCTATATTCACATGAGGAATTATTCTAGAGAGAAGGGGAATGCCAAAATACATCAAAATCCAACAGGAGCTAAATTATTTTGTGACAACTGAGAGAAAAGTGGAAGAGAAACTGCTGAAGCTAAACATAAAAAGGGTGCCCGAGGTTGATGGGATCAATCCAAT
The DNA here is from genome assembly GCF_048544385.1 of Mastigoproctus giganteus. NCBI lineage: Eukaryota > Metazoa > Arthropoda > Arachnida > Uropygi > Thelyphonidae > Mastigoproctus > Mastigoproctus giganteus. The sequence continues at coordinate 85,970,738 of NC_143588.1, read as the reverse complement.
TACAACAAGGGAGGTGGCAAAGGAGGTAAAGCAAACCATTAGCCATAATTATAATTATGAGAGCATCACTGGATTCCTTATGGACTAGGAATGTGAGAATATATCCCCATTTCACAAGGGGGGGGGGGATCAAAGAGTGACACGAGTAATTATAGACCTGTTAGCTTAACTTCTGTTCCAGAAAAAATAATGGAGTCACTAGTTAAAGAAGTAATGCAGAACCATCTACATATTAATGCAATTATACTGCAATCACAACACAAATTTAAGTCTTGTCTGACCTGGATGCAAAAAAGTAATTTTTATATTATATACTTGGATTTCAGGAAACTTTTGATGCTTTTGCATATAAAAGACTGCTGTACAAGGAGTAGTCTGACAATAAGGGCAAGTTACTGCTTTGGAAAAAGTTGGTTGAGCAGGTAAAAACAGGGAGTGGTTATTCATGGACACTGCTCTTCGTGGACTAATGTAATTAGTATAGTCCACCAGGGTTCAGTGCTAAGCCCATTGTTGTTTTCTATATTTATTAATGATGGTATATCAGGCTTAATGTCTAAGTTTTCAGATGTTACAAAGGCTGGCAGGGTAGTTAATGACAGTAATGATGGTATGCTACTGCAACAAGATCTGGCAGATGGAAAAATTAAGATGGGCTGAGAAAAAGCAACTGAAGTTTACCACTGAAAAATGCAAAGTACTGCACATGGGTAGCAGTAATCCCAGAGCAATTTCAGATGGACAGCATTCAGGAAATATAGTCACATACTGAGGAGCAATATCCCAATTTGTCTGAAATGTAAAATAATGATCCAGCGTACACTCCTCACCATAACTTATGAAAGTGAAACTTGGACACTCACCGAAAGAATGGAAGAGAAGCTGAAAACTGTACAGCGAAGAATGGAACAAATTATATTAGGAATCAGACTGTTGGATAAGAAGAGAAACATATAAATTATCAAGCGACTCAGAAGCCTATGGCAGATATAAGCTAGTCTGTAATCAGGTGACAAAAGAGGTTAGGCAGGCGAAGGCAGATTACAAGAAATCTTTGGCAAAGGATGCTAAGAAAAACAGCAAGGATTTCTTTACTTATATAAACTCTAAAAGGAAGGGGATGAATCTGATTGGTCCACTTGACATCGATGGTTGGACTGTTGATGATCCTGCTCAGATAGCAAACAAACTGAATGAGTATTTTGCATCTACATTCACACACGAGGAGTTATTAAGGTTTGGAAATGGCAGAAGGTTATCAAATTGTAGCAGGATACTTAATGATTTTGTAATAACTGAAAGCAAAGTGGAGGAGAAATTGTGGAAGTTAAATATAAGAAAAGCACCTGGGGTGGATGGGATCTATCCAGTTATATTAAAGGAGGCAGCAAAGCAACTAAGCAAACTCTTAGCCATAATTATGAGAGCATCCTTGGATTCAGGAGAGGTTCCCACGGATTGGAGATGTGCAAATGTATCCCCAATTCACAAAGGGGGATCCGAAGGGTGACACGAGTAATTACAGACCAGTTAGTTTAACTTCTGTTCCGGGGAAAATAATGGAGTCACTGGTTAAAGATGCATTGCAGGATCATCTAGACAAGACTGCAGCAATAATTCAGACACAGCATGGGCTTGTTAAGGGAAAGTCTTGTCTGACAAATTTGATTTGATACAATGATGTGGTTACAAAGGAACTGGATGCAAAATATAATTTTGATATCATATACTTGGATTTCAGGAAAGCTTTTGACACTGTTGCACATGGAAGACTACTGTACAAATTGGAGCAGAATGTAAGTTGCTACAATGGATAAAAGGATGGTTAAGTGGGAGAAGGCAGAGGGTGGTAATCAATGGGTTTTTTTTTTTTTTTTTTTTTGATTTGGTAGTTGTTGGCGCATCGGCTTCTGTGGCCATATTGCACCTCCCAAGGTTTTTGCAGTACTTTGATCCAAGCCCGAGGCGGGAATCGAACCCGCGACCTTTGGGTTGCCGGGCAGGTACTTTACCCACTCGGCTAGCCCGGTCGGCTTAATCAATGGGTGCTGCTCTTCTTGGACTAATGTTATTAGTGGACTCCCACAGGGTTCGGTGTTAGGTCCACTGTTGTTTTGTATATTTATCAATGATATTGATGAAGGTATATCAGGCTTAATGTCGAAGTTTGCAGATGATACAAAGGTTGGCAGGGTTGTTAATGACAGTAATGGCAGTGTGCTACTGCAACAGGATCTAGATAATTTGGGCAGATGGGCTAAGAAGTGGCAACTGAAGTTTAACCTTGACAAATACAAAGTACTGCATATAGGTAGAAGTAACCCCAGAGAAACGTACCAACTGGGTGGTACTACACTTAAGGTGGTAGAAAATGAAAAAGACCTGGGAGTAATTGTGCAGTCAGATATGAAGTTTTCTGAGCAATGCAGACAGGCTGCCAGGGCAGGTCATGGGGTTTTGTCAATGATATATAGGAATTTTGCTAGCAGGGAAAAGGAGGTGTTTATCCCTCTGTATAAGGCAATGGTCAGGCCACACCTTGAGTACTGCGTACAGGTCTGGAGGCCTCATTTTAGGAAGGATGTAGATTTACTTGAGCGTGTACAGAGAAGGGCAACAAGATTGGTGAGGGGAATGAAGGGATCCTCTTACCAAGAGAGGCTTAAGTTCTGCAAATTGCAGTGGCTGGAGACTAGGCACCTGTGCGGTGATGTGATTGAGGTGTATAAGGCCTTGAATGGGTTGAGCACACTGAATTCTGATGGGATCCTTCCACTTGTTCAGATTACGCACCTAAGGGGGCATAAATTCAAATTAAGAAAAGACAGATGTAGATTACATGTGCGGAAATTTGCCTTTAGCCAGTGGGTGGTTAATTGCTGGAACAAACTTCCATCTGTCGTTGTGGAAGTTGATAGGTTGAATAAATTTAAGGAGGAACTGGACAGGCATTTGGAGGGAATGGTGTGATTTTTTTTGCTGATGCTGCATAAGCTCATACACTTGCTTTCTTGCATCAAATGCCACTGCTACTACTACTACATGTGGACTAGCCAGCAAACACAAGTAAAGGAGGACACATAGTTCAAAGACATGATGACAGATGGATTAAGAAAATAACAGAATGGTACCCAAGAGGAGCTAAAATAAAACCTGGAAGACAACAACGGAGATGGACAGATGAAATTCAAGAGTTCATGGCTAATAAATGGATGGCCATTGCACAAAACAGAAGGAACTGGAAAGTTGCTGAAGAGACCTTCATCCTCCAGTGGATTGAAAATGGCTGATGATGAATGTACCAACTGTGTGGTACTATACTCAGGGTGATGGAAAACGAAAAGGATTTGGAAGTAATTATGTTCTCTAAGCAGTGCAGACGGGCTGCCAAGACAGCTCACTGGGCTTTGTTAATGATATACAGGAACTTTGCTAGCAGGCATAAGGAGGTGATTATCCCATTGTACAAATCAATGGTTAGGATGCATCTTGAGTACTGCATACAGGTCTGGAGACCCTGGAGACCCCATTTTAGAAAGGATTTAGATCTGCTGGAGGTGTATAAGGCCATAAGGCCATAAGTGTATAAGTGCAGAGAGCAGGACAAGACTGATGAAGGAAACAAAAGGATGGTCTTACTAAGAAAGGCTTCAGTTCTACAAATTGCAGCATCTGGAGACTAGGCAGCTACAAGGTGATCTGATTGAGGTGTTTAAGGCTTTGAATGGACTGAGCAAGCTCAATGCTGATGGCATTCTTCCTTTTGCTCAGACTACACAGATGAGGGAGAATAAATTCAAACTGAGGAAGGATGATTGCATGACAGATGTGCAGAAGTTTGCCTTCAGCCAGTGGGTGGTTGATTGTTGGAACAAACTTCCATCTGTTGTTGTGAAAGTGGGTAGTCTGAATAAATTCAAGGAAGAAATAGACAAATTATTGAAGGAGATGATAGTTGATGTGGGTAGTTTTTTTTTTTGTTTTTTTTTGGCTGATGCTTTATAAGCTTGCTTTTTTGCATCATTTGTCACTATTAATACTTTTATATAGGTTACCTCATGAAACCACTTATACATAAAATTAATCCAATTAATGTGATAAAGTATAAATAATTATTATGAAGCAATACATTAAACAACAAAACTTACCTCAATGTTGATGTTTTTAAAAGGAGAAGGTGTTCCTTGCTCATTACTAGTATTTCCATTTGGACCATGGATGTAGTAATGATATATATGGCTACAGATAAGAAAACTATATTATAAATGGCAACGTTACATAGTCAAATAACTGTAACTCATTCCTCAACTGAATAAAATTTTATGTTCTATTTTGAAACCTCAAAAAAATAAACTAAATTCAAAATTTATTCTTTAAACATATTTATATTTTATTTTGATTTTATGATTTTTATTTAATCATTTTGCAGGTCAGTTATGAACAAGATATAGGCCACCTGGAGTTAGGTTTTTTTTTTTGTTGTTGTTGTTTTTTTGAGGATTCCCAATCCTCAAAAAAAAAAAGTTTTCTAAAAACTGAAAAATTATGTTAGAATATATAAATGCTTTTAATTTTATATTTTGACTTTATAGCTGAATATTAGAATGAGATTACTCTTAAGAAATAAAACTGGAATCGAATTTTTGTGAAAATATAAACAAACTAATAGAGAGGGAGAAAGAATTTTAAGTCCTCCCCCTCCAAAATAGTAAAACCCTCCACATTTACATATACACTGCTTAATCCAGTTTCACCAATTTTGGGATCTGAATTCCAGAGAAATTTTTCAATTTCACCTTATGTAAGCTAACATCATCTCAAATCTTATTGAAAGATTGTTCTCCATCCCTTCTCCACTGATTTTCAAATCTATAATCTATCATAAATATAAAAATGGCAAATATGACAGTTAACAAATGGCAGTGTGCTATTGGAGTTTCAAGACAACCTATACGTATACAGATATAATCTGTTCAGATAGGAACATCATCAAGTCATATATACAAGTATGTATATAGAGACTCCTCTCCAGAGCTCCCCCACACACAATTTCATAAAAAGGTTAAAATTATATGCAGTTGCAACAATTATTTTATTTGTATATTATGTTGCCATACAGAGAAAGGCTCCTAGAATGAACAAGTTCATTCTGACACAGGAGAGACTGTTTTTGTTTTTACAGAGGGGGGGAGGGTACACTTAACTATAAGGAATGTAAGAGTATCTGTTGATGCTATCAAGGTAGTGTTAGGTGAGTCAGAAAAAATTCCTGCTTGGGGATCCCACAAACTAATAGATTAACAGGGGCTACAGGTAGAGACAAAAGTGATTCTTGCACTGATTCTACTAGGACATACAATAGCCTGAAAAGCGAGGTTTCAGAGATTACAAGGCCTGGTGGGGGTAATCATGCAACAAGCAAATAGATGAGTTGTGTTACAGTTGTTCAAATCAAAAACAGGTACATGTATACTTGGTTGTACACTAAAGCTAGGAATATAGTAAACAAATTGAATGAATTTGAAATACTGGTTAAGTACAACAAATGCAAGCATAGTAAAGACACTTTAAACATGGTGTTGCTCAAACATAGGTAATGTGGAATTTGAATATGGTGAGTACAGCATGTCCAAGAAGGAGAGGCAAGTCAGAAGAGGGGGAAGCAATGTTCTTGGTTAAAAAACATATAGAATCAAAAGCAGTGCACTGTGATGATGTAGGTGGAGTGCAATGTTCAGTCAGTTTGGTGTGATGTAAGCAATGGAAAAACAAAAATGAGAGTAGGAGTGTGTTTATGGGCCACATGACTGATAAGAATAATGAACAACAACACAGGCAAGTGGAGTGTGCCAGCTGATCAGAATGACTTATAACGGGAACTTTAGCCTTCCAGATACTGACTGGAACTTGTGGGTTTGTCACTCATACAGTAGCAGAAATTTTCTGCTACTGTGTGAGTGGATGAATTTTTGGATGAATTTTCTACATCATCACGTTAAAGAGGCAATAAAAAAAAAAAGCAATACATTTGATATGATTATCAGCAGTGACTCATTATGCATTAAGAATATCCTGATAAAGGAGCCACCAGGTGGCAGTGATCATAATATATATATGTGGGATATACTCAAAGATATAACTATGTATATGACATGAATACTGTCTAAGGCAGCATTACCCAAACTGTGTTCTGTAGAACACTAGTGTTCCATGAAAAATCGTAATTAATAATTAAAAAAATAAATATATTTTGCATATTTGTAGTATACACCACTTTTGTATCATTATAATTTTTAACAATTTTTTTCAGTTATTAATATACTGGCATAGACTAATAATCAAATAGACCACAGAACACTTTATTTTGGTTGGCTTTTACATAGAGAAGTATGCATAGAGGTAATTACATCTACAAAAAAAGTAACAATGTAGTGATCTAATATGCCATTCGCATGTGATTTAGCCTGGAGTACACAGGTTAAAGAAGAGGGGGAAGCGAACCAATATCATTACTAAATTCACTTCCTTGTATAAATTTTTTTGATAATTATTAGTATTTTGAAATATTATTATTAAAATAAATGGCCATGGATTTGTGGTTGAAAAAAGGGAACTTTAAAACGAGAAGCAAGTACTTCTAGTACTGCAACTGTGGTTGATGAAAACAAACACAATATTGTCACACTTCAAAGTGAGGATGAACAATTGCAGCCTTCTGTTCCCCAAAAATCCGAAGTGAAAAAACAGGAACCAACTAATAAAAGACCAAAACGAAAGTATGATGACAGTTATTTCAATTTCGGCTTCACATGTGTTGGAAATAAAGATGTTCCTGATGCACAGTGCATCGTATGTAATAAAATATTAGCAAACCGTTCTTTGGCTCCTGCTAAACTTGTGTTTTGTAAGTGTTCTGTAAATATATTGTGAGATGAAAAGTTTCCGTGACTAAAAAAGTTTGGGAAAAGCTGGTCTAAGGTAAGGGGGAAGGGACTTTGCTTTCATAAAGGAACTACAGTCATCTTAGTTTTTAGATTCCCTTCAGTGGGACCAACTGATGATGTTTTCAACTGCAAATTTTAAATGGGAAACATTCAGGGGAGGAATCATAGAAACCACTAAGCTTTTTATACCAACTAAGAGACACACACTTCAAGGTTTAGACCTAAATCAATATCAGATGAACTGATGAGACTAGTAGCAGGGGGAAAAAAAAAATGTGTTGGATGATAAATATTAGCATGGGACATGGAATCCTACAGCAAGTTCAAACTAGTCTACAATCAGGTCAATGGAGTAGGGGGGTAGGAACACTATGGCAGATTGTGATAAGTTCTGAGGACGAAAGTTGCCTGTGCAGACGTGCCTTTCTGCCGCTCTTGGAACAGAGAAGTTTTTTCTGATTTATTTTCTGCTTTATTAGTTTAAATTGACATATTAACTTATTTTCTAGAGTAGCTTTATATTCCTATTTACGGTACTTAAGTTTAAAGTAACTTAGATAGAGATTTTGTAGGTATTACTTAGTATCGGAAAGGGTATCAAATCCACGTGTTTACCGTTCGTAAATAGCCGCCATTGTTACGCGAAAATTAATCAGTAAAATCTATTAATCTTGTTGAACTTCATTGGTAATTAAATTGTACTTTTAACTATACATATAACCACTTAGGTTACGTAACATAAATAATTAGTAAAAATAAATAATTAATACATAACTTGATACGGAAGTTATATAAAGGGATTTCGTAGATAACACTCGTTACTGAAACAAATATTTCGTAGATAACACTCGTTACTGAAACATAAATATTTCGTAGATAACACTCGTTACGGAAACATAAATATTTCGTAGATAACACTCATTACTGAAACATAAATATAGCGTTATAACTGTGTTGGGATACAAGTTTAGGATTTAATTTTGTACTGAAATTGAAATTTTATTGAAAGTAAATCGAAATCATGACTAAAACCAGAGCAGCAAAGCAAAAGGCTCAAGCTAATGGGAATGCTGTGGCTCAGGGGAGAACTGAAGGGGGCAGTTGCCCTCTGAATCACAGCCTTTTAAGATGCACTATTTGCTTGATGTTTGCGGAGCAGTCAGGTATGGGACATGATACTGCCATGGGGGATGTCTTTGTATGTGCACGATGAAAGGAGTGTAAGGAAATCAGGCGACAACTCGGCGTTCTTATGGGTCTATATGAGAGCTTGAAGGACAGGGTGGATGCCCTCGAAGGATTACAAGTGAGGGGCCCATCAAGCTCTCAGCTGACCACACCAATGCCAGAGCATGCACTTGGTCATCGCGCAACACAGCGGCAACCCCCAAGGCAGAATGCGCTGGTCCCAAAGCAACTAGTAGTTGTTGGTGACTCTATTGTCAGGGGAAACGGGAAACATGCTTTGTAAAAAGGATAGGTGGAACAGGACCAGGGTGTGTCTGCCAGGGGCAAAGGTTGATGACGTTGTAGAGCAGATATCATCTTTTAAGGGCACAAAAGGTGATATAGTTGAACACGTTGGCACTAATGATATTAAGAGTAGGAGACCGGCGGAATTACTTAACAAGTACAGGTCACAGATGAAAAAAAGCCGTGAATTACGGTTGAATTTGAAAGTGTCTGCAATTCTGCCCAGACACGATAGGAGGGAGTATATGATGAGAGCCCTGTCGATCAATTCGGCCCTGGAAAGATTGTGCAGGGCTCAAGGGGTAGAATTTTTTTCAGCCTGGTCTGTACTTGTTAACAGGAGAGACTGCTTCTACAGGGATGGGATACACTTCAATAGAAAGGGTGCAAGAATGTTTGCTGATGCTATCGAGGCAGTGTTAGGTGGGTCGGAAAACTGCTAGATTGGGGGGAAACAAGGACCAATAGATTAACAGTAGCCACTGGCAGAGGAAAAAGTGATTCTTGCACTGCTTCTATTGGAATGAGCAGCAGCCTGGAAAATAAGATGCAGGATATTTCAGAGACTGCTGGGAATCATGGGGGGTACAAGTAAACACATGGGTTGTGTTAGGGTGGCTAAGAGGAAGAGCAGGTGCATGTATACTTGCGTGTACACCAATGCTAGGAGTTTAGTAAATAAATTTGATGAATTTGAGATATTGCTCAAAACATCAAAGGCAGATATTGTTGGGATTTCAGAGACGTGGTGTCACACAGATATAAGGAATGCAGAACTGGAATTTGGGGAGTACATTGTCTACAGAAAGGATAGACAGGATAGGAAGGGAGGAGGGGTTATGCTACTAGTTAAGAAACAAATAAAATCCAAGGAAGTGAAGCCAGTCGACATCGCTGGACAGTGCAGTGTTGAGTCAGTTTGGTGTGACATAAGCATTGGGAGATCAAAATTGAGAGTAGGATTGTGCTATAGGCCTAATGACTGTACAGAGAAATAGAGGGGGCCAGTAAATCAGAGGGTCTTATAATGGGGGATTTTAATTTCCCAGATATTGACTGGAATTTGGGGGCTGGTCACTCACACACTAGCAAGGCTTTTGTGGATTTATTGGATGATTATTTTTTACATCAGCATGTTCGGGAGGCAACTAGATTTTTTTTTTTTTTTTTTTTGATTTGGTAGTTGTTGGCGCATCGGCTTCTGTGGCCATATTGCACCTCCCAAGGTTTTTGCAGTACTTTGATCCAAGCCCGAGGCGGGAATCGAACCCGCGACCTTTGGGTTGCTGGGCAGGTACTTTACCCACTCGGCTAGCCCGGTCGGCTAGGGAGGCAACTAGAGGGAGAGGGAGAAGGAGAGGCAACTACTAGGCTTTACATACCAACTAAGAAATATTGTTCAATTTTTAGGTCTAAATGGATGTCAGATGAACTAATGAGGCACATGGCAGAGAAGAAAAATGCATGGGATACATACAAATTAACACGTGACACAGAAGCCTATGATAGATACAAGTTGATCTGTAACCAAGTTACAAAGGAGGTTAGGTAGGCGAAGGCAGATAACGAGAAATCCTTGGCAAGGGATGCGAAGAAAAACAGCAAAGAGTTCTTTACTTATGTAAACTCTAGATGGAAGGGGATGAATCAGATTGGTCCACTTGATATCGATGGGTCAACTGTTGATGATCCTGCTCAGGTAGCTAACAAACTAAATGAATATTTTGCATCGATATTCACACATGAGGAGTTATTCAGCGAGAGGAATGCCAGAGGTATATTCAACTCTGGCAGTAAGCTAGAGAATCTTGTAATAACTGAGAGTAAAGTGGAGGAGAAATTGTTGAAGATAAACACAAGAAAGGCACCTGGGGTGGATGGGATCTATCCAGTTATATTAAAGGAGGCAGCAAAGGAAGTAAGCAAACCCTTAGCCATAATTATGAGAGCTTCCTTGGACTCAGGGGAGGTACCCATGGACTGGAGAGGTGCAAATGTGACCCCAATTCACAAAGGAGGATCAAAGGCTGACACAAGTCATTATAGACCTGTGAGTTTAACTTCTGTTCCTGGAAAATTAATGGAGGCACTTTGTTAAAGAAGCACTGCAGGATCATCTAGACAAGACTTCAGTTATAGCTCGGACACAGCATGGTTTTGTTAAGGGGAAGTCTTGCCTGACCAATTTGATTGGATACTATGATGCAGTCACAAAAGAACTGGATGCAGGGAATAACTTTGATATTATATACTTGGATCTTAGAAAGGCTTTTGATACTGTTGCACATGGAAGACTGCTGCACAAATTGGAGCAGTGTGGCATTGGACGCAAATTGCTGCTATGGATAAAGGGGTGGTTGAGGGGGAGAAGACAGAGAGTGGTAATCAATGGACACTGCTCATTGTGGACTAATGTTATTAGTGGAGTCCCTCGGGGTTCAGTATTGGGTCCTTTATTGTTTTCTGTATTTATAAATGATATTGATGATGGTATATCAAGATGGTATATTGATGATGGTATATCAAGATGGTATATTGATGATGGTATATCAAGATGGCATATTGATGATGGTATATCAAGTCCAAGTTTGCAGACGATACAAAGGTTAGCAGGGTTGTTAAGGACACTACTGATGCTATGCTGCTGCAACAGGATCTGGAAAGGTTGAGCAGATGGGCTGAGAGGTGGCAAATGAAGTTTAACATTGACAAATGTAAAGTACTGCATATGGGAAACAGTAACCCCAGATCAACGTACCAACTCTGTGGTACTACGCTGACAGTGGTAGAGAATGAAAAGGACCTGGGGGTAATTGTGCAGGCAGATATGAAGTTCTCTGAGCAGTGCAGACAAGCTGCAAGAGTAGCTCATGGTGTCCTGTCAATGATATAGAGGAATTTTTCTAGCAGGGATAGGGATGTGATTATTCCATTGTATAAGGCATTGGTCAGGCCACACCTTGAGTACTGTATACAGGTCTGGAGGCCTCATTTCAAGAAGGATGTAGAGCTGCTGGAACGAGTACAGAGAAGGGCAACAAGATTAGTGAATGGAACAACGGGTTGCTCTTACGAAGAAAGGCTTAAGTTTTGCAAATTACAGAGTCTGGAGACTAGGCATCGGCGAGGTGTATAAGGCTTCGAATGGCTTGAGCATGCTCAATGCCAATGGGATTCTTCCTCTTGCTCAGAATAATCGGCCTGAGAGGGCATAAATTCAAATTGAGGAAGGACGGATGTCGGCTAGATGTGCGGAAATTTGCCTTTAGCCAGCGGGCAGTCGGTTTGTGGAATAGACTTCCATCACTTGTTGTTGAAGTTGATAGCCTAAACAAATTTAAGGCTCAGCTGGACAAGTATTTCGAACGAACGGAGGGGTGAAATGGGAGTGGTTATTTTTTATTTATTTATTTTACTTTATTTTTTTTTGGCTGATGCTGCATAAGCTTGCTTTCTTGCATCAAATGCCTCTACTAATGCTAATGCTAAAGTTCTTGGCTAAGAATGCAAAGAAATTTCTGAGGCTAAATGTTAATAAGGCACCTGGGGATCTATCCAGTTATATTAAAAAGCAGCAAAAGAGGTAAGCAAATGCTTGGCCATAATTATAAGAGAATCCTTGATTTCAGGAAAGGTTCCTATAGATTGGAGGTATGCAAATGTGTCTCCTATTCACAAAGGGTGACATGAGTAATTATAGACCTGTTAGTTTGAATTCTGCTCCAATGAGCTGCTCCTAAAATAAAAAACACTTCTGTACAAATTGGAACAGTGTAGCATTAGGAAAGTTACTGCTTTGGATAAAGGCTGGTCAAGTGGAAAAAGACAGAGAGTAGTTATAAATAGGCAATGCTCTTCCTGGACTAATGTTATTAGTGGAGTCCCTCAGGCATCAGGGTGGTGTCCCTTGACTGTTTACAATATTTATTAATGATACTGATGAAGTCATATCAAGCTTGCTGTCTAAGTTTACAGTTGATACAAAGGTGACAGGGTGGTTAATGACAGGAATCAAGGCATTCTACTACACAACACCTAGATAAATTAGGCAAATGGGCTGAGAAATAGCAATTGAGCCTTAACATTGGTAAATACAAGATACTGCATATGGGCAGCAGTAATCCCAGAATATCACACCAATTAGGTGTGATATTCTGGGATTACCACACTATTACTATGATTTTTAGCGTTTCTCACCAACCATTGAAGTAAAAACGAAAACCAAAATCTTAAAAAGCTTTATATTTAAATTTACAAATTTACAGTATATCAAACAAAACAAAATAAGTGTGATTATACAAATAAAATGTTACTGATAATAAAATACTGAATTAAGATAGGATAAAACAAATGTAGTTTACAGTGAATGTACAAATAAAATGATAATAAAATACTGAATTAAAATGCAATAAAATATACTAGATTAAAAGCACTAAAATAACTGAAGCTTTCACAGGCTTCTGCCTTCTTCCTCAACAGTGCACTTCTATTCTGCGGTGCCTCATTAAATACCAGCAGGTTCATGGTGCGTCTCACGTAAACGTGTACTGTTCCCGTACATGTTGGAACCGGAAACGGCTCGGGAGCATTCCAGGTGAAAACGTTCATCCCATCCAAGGATTACTGGCTCAAAGAGTGGATGAATGTGTGTACCCCTGTCTCTATTTATAATATTCTTAACAGAACTAATTCGTAATTCGTAGGCTCTCGAGCCACTTGCAGTCCCAAAATCTATGCGCCCAATCAGTGATGACTGCTTCGTCCGGGGAGATATGGTGTTGCTTCTCCCAAAAATGTTCAGCTACGGCAGAGTTATCATAATCCGTATTTCTTATCGCGTTTGTGTGCTCCCCAGACGAACTTTGAGGTGCCGTTTTGTTTCCCCCAAACTCTGGGCACTTGATGCTATATACGACCCCACTTATATTTTCGTGTTAGATGGGGTCTTTCACCTGTGACACAACCGTGTGCAGCTTCCAGCCTGGGAGCTGCACGCAGTGCATCTGGTAATTCCTTAGTATACGAGCTATACGCTCGGTTAAACCTGGATAGTAGGGAACGTATGCGGTGGCTATCAGCATGAAGGACTCACATCTGCATTGCCCTCCACTAATGTATTTCTCTATGATCCTCTGGGGGTAGCCACACTTCAAAAGATCTGCCGTAACACGCTCATACTCTATTTTCCTGTCCTCTGAGGTACTACAATGCGATTTTGCCCTATCTACTAGTGCTCTTATCACACTGTTCCTGTGATGGTTGGCCTGAGCTGAGTTGTAATGTGAGTATTGGCCTTTGCACATAGGTTTTCTAAACACTTTTGTTTTCAAACACTGGCCTTCTCTACAGATCAACACATCCAGGAACGGCAAAACCCCTCCTTCTACCTCAGAGGTGAATTGTATGAACGGGGAGAAGCTGTTAAGAAAATTCAACGTCTCATCTTCACTCCCCTTCCGAATAATTGAAAACATATCATCAACGTATCTTTTCCATGGATGCTTAGGGAGAACCATATCATTGAATAATCTAGCCTCGAGCTCCTCCATAGCTAAATTAGCTATGATCGCACTGATGGGGGAGCCCATGGCTGTACCGTTAACGGACTTGTACATGGTGTTACAGAACACCATAATAGTGCTTGAAAGACAACTCTATGCCCTTACCTCTAGGCTTAATTGTATCCTACTGTTCAAGGTGGTGTCTCTCTCTGTAAGGCCACATATGCACAACGTACCCCATGGTCAATTGGGATGCATGTAAACAGAGACGTCACGTCGAAGGATATCATAATTTCGTTTTCTTCTATGCATTGTTCTCTTATAAATTGTACAAACTCCTTGCTGTCTCTGATACTATACTCAGAAAGCCCTACTAATGGTGAAGTGTGACTACACTTCACCTTCTACACTTCACAATGCTGTATGAAGTAATGAAATTTTTGGATATCGCATACACATGGTAAGAATATAACCAGATCCTTGACATAAAGTGGCCTCGACAATTCCCCCTGCATCCACACTACTCGGACTCCCTCCAGTCACTATCTGGCAGAGTAGAGGTAGCAAGATTATACACTAGCTGATCTGGAAGCCTCCTAAAGAGTTACACACCTCGACCCCTGCTTACGTTGGTTCACACATGGGTGGTCAACCACAGTGTGCTTGTGCATGGGGGTTATACCCAGGATTACTAACATCGTGAAGGTACAAGCAGAGGATTTGGATGTCACAGACCATCCTTGGTCCTTGAGATCGTCACAGACATTCTCTCAGATATGCCAGACAAGCTGTACTTGCTACCTGGAAGTCTAAAACGCTGATGGAACTGATATTCGGGTGACACTCAAGTCAAGTGAAACCAATTTCGGCGAAGTCTGGACGGTCTGTAACAGCCAAAACCTCTGCTTGCACCTTCACGATGGTGGGACTGTTAGTAATCCTGGGTATAACCTCCATACACAAGTACATGGTGGGTGACCACCCAGGTGTGAACAAACGTAAGCAGGGGTCAAGGTGTGGGCGCCCACACCACAGGGAGGAACGCCGCCCCTCTATGTTACCAGGCAATACTAGGTGGTAGATGACTCTCATCAACCGGTGAAATACCACCACTTTGCTTATTGGAGGCTTGAAGTGGTGGAACCCATGTTTAGTCTCTAGAGCTAAGTTCCGGTCAACTCTTCCATCATGCAGTACGATTGATGACCTTTGAGGTTATGATGAACGTCGTGGCGAGATCCAATATTCCTTACATTTCGAGGGTACAGCTCTAAAACGGTGTTCGCAGGCCAGCCACTAGTTAGTACACCGGACCGAACCTATTGGTAACTCTCTAGGAGGCGTCTGGATCAGCTAGTGTATAATCTTGCTACCTCTACTCTGCCAGATAGTGACTGGAGGGAGTCCGAGTAATGTGTATGCGGGGAGCATTGTCGAGGCAGCGTTATGTCAAGGATCTGGGTATATTCTTACCATGTGTCGCCATATCCAAAAATTTCATTACTTCATACAGCATGTCCCACCCACTTTTTCTTACTATTGAATACACCATGAATTGTCAAACTAATAGAGCAAGCTTATCTGCGAAAAGATCTAAACCTCCCAAGCACTTCCTAATTCATTTCACAAATATACGTGGTCTCAATTCTAATCTCAATGATGTCCATTTCCACTTGCAGTCTGCCAAACCCCACGTACTTTTTCTGACAGAATCTCAGCTATCGGTTGATTCAACTACTGCTCATCTCAAATGCCCAAATTATTCGCTGTATGATTCCTTTCGCCTCAAAGATGATACTTGTGCATTTGTCCGTTCTGATATTCCCTGTCAGAGACTTGGCAATTTGGAATCTCCTCTCTTTGATCTTCTCTGGCTTAAAATCTCTCTACCTCATTGTGTCAAATTCATCTGTTGTCTCTACTGTTCTCCCAACTCCACTAATCACTTGGAGCTCTTTGACTTCCTCTCTTTGCAACTTGACTTTCTCCAGTCCAACTTTCCTAACAGTGAGGTAATTCTCCTTGGTGATTTTAATGTTCACAACTCCAGCTGGCTTCCGTTTTCTAGTCACACTGACCCAGCAGGTCGAGATGCTGAGGCTTTTGCAATTACTAATGACCTTGCAGATTGTTCATTTACCTACAAGAATACCGGACAATCCTAATCATACAGCCAATACGCTTGATCTTTTTCTCACAAACAACCCTTCTAAGTACACAGTCGAAGTGAGTGGTCCTTTAGGCACTTCAGATCACAACTTGGTGATTGTCTCTTCTCCAATGGAGCCTTTATCTCACGGCTATTCCCAACCTCGTATTGTTTGGCATTACAAGAATGCAAAATGGGATGACCTGCGAGACTTCTTTTCTTCTTTTCCTTGGTCTGATTACTGTTTCAAAACTTCTGATGTCAACGTTTGCTCAGATCGTGTCAGTGAAATTATTCTTGCAGGAATGGAATCCTTTATCCCACACTCCACTTTAAAATCTCGTCCTTTATCTAAACCTTGGTTTTCCAATAAATGTGCTAAGGCTGTTCAAGAGAAGAATGTTGCATATCGTAATTGGCTTGTTTCTAATTCTTCAGTTTCATTTTCTGCCTACACCAAAGCTCGCAACAATTGTAAAGCAGTTGTTAATCAGTCCAAACTAGAGTTTGAACAGGCTAAGAGTAGAAAACTTGCTTCCTGCCCTAATGGTAGCTGAGCATTCTGGTCTCTTCCCAAAGCTATTGGCCGCAACTTTTGCCCATCTCTGCTCTCACCTCTGTCCAAACCAGATGGTTCTGTTGTCACTTCAGCCAAGGATAAAGCTGACCTGCTAGCATCCCATTTTTCTTCCAACTCATGTATTAATGATCTTGGTAAAACACCTCCCACCATTCCCAACACGCTCCATTCAATGCCTCCTGTAGTCTTCCGTCAAAAGGATATCAGAAGGATTTTGATGAATCTTGATGCTAAGAAAGCTCCAGGTCCTGATGGTATTTCTCCACTTGTTCTCAAAACCTGTGCTCCTGAACTTACTCCTATTCTTTGCCGCCTTTTTTCACTTTCTTATTCCAAAGGTGTTTTTCCTTCTGCTTGGAAATTTGCTCATATCCAGCCAGTTCCTAAAAAGGGTGACAAATCCCTCCCATCCAATTATCGTCCCATTGCAATTACTTCTACTCTTTCTAAAGTAATGGAGAAATCAATTAACCGCCAACTCTTAAACTACCTAGAAACCTTCCATATGATCAACAATCGCCAGTATGGATTCTGTCAGTGTCGATCCACTGGTGATATTCTGGCTTATGTTACCCATTTATGGACTAATTCAATGGAAAGGTTCGGTGAAAGACAAGTAGTTGCTCTTGCCATCTCAAAGGCTTTCAATCGTGTTTGGCATAAAGGTCTTCTAAACAAGCTTCCATCTTATGGTTTGCCAACTGTTTTTAGTAATTGGTTATCCAGTTTTCTCTCTGATCGCTCACTGAGGGTGATGGTAGATGGCTCTCTGTCTTCTAACTTCTCCACTAATGCCGGTGTCCCCCAAGGTTCAGTTCTTTCCCCCACTCTTTTCCTCTTGTATATTAATGACCTTCTCCTATTGACTGGAAATCCTATCGATTGTTTTGAGGATGATAGCACATTGCATTGCACTTTCCATTTTGAGAAACCTTGTCCTGCTCAATCAGCTCCAACTTCTCGAAAATCTGCTAGCAATTCCTTAAATGCCGATCTTCAGGTAATCCTCCAGTGGGGCATTTCAACCCTTCTAAAACTCAGTCTTGTCTTATATCTCACAAAAAGGATTTTTTTTCTTTTATGCTTATCTTTAGTGACACTCCGATTTCTAGGCAAAGTGATATATCTCTTTTGGGGATTACCCTGACTTCTAATCTCTCTTGGCACAAGCACATTACAAATATTGCTTCCTCTGCATCTAAAAAACTTGGTTTTCTCTTTCGCTCTCGGCGTTACGTTTCTTCCAAACAGCTGCTCCCTCTGTATAAATCGCAAATCCGTCCTGCCATGGAATATTGTGCCCACATCTGGGGTGGTGCCCCCAAAACCTCTCTCAGGCTTCTTGATTCCATTCAGAAGAGGGCAGTTAGGTTAATTAATGATTCATCTATAACAGAGTCTCTCCACTCGCTGTCTCAAAGACGTACTGTTTCTGCTGCATGCCTCTTCTACAGATACTTCCATGGGCACTGTTCTTCTGAATTGGCTTCTATAATTCCCGCTCTCTCTTTCAAAACAGTCCAAACGCGTGCCGCCACCAGCCAACATCCATTTACTGTCCAACTTCAAACTCACAGAACCAACTTTTCATCTTCCTCGTTTATTCATTCAACTGCCGTTTTTTGGAACAAACTTCCTTCATATGTATTTCCTGAAAATTATAGTCTACAGAAGTTCAAGTCCAATGTCAACAAATACCTTCTTTCGTCTTCTCAACCTCCAACCCAAGCACGGTACTAAGTACTATACTTCTACTATAGATTCTAATACCTCTCGTGTTTGGGATTTACATAAAAAAAAAAAAAAAAAATCCAGACTTCACCAAAAATTTGGTCCACTTGACTTGAGTGTCACCTGAATATCAGTTCCATCGGCATTTTAGACTCCCAGGTAGTAAGTACAGCCTGTCTAGCATATCTGAGAGAATGTCTATGACAAACCTCAAGAACTTCATATATACATTTTTTAAACACAATTTCTTAAATATGCTTACTTATGCTTTCAAAATTTCTTTGTTTTCTTTATTTTTATACTATATGTTACAGATATCCACAGCTAGATGAAAGTATACATATAATAAAAAAACATAATAATAAGAAAAAGTAGTGATAAACAGGAAATAATAAGAAAGTACAATGCAAAATTATAAAATTAATATTTACACCATGTATGGAAACTGCACCAGCAACTACATTATGCTTTAAGGCAAGGCTACTGCAGCTTTAGGTAACTATTCCAAGCTACCTTTACTGACAGATGAAAATTGATAATTAAAATTAAAAATAAGTAAAAACATACCAAAAAAAATCACATTTCCATCAGTGAATGTTAAACAGCTAAAAAAACAGTGGATACCCTATTTGGATGGAATAAAAAAATCAGAAGATGGAACTGGCCTCTTGACCTGTTTAACGCAACAAGAATGAGAAATAAAAATTAAGTTATAGGGAAGAAATTAAAAAACTAAGCACTGTGAATACCAGGGGAGAAAAAAGTGCACTTTTCTCGACTGATTCATTGTTGAAAATCTAAAACCATAATGAAACTGTTAAGAAATGTTTAATTTCAGTTTTAAGTTTTCAAAGACAAACCATTGGGGAAAAAAAGTACACTATTTTTCCGAGGGATGAAAAGTTCTTAGTTCTTTAATTTCTTCCATGTACCTTATTCATTTAGTTCTTACACTTCATCCTTTAACAAGGCAGTCAGGGGGTAAGTTCCAACCTTTAAAGCCATCTAATTCATATAATTGTCATAGTTTCTTGGAACTTAAAGCAATGCTGCAAATCATTATCTTCACAACAAATCCAGGTAGTCATGTGTTCTATTAATTCAGTTCTGAAACAGAAAACACAGTCTGTTCACTGTTTGTTTTTCTTTCTTCACCCTCCCTCAAAAAAAAAAATAAATAAATAAATAATAATAATAACACTCCTGGAAGAACTAAACATAAAGGTGGTGCCTATGACTGTGAGGGCACCACTCTTCATTATGCATTATTACCTAGAAATACCAGTCAACTCATACTACTACTCATTCCTTCAGTACCACCGGTGATTTAATCTTCTTCAAAAACAGA
The DNA here is from genome assembly GCF_048544385.1 of Mastigoproctus giganteus. Taxonomy (NCBI): domain Eukaryota; kingdom Metazoa; phylum Arthropoda; class Arachnida; order Uropygi; family Thelyphonidae; genus Mastigoproctus; species Mastigoproctus giganteus. The sequence continues at coordinate 85,951,012 of NC_143588.1, read as the reverse complement.
GATATTTTTCAGACACTTCACTCATTATTTCGTATGATAATACCTGATACTATGGAACAATACTTATCAAGTAACTTCTAAATCAATGGAACTGGGAAACATTGGGATCACCATGCTTCCCTAATGTGTTCCTATAACTCACCTGTTCCTAAAATAAAAGGATCTCTATAAGACTAGCATTTCAAGAACACATGGGACATTTTAAATGCCAATCTCTTGAAGATGTTAATGAATCATACTTTGCCAGTACAATTTAAGATGTTAATAAAATCCAGTCTACTGATGGCACTTCCAGGATACAAGTAAGGGAAAAGGTTATGCAGATGGACTGTAATTATACTGAAATAATGCAATCAATAACTACAAAAATTATCACACAGTTAAAAAAGTATAATTTATTAAAAACTGTACTTTTTTATTACATGGTTTCACTATCTTTTCCTCAACTTTCATGTATAGAAAAAATGTATTTCGTATATAATGACTTTTTGAGACTATATTATTTACTCACGCTAATTGTGTACACCAGTTTCGATAATTATGTTTCAAATAAGCCACATGCTCTTGAGAAATGCCCCAAATAGCAACACAGGTAAAACTTTCCTTTCCAATTTCTTCAGCTATTACTTTTTTCATTATATCATCTTCTGATGAAATATGACTAGAATCTCCGGGCTGTAAGAGATTAAAAATAATAATAATTAAACAGCAGTGAAAAAATATATATCATTAAATCTTTTGAGATGATTTTAAATCAAAAGAGAGCAGGATTTTATTGATGTAGTTGAAAGGTTGTAGTACATAGCAGAAAGATATGAATATTCAATCAAGAAAGATTGCAGTGAAACAAAGAGAAAAGAGAAAAATAAGAGTTATGCTAGTTAATGATGATGGTGTTAAAGATGACGAGAGTCTGTGTATATATACATTCTGCAAAGTGAACCTGCACCAACACAGATTTACTGAACAGTATAGATTCAAAAAAACGGGTAAACAGTTTCAGAATATCAGAGAAATACAAACATTTATTACTGGATGCTATAGAACCTCGATACGTCCAGAGTGTTACATGGCAGATGTTGATTCAGCAGTCCATTTCTTTCCAGAACTTTGCCAGTATGTCTGCTGTAAATGATGAGATTGCCTCAGCTCTTGTCCTTTGAGTTCAGGATAGTCTGTTGGGGATGGTGGCATAAATATGGCTTCCTTTACACAAACCCACAAGGCGCCTCCGTAGCCAGGTGGGAAGGAGCAGCAGTGCGTAGCACACGCTTCTTGATTAGACCGGGGTTCGAGCCCGTCACCACCAAATACGGAGGATGCGGAAAGGTCAGGGAATGACCACCGCATATCCCGGAGCAATATGGCCTTAGTTGCTAATGCTCCTAAAAACCAAATAACAACAACAACAAACCCACAAGTTGTGCGTTAAATCCACAGACTTAGGGGGGTGGAATCGTGTGCCATCATCTTTGACACCTAACCCCATCCATCACTAGGACAGTATGTTATTTATATATTCTTGAACATCCACATGAAAGTGAGAAGATGCACTGTCTTGCTGAAAGATGCAATCAGGAGAATCGTAACGCAGGATCTTCTAGACATAGCCACAATTATACTTCAAGAAAATTATACTTGTTTGACCAGTTCGATTGGTTACTACAATGTGGTCACAAAGCAACTGGATGAAAAAAATAATTCTGATATCATATACAGTAAGACCCCCCCCCCCCGCCGTATCCTTTCCAAGACCAACCGTGGTTGGCTGAAACCGCAGATATAAGCGAACACCTGCTGACCCCATATATAACGTGCTTTTCTTGTACATACATATGTATAATAAAGTTTAATTGATAAATTAAACACACAGTAAGACATTACCAACATTAAATACAGTAATAATAAAGTACAGAAAACTCTCGATTTACCGAGATTGGATTAACCAGAACACTTCAAGACTTCAAATTAAAAAAAAAAAATCAACTGATATTAAGCAGATATTTTGCAAGTCATAAATAAGCGACAAGAAAAGGCGTTATAAGTCGTCATTGGGAGATTAGTGTACCTATTATCTTGCGACCCCGGCTGTCTTCACACCCACCACTCAAAACAAAACAAAAAAAACACACAATTCTTTAGTTTGATTAGTGCGTTACATTGATTGTTGTGTTCCATGTTCCGTCACACCACAAAAGGACAAATTTTGTTTCGTTATTTATGTCAGTGATGTCAGATTTTTTTTTTTTTTGTTGTTGTTTTTTGTTTAGAAATCGCGAAAATGATGGGCAAACACAGGAGTTGTACTTTCAAATTAAACAAAAACTTGAAATTATTCAAAAGTTTGAAAATGGTGCATCCATTAAATCTCTAAAGAACCATTATAATGTTGGTGACCAAACCATATGCAACATCGTAAAAAACAAGGGGAAGCATTGTATTGGATGCGCGAGTAGTACATGTTAAGTTTTTTTATTTTTTTTTCATGGTTAACCAAGGGTAACTGAATTAGTGGATATGGGGTTTCAGAAACGTTTTTGATACTGTTGAAAATAAAAGACTGCTGTACAAATTGGAGAATTGTGACATTAAGGGCAAGGTCCTATGGACAAAAGGATGGTTGAGTGGGAAAAGACTAAGTGGTAATCAGTGGACACTGCTCTTCATGGATTAATGTTATTAGTGGAATCCCCCAGGGTTTGGTATTGGACCCATTGTTGCTTTCTATATTTATATATTCAATGATATTGAGGAAGATTGTGTCTAAGATTGTAGATGATGTTATTGTTATTTGGTTTTTAGGAGCATTAGCAACTAAGGCCATATTGCTCTGTGAATATGCGGTGGTCATTCCTGACCTTTCTGCATCCTCCGTATTTGGTGGTGATGGGCTCGAACCCCGGTCTAATTAAGAAGCGTGTGCTACGCACTGCTGCTCCTTCCCACCTGGCTACGGAGGCGCTTTGTAGATGATACAAAGATTGGAAGGGTAGTTAATGACAGTAATGATAGTATGTTACTGAAATAGGATCTAGAAAAATTAGGTAGATCGGTTGAGAAATGGCAGTTGAAGTTTAACATTGATAAATGCAAAGTACTGCATATGGGTAGCAGTAACTCCAGAGTAACATACCAGCTGCTTGGTAGTATTACACTCAGGGTAGTGGAAAATGAAAGAGATGTGAGGGTAATTGTGCAGTCAGATTGCCAGACAGGCTGCCAGGACAGCTCACAGGGTTTTGTCAATGATATACAGGAATTCTGCTAGCAGAGATAAGGAGGTGATTATCCCACTGTATAAGGCAATGGTCAGGCCACATCTTGAGTACTGCATACAAGCTTGGAGGCCTCATTTTAGGAAGGATGTGGAGCTATTGGAATGAGTAAAGAGAAGGACAGCAAGATTGGTGAGGGGAACAAAGAGGTGCTCTTACCAAGAAAGGCTTCAGTTCTGCAAATTTCAACAGCTGGAAACTAGGCACCTGTGAAGTGACCTGGTTGAGGCATTTAAGGCTTTGAATGGATTGAGCAGCTCAATGCTAATGGGATTCTTTCTCTTGCTCAGACCACACAAGAGGGGACACAAATTCAAATTGAGGAAGGAAGGTTGCAGAATATGTGTGGAAGTTTGCTTTTAGCCAATGGGTGGTTGGTTGTTGGACAAACTTCCATCTGTTGCTGTGGAAGTTGATAGTTTAAATAAATTCAAGGAAGAACTAGGCAAAGTATTGGAAGGAATGAACAGATGGAGTGGGAGTTTTTTTTTTTTTTTTTTTTTTGACTAATGCTGTATAAGCTTGCTTTCTTACATCATTTGCCACTGCTAATGCTATTCAAGAAGTTGAGGCATAAGCCAGTTATTCCATGTGTCCAGATGAACCAAGTTAGGGTACCCTAACTTGGTTCACTTTAATCTCCCCTCCCCTGGTAGGGAGAGGAAGGATGTGGTTTCTGTCTCCTCCCCCCTCCCTGCCACTCCCTTTTTTCTCCTGGTGGAGCCAGTTCCCACTAACCTTTCTGGGGTTGCCTTCCCTATCATCACAACATTTCTGTCTGTCCCCCCTTCCCTCAGTCTTCTCTAACTAAATATGCATTTTATTTATTTTTTTTTTATTTTACAAAGGGTACTAGGAACGTTTTGCAATATGACGCAACAATGAATCATAGGAAGCTGCTTGTTGCTGCATGTTGAGACATGTTCATACGTGCATAGTAGCTGCCGCACAAGTCGATGGGCTCAGTTATTCATTAGTAGTGAGAGTGTAAAGTGCTTGCAATGGCATCGTGGTCACGAAATGAGATAAGGACAGTTTTGCGGTATAATTTCGTGCGTGGTTTAACCATAGACCAGTGCTTAGAAGAAATGACTCTTGCACTAGATGATAATTGTCCACATCGTACAACGATATTCGGGTGGTATAGAGAATTCCAAAGAGGAAATTTCACTCTGGAGGATTCTGAGAAGCCGGGAAGGCCACGAACGTCAGTTACGGAGGAAAACGTTACTGCTGTGAGGAAAATGCTTGACGAAAACAGGCGAGTGACCTACCAACAGATAGAGGATACTTTGGGCCTAAATGCACCAGCAATTCGTTCGATTCTGCAAGATCATTTGCACGTGAAGAAACTTTGTTCTCTCTGGGTGCCGCATCAACTGACTGAAGAGCAGATGACACGACGTGTGACTTGGTGCCGGGAGATGTTAAAAAAGTTTGATAAGGGACAATCTCGGTATGTGAACAACATCGTGACAGGTGACGAGACTTGGCTGTACTATTACGATCTGCCGACCAAGGCTCAAAACAAAGTTTGGGTCTTTCATGATGACGACACACCCGTAATTGTCAGAAAATCCCGATCTGTAAAGAAGAAGATGATAGCTGTATTTTTCAAATCGAGTGGAATTGTGGAACGTGTCGTTTTGGACACGCAGAAGACAGTCACAGCTAAGTGGTATACTGAACAATGCCTGCCTAAAGTCATTGGATCTATGAAGAACCTGCGGCCAAAGTCAAGGATGGACACCTGGTACCTCCATCACGATAATGCTCCAGCTCACCGCGCCAAAGCCTGCACCGAATATTTGACCACGACAGGACTGAAACTTCTCGAGCACCCTCCCTACAGTTCAGACCTTGCTCCCTGCGACTTTGCACTGTTCCCGCATGTGAAAATGAAGCTAAAAGGGAGGCGGTTTTCCAGTGATGAGGACCTTCTACGGGCTTGGGACAACGAGTGTGCTTTACTCCCTAGTGAAACTTGGCAGAACTGGTTTAAAGATTGGTTTCGGAGGATGGAGAGGTGTATTGAATGTAGAGGAAATTACTTTGAAAAAATTAAATAAACAAAGCTGTATTGCAAAACTTTCCTAGTACCCTTTGTATTTTATTTTATTTATTTTATTTTTTTTTATTATTTTTTTTATTATTTTTTTATTATTATTTTTTTTATTTATTTATATTTATTTATTATTATTATTTTTTTTATTTTATTATTTTTTTTTTTTTTTTTTATTTTTTTTTTTTAGGCTCTTGCCACTGAAATCTTAGGAAATTAGGCAGCAGGGCCTGCCGGAGTACTTACTTCTAATGCGATCCGTCTATGCCTGACCTGCCTCCTAGGGGCTAAGTGTGGGCAACAGGCCCAACGGCTAAAAGGTCAGAGGAACAACACAACATAAACATGTACCTTACACTTTTTAAAATCTCTGGCCTTCACAGTGTTCTGTGTTTCACAAACACAGTACACAACACGGAGATGGAGGAACCCCTGGGGCCATTAGACAACGAACACTTTACACTTTGTCCAGGTAAATGTTCTCACTGATCATCATTTCCATAATTAAATAATGTTCATAATTTTCTGATTCAAAATAGCACAAGAAAAAAAAAATAAATGTATTTATTTTAAGAGTGTTCCATTCATTCTTCATGACCTGGTGATGATTTAATAATAGTATGCCTCTCTGTTCTATTTTCTGTCTAGGAATTCTTTGGTCTCTCCAGTAACAGCAACAGGCTTGGGCTTATGACTGCTTTAGAAATAGCATCATTATAAATGAGTAAACCTAGAATTACTAATTTTGTTTTGTTTTTTACATGAATAGCATCATCAAAAAAGAGGTGAATCTAGTATTCATTTTGACAGGTCTGGAGGCCTCATTTCAAGAAGGATGTAGAGCTGCTGGAACGAGTACAGAGAAGGGCAACAAGATTAGTGAATGGAACAAAGGGGTACTCTTAAGAAGAAAGGCTTAAGTTTTGCAAATTACAGTGTCTGGAGACTAGGCACCAGCGAGGTGATCTGACAGAGGTGTATAAAGCCTTGAATGGTTTGAGCATGCTCAATGCCGATGGGATTCTTCCTCTTGCTCAGAATAATCACCTGAGAGGGCATAAATTCAAATTGAGGAAAGACAGATGTAGGATAGATGTGCAGAAGTTTGCCTTTACTTGGTTGGTGGAACAGACTTCCATCCCATGTCGTGGAAGTTGATAGCCTAAATAAATTTAAGGCTCAGCTGGACAGGTATTTCGAATGAATGGAGGGGTGAAGTGGAAGTGGGTGTTTTTTTTTTTTTTTTTTTTTGGCTGATGCTGCATAAGCTTGCTTTCTTGCATCATATGCCTCTACTAATGCTAATTAGACTTTTCAACGAAGACGAATCTCCATCTAGTCCTACCCCTGTAAATAGCAGGGATCACTACATTCTCCTCGAATTACTGTCATACTAACTGTGCTTTATGACACAAAAGCATGTTCTACTAATAGCATATGACTCCCTCTGCCTCCAAAGAACTAATACAATGTAAGTAAGGCAAAGCTATTCAGAACGTTTCAACAGATTGCTGAATTCGTGATTTCAGCAATAACAACCAGTGAACCCAGGTCCAATCCATGTAAAACAGCCCTGTAATATCACATTATCACCATCAAATTCATTGCTGGTATAATACAATGAGTGAAACTGGGCATATGCCATATCCAGGTGCATCCATCTAATGTGTGGACATGATTCATCACTCAACCTTATTGTTCTGACACTGCTATAATATCCTGTACTTCAGTTCTCTGAACAAGGATAGGCACAAGGACCATGGTAACCCAGTCTGTGAAGTATTTTTTTTCTAATGGTTGTTGATCCTAGATTTATTCCAGTTTGATCCTAGATTTATTGTTTCTGTCTCTTGAGTCAATTTTTTAAGGATACCTTTGTGACTTCCTCTCACTACCTGTTTTAAATATTAGCATGATCTGAGGGTCAATTAATGGTGGTCAACCTGGTTTGGGGTAGATGGTTTCATTACCTTCTGGCATACAATTTTTTCAACAGCCAATTTTGGGTTCCCACTCTTTCTGCTATCCAGTAAATGGGAATGCCCACTATGGAACCTACACTCAAAAACTTAAGTCAACCATACAACAACCCTATTATCATTCAGCCTATCTCCTTTCAGTGTAAATTAAAATATTTTTTTTTTCTTTTTTTTTTTTTAATAGGCCCTAGCCACTGAAATCTCAGGAAATGAGGAGTGACAGGACCTGCCAGAGTAAATATAACTATACTGGGTGTACCTGGTCTGCCTCCATGGGGCCAGGTGTGGGCAATGGTTAAAAGGCCAGATGAACAACGGTACAAAACATTACACATCACAATATCCACACACTTTTAAATCTCTGACCTTTACAGTGTACTGTATCACATGACAACGTATACTACGTGGAGATGGGGGAAACCCCTGGTGCCATTTGACCTGAAAACACTTTACGCAATAACCTACTAACACACCTCTTATAAAGAGATTTAGGTCCTTTTCTTGTTCCATATTGTTCCAATTGCCTGTCATGAGTGTGCATGCCTTTTATATCCTACTTTTAACTGATAATGCCATCTACCTGTCATGCAACCTCTGGAATTAATTCATAGGGGTAAGATGTCCCAAAACATGTTAAAGGATGGCATGTGTTTTTTTATGTCATGTTTCATTATATGTTTTCATGTTGTTAAACAAAGCACTAACTGCACAAAATTTTCACAATATAATAAACTGTCTTAGTTTCAGAAAGCAGCTTTCAAGAGCTGTTAATCTATCTCGTAGTTAAAGATTATTTCAATAATTATATTTATATCTGTTTATTTAAAGAACAGGCAATATATGAAAGCAAGAGGCTATACAGCTACAATCAAGAGTTGCTGCAATGCTATACTACAAATAAGCAGAACTTCTCAACAAAGAGATGTATGATGCTATTTGAAAAATAGCATCATAACACAATAGTAACCCCAATCCACAAGAACTGATGTATTAGACAGCCAGTTTGATATTTATTGGCATTTCATCATATATTATTATATCTCAATATAGTACGTGGAACACTTCCGTATGATACCCTCCAGAAATTAAAACGGAAAAAACGAAAAAATCGACAACTTTTTTTTTTCCGACAATTTCGTTTTTTCCGTTTTAATTTCTGGAGGGTATCATACGGAAGTGTTCCACGTACTATATTGAGGTAAACTCCTCTTATTAATTTACTAATATTATCAACGTAGAACATATTGAGTATTACAGCTCTGATTCATACTATCTAATTATTATATCTCTGATATGCCTTAGAGCTAGTCATTTAAATTATCTTTTCTCAGTTATAAATAAAATTAGAACAGAAATTGCTGTTTTCCCATGAAATTATTTATTAATATACCGTATTTCCCCCAAAAAATTTGGGGTCTAAAAACTGGGTGCGTCTTATACAGTGGTTGTAGATTTTTTTTACTTGCATTTCCCGCTTTTTCGCACTTGTTGTCTTTGCGCTCATTGTTTTGCACTTGTTACCGGTATATTAGGTTACGTTTTGCCACGTTCTACCCAGAAACGGCTCAGAAAAGATTTTCCTACAGTGCTGAATTCAAGTTAAAAGTGATCCAGTTTGCAAAAGTGAATGGAAATCGTGCTGCTGAACGTAAGTTTGGTCCTCCTCCAACTAAGAAAACAATCCGAGACTGGCTACGGGCAGAAGAAACCCTACTGAAAACGCCATGGCAGAAGAAGGCCATTAGAGGCAAGTCAGAAAAATGGCCTGATTTAGAGAGGGAATTGAAGATATGGATTGAAGAGAAGGGCAATTGGAATTCCTGTGTCCACAAAGATGGTTCAGCATGAGGCAAGAAGAACTGCTGATGAAAAAGAAGTTACTGATTTCAAAGGAGGACACAATTGGTGCTTCAGGTTCATGAAACGGAATGGACTAAGCATGCGTACACGCACCAGACTTGCCCAAAAGATGCCTGAGAGCTATGAGCAGAAGGTCCTTGAATTTCATCATTTTGTCATTCAATGTCAGATGATACATCGGTTTGAGTTGGGACAGATTGCAAATATGGACAAAGTCCCTCTTCAATTTGATGTCCCAAGTAACAGAACTGTTGATAAGAAGGGGGTGAAAACTGTAACTGTGAAGACAAGTGGACATGAAAAGAGCCATTACACAGTTGTTCTAGCTTGTTGTGCCGACGGAACCAAGCTGCCTCCTATGCTGATTTTCAAACGCAAAACAATGCCAAAAGAAGACATTCCTCGAGGAGTGATTGTCCATATTCGTGACAAGGGTTGGATGGATCAGGATGGGATGAAGATCTGGTTTGAGAGTGTTTGGAGCAGGAGACCAAGTGGGCTCTTATGCAAACCTGCCCTATTGGTGCTTGATCAGTTCAGGGCACACACAACAAAAAATACAAAGATTGCTGCAGAGCAAAAAACAAAACTTGCCATCATACCTGGAGGCTTGACATCCCAGCTCCAAACACTTCATGTCAGCATTATTAACAAACCCTTCAGAGCTGCCATGAGAGATGAATGGAACCAATGGATGAAGCTTCTGGGGACAAACTGACACCAGCAGGATGAGTAAAGAAACCAACTATAGGAGAAGTTTGTAGCAGAGCAAAAAACAAAACTTGCCATCATACCTGGAGGTTTGACATCCCAGCTCCAAACACTTGATGTCAGCATTAACAAACCCTTCAGAGCTGCCATTAGAGATGAATGGAACCAATGGATGAAGTCTTCTGGGGACAAATTGACACCAGCAGGAAGAGTAAAGAAACCAACTATAGGAGAAGTTTGTACCTGGGTGAAAAGATCCTGGGATAATATCAAGATTGAGATCGTTGTCAAGTCATTTAAGAAGTGTAGCATTTCAAATGCCATAGATGGAACTGAGGACGAGGCAATATATGAAGACAGTGATTCTTCATCAGACACAGATGAGGACAAGCTTGGATGGGAGTTTTGACAGTGATGAGTTGTATGAATTTTATGATGAATAAAACTTGAGTTCAATAACTTTATGTAATACATTTTATTTTTTTTCAAATTTCGGGCCCCAAAATTAAGGTGTGTCTTATACATGGGAGCGTCTTATACATGGGGTTGATTTGATTTGGTAGTTATTGGCGCATCGGCTTCTGTGGCCATATTGCACCTCCCAAGGTTTTTGCAGTACTTTGATCCAAGCCCGAGGCGGGAATCGAACCCGCAACCTTTGGGTTGCCGGGCAGGTACTTTACCCACTCGGCTAGCCCGGTCGGCCTTATACATGGGGAAATGCGGTAACTCTTTCTTTCACATCTAAGTAAAATTAAAAGGACTACATCTACCATATATGTTGCAAAACTAAATTACACAACTAGAAACAGTTCAGAGTAATAACTTGCCTTCCTATTTCTAATAAATCCACTATATACAAATTCTTTATTTTTTTCTTTCCTTTCAAATTCTTCTTTAGATATACATAATTCATGAACATCTTTGGAATTTTTTGGTTTAGATATCATCTGTAAAATCAAAATATGTTATGTCAATCTAATTATATAATAAAATAATTTTTTGTATTTTTAAATCATATAAATAAACTGAGAAACCTTCAATATTTAGGATGGCAATAATTGGAATAATTAGCCATATTAAATAATGGCAATGTTTAAGGAGGATAAGTAGGAAGTTTCTCTTTCCTTAGCAACCACAACAGCTCAGAAAAGATTTTGGTTGTACAGTGGGTTCAGCCTACTGTACAAGAAAATTTCAATTAATCAACAACATCAAGCCTTCCACTTATAAATAAGGATCATTTCATTAAAGCACTATACAAGTATTCCTAAGTAAATATTTGACATGCTGAGCAGCTGTTGTATTATGTTAACATAACAGACCTGCTTCAGACCTTCAAAACATTGAGCAGCTCCTTTTCTGACAGTCACAGGCTGCCATTATTTGATGTTTTACTTGTATCATTAAACCTGGAATTTGAACTAGCAAAATAACTACAGCAGCCAAAAGATCAAAATCATTGTGAGGTCACAATAAATTTCCCATGTTCTGTGAGAAGAGTTATTTATACCATCAAGAAATTAAATAATATAATATTGTTAAGCCATATTTTCTGCTGTTTTTAAGTTGCTCTGATTTCTCCTGGTTGAAATTTTTTTTGTTTATTCTTTCCAAATTTGTCCCATTTAATACAGATAGGCCATGCACTTAAGAGGTGGGTGGTTGGTGCTTGGGATAATCTCAATTGTCCCATGATCACTTATTGATAATTCCTACTTCACCATCTAGGACTTACCAGGCAATTTTGTGTTGGGGTTATAATAGTTAGATCAGCAGTAGTAGTAGTAGTGGCATGTGATGCAAGAAAGAAGTGTATGAGCTTATGCAGCATCAGCCAAAAAAAAAAAAAAAAAAAAAATTCACACAACCATTCCCTCTAAATGTTTGTCCAGTTCCTCCTTAAATTTATTTAACCTATCAACTTCCACAGTTTCTGAAAAATGCAAAGAGGTGACACATGTAGAGTTTCTGAAAAATGCAAAGAGGTGACACAGTTGTTCCTTTTTATTATATCTGGCAGATAAAAGCAAAATGAAGGTGCCATGGAGATATACTGTAGTGTGGAAATGCCTTCAGTAATTCGATTTTTGCTTACAAAAGACTACATCAAGTGAAATTCATTGGGAATTCACGGAGAGAAAGAGAGAGAGCGAGAGAGAGAAAATATGATGTCAAAGAAACACGTGTTTTTGGAGTAATGAATTTAAGGGGCATGTGACCATTTCTGAACCAAGGAGTGGTAAGCCAACAATCCAAACAAATAACATCAGAAGCATTAAGCAGTGTGTTTTGTCAAATAGGCATGTGAAAATCTGAACGACTGTACAAGATTGTCACTAAGCAGATTGGATTCCATAAAGTGTGTGTATATAGCGGTATCCAACAAACTGACATAACAAAAGACAGTGCAAATGGGTGGGGGGGGGGGGGTAGTTGTTAACTTTGTTGTAGCTGTATGTAACAAAGGCAGAGTTTCTGAACAGGACGGTGATGAGAGAGAGAGAGAGATGCTGTTAGGAAAACAGGTGTGATGATGGAGGCGTCACCACAACCCAGAAATGGGCACCTCCATAGCCAGATGGGAAGGAGCAGCAGTGCGTAGCACACGCTTCTTGATTAGACCGGGGTTCGAGCCCATCACCACCAAATACGGAGGATGCGGAAAGGTCAGGGAATGACCACCGCATATCCCGGAGCAATATGGCCTTAGCTGCTAATGCTCCTAAAAACCAAACAACAAACAAACAACAACAAGAACAAACAACCCAGAAATGAAACTGGATTCAATGATATAGAAGTATTCACAATATTCCTTGAGGGGCAAGATGCATAGGTAAACTATGCTGTTTGAAGATAATAAAGCACTCAAAAACGTACATTGGTATTATTATGTTTATTTCCAAATTGAGAATATGTACACAATAGAGTCAAATGTTTCGTGATATTTTCTTACCACTTCTTCAGTGACAGCTTTCTTTGCAATATCACTATCACAAAAGATCATTTTGGTCACAAGAACATGTTTTGGTAGGGATTGAGCTAGGCAACAGTCTACTTCTTAATCGGGGGGGAAGAGTTTTGTTTGGTTGGAGGTGGTTAAGAAGTTTAAACTTATTTTTAATTTGCGTTGGGCCTCTATTATTAAAGATGTATATGTGGCTGTTATCAATCTGAATTCCTTTATTAACTCCTATTAAAAAGGCTTCTTTATACTTTGTAGTCTATGGTTATGGTATAGTCTGTGGCTAGTACTGATGTTTTAGAAAATGCTGATTTGTGGTCCTCTGCTCATGTATGAAGCTGGTCTGAATTTGTTACTCTGCATTTTTCAATATCCTCCTTGTGTTCATTTACTCTGTCTATGAGCTTTCTTTTGCTTTGTCCTATGTTCAAAGTTCTTGTGACCGAAGTGATCTTTTGTGATGGTGATATTGCAAACACAGCTGAAAAAGTGATAATAAAATACCACAAGACATCTGACTCCATTATGTACATGGAAATGTACTGAATGTAACAAATTTGGAAATATGTATATTTCCAATTCGGAAATAATAATAACACAAACATAGTTTTTTTGAGTGCTTTATTATCTTCAAACAAGAACTATCCTGAATTCCCTGTAAACAAATCAAGACCACATTAACTGTAAGAAAAGTCATGACAAGTGTGTTTTGGGATTGTGGAAGCATTCTTTTATTCAACTTTATGAAATGTGGGTCCATAATCAATGCTGAGTGTTATTTCAAATACTGCAGAAACTAAGGTCACAAATTCAACATAAATATCCATGACTCCTAATGTAAGATGTGGTTTTCCACAATTGGTATGCCAAGAACTTTGCTGAAGCTGTATACCTATAAATAATACTATATGTATTATGATTAGAAATTAACAACTGAGAATACCTGGCTAGCTCCAAGATGGCAAATAATGTGTTATTACCATTTTTGACTACATATTTGCATGGACTGGGCTTTTTGACCTTGATTGAAATTAAAACATCAGAGGGAGAGACTCAGATCCATTGATGAAGAAATGAGGCTTGTATTGTCGATTATTGCACCATGAATCAGCCGTCTGTGTTCAGTAAAGCAGGCACAAGTATCACATCGAAGGTATGTGTAGTTGTTTGGTTTAATACTAATAGAATTTTTTTTTTTTTTTGGCTTTGCTTTTGTACAGTGATTTAGGGTTCACAAAATATTAATATATGCATGAGCCAATTTCCATTGGATTGTTGGAAAAATAACAATTGATTCTATTGTAAATTATAGCATACTTATATTAAATATTGCCGTAAACTATGCTTTTTGGGGGATTAACATTTTGATGTGCTTTATTGTGCCATGGATAACTTAAGGTGTGCTGTGAAGGGAAAGTTGTGGAATACTGCCTTCCACTGACACACAGATGCATTAGCAGTTGAAATACAATCTGTGAGTGGTGCTGGAGTATCCATCTTACATTCTGGACTTGCCTCCCTTCAGATTTTCACTTGTTTGAGCCTTTAGCAAAAGGCACTTCAACATAGTCATGCATGTTCAATTAGGGTTAAACCCTTTTCCCAAAAGAATATAGATAATTTCACCCCTCAATGAGATAAATGCATAGTTATACATTAGTCATCAAGTAATTTCATAATACTATAATTACGTCTTCTCACAAGTACCCATGTTACCTTATTTTTTGAACCACTCTCATAAGAACACTGGACAACAGCTCCAGTAATTGAAATGAGTAATCCTAAACAACTGGGGCTCTCTTAATATTACTAAAAGTTTTATAGCAGTTAAGCACATTAAATTATGAATCACTTGATGGTAATAGTTGATATGCAATTAATATGAGGTATTATGAGGCAGAGTGGACTAACCTCTTGAACAAATTATGAAAATATTATATTTAATTTCAAAGTTACAGACATGTTGAAAAATCCATAAGTTGATCAGATCAAAAATACAGCTGATTGAGATCACACCATTCTGCCAAGTGGTGAAGCTTTCTATGTACTCTTTGCTTGAGCGTGTACAGAGAAGGGCAACAAGATTGGTGAGGGAAATGAAGGGATCCTCTTACCAGGAGAGGCTTAAGTTCTGCAAATTATAGCAGCTGGAGACTAGGCACCTGCAAGGTGATCTGATTGAGGTGTATAAAGCCTTGAATGGGTTGAGCACGCTGAATTCTGATGGGATTCTTCCACTTGTTCAGATTACGAATCTAAGGGAGCATAAATTGAAATTGAGGAAGGACAGATGTAGAATAGATGTGTGGAAATTTGCCTTTAGCCAGTGGGTGGTTAATTGCTGGAACAAACTTCCATCTGTCATTGTGGAAGTTGATAGGTTAAATAAATTTAAGGAGGAACTGGACAAATATTTAGAGGGGATTGTTTTGTAATTTTTTTTTTTTTTTTTTTTTTGGCTGATGCTGCATAAGCTCATACGCTTGCTTTCTTGCATCACATGCCACTACTACTACTACTACTCCAGGTTGGTCAAAAAAAGTAAAAATTGTTTTGAGAGTTAATCCATTCTGGCTCTTAATGACATAGCAATTAGTTTTGTATGTTAAATAAAGTCTTAACTTTATTTATGCACTATCAATTCA
This sequence comes from Mastigoproctus giganteus, assembly GCF_048544385.1. Taxonomy (NCBI): domain Eukaryota; kingdom Metazoa; phylum Arthropoda; class Arachnida; order Uropygi; family Thelyphonidae; genus Mastigoproctus; species Mastigoproctus giganteus. The sequence continues at coordinate 85,935,515 of NC_143588.1, read as the reverse complement.
TTGATGCACACCAAATGAACTTAACAACAAAAGAATCCAACTGAGCTGTTTACTTCAGTTACAGACAGGTATAGATAAGCCCTGAAATAGTCTTCCCTAAGATATCTTTCATTGGGATAAGGAAAATTGAAATAGACACATGCTGTTGCTAGTAGCATATATTTCTGCCTACAAAAGAAAAACTGCACTTTGTTGCCTTTGCTGGATTATGATTCTTTATGCTCACTGATACAATTTTCTCTTGTATTGATTGTTGTTTGTTTTTGCACCAAAATAACTAAGCCTATATGGCGTCAGTGTATTGCCTGTAAATTAAGTTTTTCTACAGCTTGTTTCCTAATTTATTGGATTTTTCACATTTCTGTTGGGAGAAGGGGTATGTAAGTCTTGCACAAAACTGCCTAACTCAGCCACAATGTGGGAAAAAAAAAAAATAATAATTCCTTCCATCATGACAGGATTTAAACCAAACTTTTTCCACATGAGGTGAAACAATGGTAACTGAAAATTATACACAACTATTCAGTTATACACTGGTGTACAAAACTTAAGGACCGGTCAGGTTCAGGCGCCTCCGTAGCCAGGTGGGAAGGAGCAGCAGTGCGTAGAACACGCTTCTTGATTAGACCGGGGTTCCAGCCCGTCACCACCAAATACGGAGGATGCGGAAAGGTCAGGGAATGACCACCGCATATCCCGGAGCAATGTGGCCTTAGTTGCTAATGCTCCTAAAAAAAAAAAAAAAAAAAAAAAAACCAGTCAGGTTTTCACCTGTAGCTTCTCATAGGAGTGGTCTGGATATGAGAAAAGCATAATAAAGGAACATAATGAGGTAAAGAAGTGATGAAGGAAACAAAGACAACACAACAACGGAAACAAAACGGTACAGAGGGACTTTATTCAAAAATTGCAACATAGCACTGGCTGCCATGACACAGATGATGCATCACTGCCAAAGATGGAACAAAGGGAAGAGGTGGTCCTCAGTAGGAAATATGGCCACCCCTAATGTCGATGCAGGCTTTGCACTGCCTGTCCAAACTTAGAACAATGTTGTTGATAAGTTCTTGCAGTAACATCATCCATTCCTCTGTCAATGCCATCTTCAGCTGGTGAACATTTTCTGGTGGGTGTGGCCATGCCGCTAGGCATCTCCCCAATGTCCCATATGTGTGCGATGGGATTTAGATTGGTGGAACGGGCAGGCCAATCCATACGAACAATGTCCTCACTTTCCAAAAGCATATCAACAGCTGCAGTGTGATGGGGTGTGGTGTTATCATCCATAAACACAAATTCTGGGCCAATGGCATGTCGGAACAGATGCACATGGGGAAGGATTACCTCAATAGCGTGCACTGGTTACAGTACCGCCTTCCAGTATCTGGAGTTGCGTACATCCATCCAAGATAACGCCTACCCAGACGAGAACACCTCGACCACCATATCAATCTCTTTCAGTGACGTTTGAGGGGTGATACCATGTGCCAACCTCTCACCAGATTAGTTGACATTCAGAATCACTGCTGAGCCTGAATCTACTCTCATCAGTAAAGAATACCTTACCCATTGCGCTGTTGTCCAGTCCTTGTGTTCGATGCACCACTGTAAACAATGTCTCTGATGGGCAGGTGTTAAAGGGACACAGCGTATTGGCCGTTGGGCAAACAGTCCACCTTTGTGGATTTGCCTGGCCACAATAAACTACAATATCCTGCATCCTGTGCAGCTGGTTTGCAATGGATCCCGCTTTCTGGTGTCGGCCCCTTTTGGCCTGTAGGAGTATATGGCAGTCATCATTGGGCGTTGTTTTTCGTGGATGACTACCACTGGTCCTTCGAACAGCTGTACCTGTCGTTCTGAAGGCCGACCATGCATGTGATACTATGCTATGGGCAATACCGAACTCTGCAGCCACCCTCCTTGCACTTCGACCTTCCTCAAGCTTCCCAATTATTCGACCCCGGGTAAAGTCATCCAGATGTTTGATTTTGTAGTTGTAACCTTTAGAAACAGTGTTGGTCCTTAAGTTTTGCACACCAGTGTATAAGCTTCCATCATCTCTCACACAGGATTGCCTCCAATTAAGAATAATGTTTGTACAATGGAGAAAAAATAGGTAAGAAGCCTTAAGAAAAATAGGTAAGAAGCCTTTTCCTTTGTAGCATCCTACAAAAAAAAAAAAAAAAAAAAAATCTCACACTTGTGATAAATTCTTGCTTTAACTCAATCCAAAACTTATTTATGTGTGTAGCAACTGTATTATAAAACAGATAAATCCTACACGTGCAACCAAATGTAAGCATTTCAGAACAATTAGTTTGATATTATATGCAGAAAAAGTGACATAATGTTAATAAACCAAAGAAGACTGAGGAAAAGAATGGGGGAAATGAGAAATGATAGGAGAGAAACAATATGATTTGAGAGAGAGAATAAGGGGTGCAATAGAAATAGTTCTGATGGAAAGAAATATAGAAACGAATGTTTACATTTTGTTTTGTGAATAACATTTTATAGGAAAAAGTGTGAAAAGTTGTTGGTGTTACTGATTGGAGAGATACATAATTGTTAAAGGAATTATAAGAATCAAAGGACAACTGTTCAATATATGTGCAGAGGTAACAGTTAGAGAGACAGATGGATAGTAAAAAGATAATGAATAAAACTGTACAGGCAGGGAAGTTTGCATATGATAAAGTGCTGATAACTCATCCAGTAGAGAGGACTCAGATTTTGTTGGAAAGGCTTAAAGGAAGTTGTGAAGAATATGGAATGAGAACAAATTTTAAGGTTAAAATTATAATAGAAGGGAAAGGATGAAAAGGAAGTAACAATTAAAATGGACAAAAAGATGGTATTACAAAGTAGACAAATGCAAATATCTTGATGGTCTGCTAACAAGTAATGAAAGAAGTAGTCAGGCAACTGAAACTAAACTAGCAAGGAAAACTCCTTTTTCCTGCTAGCAATATTCCTATATATCATTGAAAAAACCCCATGACCTGCCCTGGAAGCCTGTCTGCATTACTCAGACAGGCTGCCAGGGCAGGTCATGGGGTTTTGTCAATGATATATAGGAATTTTGCTAGCAGGGAAAAAGAGGTGATTGTCCCTCTGTATAAGGCAATGGTCAGGCCACGCCATGAGTACTGCGTACAGGTCTGGAGGCCTCATTTTAGGAAGGATGTAGATTTGCTTGAACATGTACAGAGAAGAGCAACAAGATTGGTGAGGGGAATGAAGAGATCCTCTTACCAAAAGAGGCTTAAGTTCTGCAAATTGCAATTGCTGGAGACTAGGCACCTGTGCAGTGATCTGATTGAGGTGTATAAGGCCTTGAATGGGTTGGACACGCTGAATTCTGATGGGATTCTTCCACTTGTACAGATTACGAACCTAAGGGGGCATAAATTATTCAAATTAAGGAAAGACAGATGTAGAATAGATGTGCGGAAATTTCCTTTAGCCAGCGGGTGGTTAATTACTGGAACAAACTTCCATTTGTCGGTGTAAGTTGATAGGTTAAATAAATTTAAGGAGGAACTGGACAAACATTTAGAGGGAATGGTTGTCGTTGTGTGAATTTTTTTTTTTTTTTTTTGGCTGATGCTGCATAAGCTCATACACTGCTTTCTTGCATCACATGCCACTACTACTACTACTGATCTAACTATTATAACTCCAACACAAAATTGCCTGGTAAGTCCTAGATGGTGAAGTAGGAATTATCAATAAGTGATCATGGGACAACTGAGATTATCCCAAGCACCAACCATCCACCTCTTAAGTGCATGGCCTATCTGTATTAAATGGGACAAATTTGGAAAGAATAAAAAAAAAAAAAAATTTTTTTCAACTAGGAGAAATCAGAGCAACTTAAAAACAGCAGAAAATATGGCTAGGTAACAATCAGCTTTACCAAAGGCATAAACTATATAAATGAAAAAAAAAAAAAAAAAAAGAAGAAGAAACTGGTAAAGAAATAGTTCCAGGGTGAAAACAAATGGTTCCCAGAGGGGAAACCAACTATTGCAGAAGACTTCTTAAACGACCTCCACTTAACTGACTTACTGAATTTACCGACATCTCTCTCCCTTCCTTGATAATGCTTCTTCACATACTAATTATAGGGAACTTTAAGAAAGAAACAAAGTCCATGTTTTTATTACCAAATTTAACATTTTTGATTCAGCCTATGAATCAAGGGTTTCTAGATATCTAGAGATAACATAGGGAAATTTTTGAGCTCAATGTTGGAAAAAAAATACAAGATGACTTGTAATAATGATAACTTGTAACAATCTTATAAAATTGTTACAAGTTATCAATATCAAATATGTTTAAAATATACACTAACATGGAATGAAATTCTAAGTTCAACATTTGCTAAGTCTTGGAGAAAATTTGGTCTAAGGCTGACAAAAGTCTTGAATTAGAAGAAGATAATGAAGAACACAGTTTATTAACTGATTTCAGCTGCCAAAAACATAGTAGATACAGCTTTATATTACAATGAACAACAACCTGATTCAAGAGTCATTGATGTAATGTTTATAAAAAAGAAAGGGGAGCAATATGCTGCAAAATGTCACATTTCGTAATTTAAACAAATGAAAATTATTGATTTTATGTAAATAAACATAAAAGTACATGCTTTAAGTGAAAATAAAATTCTTAAGGCACATATGTAAACTTTTTTTTTTTTTTTATGATTACCTGCTTTAACCGACTTTTTTGATTAACCGATCAACTTATCAGTCCCAATTAAATTGGATAGGAGGGCTACTGTACCTAACAAAAAATAATAATAAAAAATAGTGTGCTTTGGCTGAAATACACTGAAACATTTGCAGAATGAACACAAAAGATATACGGAGGGACTTGGTACAAACTACAGGTAACAAAGACCTTTAAGAGACTAGCATACAGGCTGACCCCATATCAAATCATTCTGGGAGAACTATATCCATACAACAGGTGGAACCCATGTGAAAAACATCACTAGAAAAACCGATCACAAAAGATGACCAAGAAAATGACCTGTAGGAATATACTTCTATAAGAACCTATAATAAAGAGTATGACTACAAAAACAGAACCTGAAATTACTCAAAAATAAAATTGATACTACTATAGAAAAAAAAAATCAAAAATAATAAATATCTAGATCCCAGCAAGACTACCTCTTGTGGAACCACAGCATTCAGCACAGAAAAATACAGTCCTAAAATCAGATAGTGAAGTGCTGAAAAATTACACATAATCCAAATATTATTATATTTAGTTTTTCGGCACTTTGTTCAAAGTCAGGAAATCTAAATATTGATTTTGATTTCCACTTCTCATCATATTCATTCCATTATCTCAACTGTATACAGTGAGACACAAAGTTCAGAAACTGCTGCTACAGCACTGCTGTACCAAAATACCAGAAGCCAGTTATTATTTTTGATTTCTTTATTATTCTAGGAGAAATTATTAGAGTAAATGTAATGGAAAATGAATAACAGAAATAACAATTAACAGAAGAGAAAAAAACTGCAATCACTAGCCTTAAAATACTTTATGACAAATGCTTAGCAAAAGGCATCTACCACAAAATTTGAAAACAAGCACTCCTCAAAATAATACATAAAGGACAAGACAAAGAGTAATGGCAGACTCAGGAGCCTATCATCACACTACAGCCTACTCCCCATTATTATTGACAAGACATTTTAAGCAATAATTGCAAAAAAAAAAGCAAGAAATATATTAAGTGGCCTTTATTAGGAACACCTAGCTAACAATGAGTAGGTTCCCCTTTAGTCCTTGCAACAGCCTAGATTTACTATGGCATAAACTCAACAAGGTGCCAAAAGCATATCACAGAGATGATGGTCCATACACTCAACTGCTTCCCATAGTTGTAAATTGGATGACTGCAATCTCTCCAAAGAGCTTGTTTGCCACATGCTGGTCATTCCACTGCCCAACTGGTTTGAGATCTGGTGACTGAGAAGGTCACTACCATAGGCTGATTTGTTATTTGGTTTTTAGGAGCATTAGCAACTAAGGCCATATTGCTCCAGGAATATGCGGTGGTCATTCCCAGTACCTTTCTGCATCTTCCGTATTTGGTGGTGACGGGCTCGAACCCCGGTCTAATCAAGAAGCATGTGTTACACACTGCTGCTCCTTCCCACCTGGCTACGGAAGCGCCACCATAGGCTGAGTTATTTATTGTTATTTGGTTTTTAGGAGCATTAGCAACTAAGGCCATATTGCTCCAGGATATGCAGTGGTCATTCCCTTACTTTTCCGCATCCTCCTTATTTGGTGGTGACGGGCTCGAACCCCAGTCTAATCAAGAAGCGTGTGCTACGCACTGCTGCTCCTTCCCACCTGGCTACGGAGGCGCCACCATAGGCTGAATTCACTGTCGTGTGCCTGGAACAACTTCTGTACAAATTTAGCCTTGTGATGTGATGCATTAATCTATTTTGATAATAGAGAGCTATTAAGTGCTCAATAATTCCTATATTCTATTATATTATGAATCAACAGGGATTACCTTTATTTTAGATATAGGAAGCTTCTTTTCCAACTCTCCTAGTCCAACTTGCTAATAATTCTTGGGGAAGGCGATATCAATTTTGCAAAACATGTGGGACATCTTCCCCACTGTCAGAACCGTAGTGTTCAGACCATGCGGTCTCAACAATGAGCGCTCAAGACTTCTGTCTTCAAACACCATACCTCTGGCAGCAAGGAAACTATTACGTGGATTGGCATAAAATTAGATTTTTGAAGGTCTAAACTGCTTAATAAATATGGACCGATTTATGATTTTTGAAGGTCTAAACTGCTTAATAAATATGGACCGATTTATTAAGCAGTTTAGACCTTCAAAAATCTAATTTTATGCCAATCCACGTAATAGTTTCCTTGCTGCCAGAGGTATGGTCCGTCACCACCAAATACGGAGTATGCGGAAAGGTCAAGGAATGACCACCGCATATCCCGGAGCAATATGGCCTTAGTCGCTAATGCTCCTAAAAACCAAATAACAAAAACAACAGAGGTATGGTGTTTGAAGATAGAAGTCTTGAGCGCTCATTGTTGAGACCGCATGGTCTGAACACTACGGTTCTGACAGTGGGGAAGATGTCCCACATGTTTTGCAAAATTGATATCACCTTCCCCAAGAATTATTAGCGAGTTGGACTAGGAGAGTTGGAAGAGAAGCTTCCTATATCTAAAATAAAGGTAATCCCTGTTGATTCATAATAATTAATCTGCTTGAAGGACCCATTCCCAGATGGATACACTGCAGCCATGAAGGGATGAGCCTAGTCAAAAACAATTTCCAGATAACCTTAGACATCCAAATGTTGCTATACTGCTATCAAAGGGCACAATCTGCACCATGAAAACACTCACCCCTTTGGTTATCTATACCACAGGATAACCCATACCATTACACTACCACTACCAGCCAGGACTGTTAACACCTGGCAAGGTGAATTCACAGACTGAAATTCATATTCTGGTCCACCCATCAGTATGAAACATCAGGAGGTGGGTTTCATCAGACCAGGCAATATTTTTCAATCCTCCACTGCCCAGTATTGGCATTGCTAAGCCCACTGCAGCAATAAATTGTTTATTGCTGACAGGAGTGGAATTCAGTTTGTTCATCAGCTGCAAAACCCTATTCATAAGATGTGATTGGTTGCATGTTCTGAAACACCTCTTTGGTTACCACAGTTATATTGAGTTGTTATTTGACTGACTGTACTCTACACAATTCTTGTCAGCCACCATTGGTCTCTCACATCAACAAACTGCTTCTGAACCATTAATAGATCTTATTTGGTTATTGGACTAATCTAATATACCAAAGAAATGGCCATGCATAAAAACCTAAGCAGGGTTGCAGTCTCCAAAATATCCATACGAAATCTGGCACCAACTACCTTGCTACATTCAGTCACTTAAATCAGTCATCTTGCCCATCCTAACACTGAATTGTACAAATGTAGACCTCACACTGAATTGTACAAATGCATTAATCCCAGAGTGAAGTATGTCACTCTGGGATTAATGCTACCCATCCCTACATATCTTTCTACTTGCTTTATATTGCATGGTAAGAACATGAGATGCTGTTACTGGAGGAGTGCTACATTTCAAATAATGGGTAAACATATCTAATAAAGTGGATACACTTTATTAGATATAATAAACATACCACTTAGTGTATAATGCAGACAAGTTCCCAATCCACCAAAGTATGGATCCAGGCAGGTAATTGCAAAAAAGAGAACACTCTCAACAAGATTAGCTGAGACCACACGCCAAGAATGCCCTGAGAATCTTCATTGAATGTAGGGCGCATTCAACAGGTGGGAAAATTTATGTACATGACTAAAAAGCAATCCAAAGCTTTCAACAAGTACAAAAATCATTCAAAATATTCATGACCAAATCGGCAATGCAAAGACTACCTCAGAGATTGTCCTCGATGCTGCTTGTCTCCCCCCCCCACTTCTCTGGAACCTGGTTAGGTTTGACTCTATAAAGACCGTAGAAACTTGCACAAGGGTATTCCATTTCCAAAATGTCATTTCATGAGTAACTGTAACTAGACTATACATAAATTCGAATGGCGGAGTAGAGGGGAAGGGTTACAACTAGTTTGACAAATAACTCAGCACAAAATATTTCATTTACCCTTAATATTAGCATCAGCAGCGGCAAATGATGCAAAAAAGCAAGCTTATACAGCATCAGCAAAAAAAAAAAAAAAAAAAAAACAAACACATCACCTCACATTTCACCTATTCATTCCCTCCAATAGCTTGTCTAATTCAGGGCTGGCAAACCTTGTTTGAGAGCGTGTGCCAAAACTGCTGATAGGTTTTATGAAAAAACATTTTTGATTGCCTGTGCACTACTAACCTAAGTTTCTTTTACTTGACTGCTGGGCAAAAAAATATTCTTGTATGTGTCACCTTGGCCATGCATGCCATAGGTTCGCTGGCCCTAGTCTAGTTCTTTCTTGAATTTATTTAAATTATCAACTTCCACAACAACAGACAGAAGTTTGTTGTTCCAACAATCAACCACCCATTGGCTAAAGGAAAACTTTCGCACATATATTCTGCAACTGTCCTTCCTCGATTTGAATTCGTGACCCCCTCGTGTGGTTTGAGCAAGAGAAAGAATCCCATCAGTATTGAGCTGGCTCAATCCTCGATCCGATCACCTCACAAGTTTGTTGTTTGTTTGTTTGTTATTTGGTTTTTAGGAGCATTAGCAACTAAGTCCATATTGCTCCGGGGATATGCGGTGGTCATTCACTGACCTTTCCGCATCCTCCGTATTTGGTGGTGATGGGTTCAAACCCCGGTTTAATCAAGAAGCGTGTGCTACGCACTGCTGCTCCTTCCCACCTGGCTACGGAGGCGCACCACCTCACAAGTGCTTAGTTTCCAGATACTGCAATTGGCAGAGCTGAAGAAATGATAAGAGCACTCCTTTGTCCCCCCACCGACCAATCTTGCTGCCCTTCTCCATACTCATTCCAGTAGCTCACATTCTTTCTAAAATGAGGCCTCCAAGCCTGTATGCAGTACTCAAGATGTGGCCTGACCATTACCTTTTACAGTGGGATAATCACCACCTTATCCCTGCTACCAAAATTCTGTAAATTATTGACAAAACACAATGAGCTGTCCTGTCAGTTTGTCTGCATTGTTCAGAGAACTTCATATCTGAATGCACAATCAGTTCCAGTCTTTTTTTTTACTTTCCACTACCCTGTAGTACCACACAGTTCGTATGTCACTCTGGGATTAATGCTACCCATATGCAGTACTGCATATTGATATACATTTCAAAGTTTAAGATTTGTTAAGTTAAGAGAATCAACAATTAGAAATAACACAAAACTGACTGAACAGAATTATGTGCTTACTGAAGTATATCTGGAAAAAATTTACTTCCTACTGAGTTTGTCTGGGTCTCTCTCTCTCTCTCTCTCTCTCTCTCTCTCTCTCTCTCTCTCTCTCTCTCTCTCTCTCTCTCTCACCCCCCCCACACACACACACACACCGTTGAATGGCAAGATTTATATTTATTTTGTGTTTTTCCCACATGGAGTAAAGCCATATATAACAGGTTTCATCATCATCAAAACATAAACACTGCCCATAAAAGAAGAAATGAAAACTAAATATAGTCACTAAGCATTCTGGGAATCATCAAGAACTTCACGGAATAACATAACAGTGAACCAAAACTTCATACAGATAATAACAAATACTGCAAGTGAGAATGGTATTCTATTTTATCCACTGCCTTTGTTTTACTATTATTTTCAAATAATTCTAAATTACCTTCATTGTGATCTATTAAAACTTTCAAGAAATAATTTACAGAAAATTTAATAAGTTTAATTTAAGTATTTACCACTTTAGCAGAACTCATACTCTCCCTTCAGTGACAGAGTTATCCAGTTAAGTTCTGAAATATTACTAACACTATTTATATTAAAAAAGCTACAGTATAAAATACAATGCTACATACGAGGGCTGTTGTGAAAATACGCAGACTAGCAACACTGCTTTGTTGCTATGGAAACGAGTGACATGTTTGCGGTCTAGGAATGTTCCCCCACCTTTTCTTAGTTAGTTTGTGCAAATGTATCATGTAGTATTCATTTTTGTGTTCATTATAAAGTTTATGTGAAATGTGTTTTATGATGAGGGATGAGAAAGATATTTTGTTAATTATTAGAGAAAGAATCACGATTGCATTTTGTGCAAAGTTAGGCAAAAGTGGTCAGAATACGTTTGAGATAATTCAAGAAGAATACGGTGCAGAAGTTTTGGGCAGAATGGCCATATTTAAATAGTGGAAGCATTTTAAGGATGGAAAAAAAGCATAAGAGATGAACAAAGAAGCGGGCATCCATCAACCTCAGTGAACGATGAAATGCGCAAGATGGGTACTGCGCAATCTTACCGCAGAACAAAAAGAATGCTGCGTTTAACTTCGTCAAGCCTTTATAGACAAGGTGGAAGAAGAGTCCAACTTTTTCAATAAAATAATCACGTGTGACAAGTCCTGGATTAAATATTTTGATCCTGAGTCCAAACAACAGTCAAGCATATGGAAACACCACAATTCACCACCTCCAAAAAATTGAGTTTTTGGTTCATCAAAAAACAAAAGTTGATTTTGTTTTTTGATGCCCACAGAATAATACTGCAGCACTGGGTTCCTGAGAAACAAACTGTAAATGGAGAATATTACGCTAACATGTTGCGAGTTCAACTCAAAGGAGCAATTTGCAAAAAAAAGACCAGAGCTGCTTAATCAAGAATGGTTTCTTCTTCTTCAAGATAATGCTAGGCCACATATCACACAACCAGCAATGCAAGCTTTATCGAAAATTGGTGGTCAACCACTAGACCATCCTCCATACAACCCAGACCTCACACCATGCGATTTCTGGGCTTTCCTGAGACTCAAAAAAAGAGTTGAGAGGAAAAAAATTTAACACAAATGAAGAAGTTAAATCTGCCACATCCACTATTCTGCAACGCCTTTCAGAAAATGGGCTCCAGCACGTTTCAGAAGCTAGTGAACTGCTGTAAAAGGTGTCTAGAATGTGAAGGATGCTATTTCGAAAAGGAGACCCTTACCAACCTCTCAAATGACTCAGACTCAGAGAATTGATCTCGGTGTATTTTCAGAACAGCCCTCATACATTCAAATTTATGTATAATTAATTATATAAAAATAAAGGCTTACTCGAGTAGCGTGACCAATAAAAAATATAGCTTGTTTACCACCTGCACCAAAATAAGATATTTCACTATTAAGAGAACGAGGCATTTGGCATTTCAGCCGCTGTTGTGTGGGTGAAGAACTATTAATGAAAAATGAAAAAAAACATGTAAAAGAAAGCAAAAAACAGCATCAAAACAAATTAGAAAATTATATTTCAAGTATCAAAGAATGTCTGATCAGTAACCTTAAAATTCCTTAAAACATCTTTACTGTTTCAATAAACAAATTTTAAATAGGCTATACTTATTTCACAGTAGTACAGTAAAAGTGTACATAATAACCTGGAATTTACAGGACCACGGCAGTGCCAGATTTCGGGTATCCCATATTACTGGAATAGTTACCTCTTTAAAAAAACCTGCACTCCTCCCACCAATGAAGCTAATTACACTATAAACAAAAAAAAAAAAAAAAATCATACCTCCAGAGAAAAAGTTGCAGATTCTAAAGGAAATTGATCTGTTGGTCCCAAAATTATGTCTCTATGAGGTCTCTATTGAAAGATATACTGAAATTTTAGTAACTTAATGAATGGCCAATTTCAAATATCATACAATAGTACAATGCTTTCTTAAAAATGAGCCTTATTCATCTTAAAATATTTTAATCAAAAACATATAATGTACATTTAATCAAACATATAATGTACAGTTTTTTCTCTGACTGCTCACTGCTGGTGATGGCTCTCTGTCTTCTAACTTCTCCACTAATTCTGATGTTCTCCAAGGTTCAGTTCTTTCTCCCACTCTTTTCCTCTTGTATATTAATGACCTTCATCCATTGACCAGAAATCCTACCCATAGTTTTGCTGATGACGGCACACTGTATTCTACCTTCCAGTTTGAAAAACCTCGCCCTGCACAAACAGCCTCAACTTCTCGAATATCCACTACCAATTCCTTAAATGCTGATCTCCAGGTAATTCTCCAGTACAGCAAAGATAACCTAGTTGATTTTAATCCTGTCTTCTATCTCATACTTCAATGACACTCTGATTTCTAGGCAAGATGATATATCTCTATTGGGGATTACCCTGACTTCTAATCTCTCTTGGCATAAGCACATTACATCTTCCTTTGCATCCAAAAAACTGGACTTTCTATTTCACTCTAGGCATTACTTTTCTTCAAAACAGCTGTTCACTTTGTACAAATTGCAAATCTGCCCTAACATAGAATATTGTTCCCACATCTGGGGCAGCGCCCCCAAAACCTCTCTCAGGCTTCTAGATTCCATTCAAAAGAGGGCAATTAGGTTAATTAATGATTCATCTTTAACAAATTCTCCCCACTTCTGCTGCATGCCTTTTCTATAGATACTTCCATGGGCACTGTTCTGAACTGGCTTCTATAATTCTCCCCCCCCCCTCTCTCTCTCTCTCTCTCTCTCTCTCTCTCTCTCTCTCTCTCTTCCAAAGCAATCTGAGCACATGCTGCAACCAGTCAACGTCCTTTTGCTGTCCAATTTTAAACTCGCAGAACCAACTTTTCTTCTTCCTCATTTATTCACTCAACTTCCATTTTCTGGAACAACCTTCCTTCATACGTATTACCTGAAAATTATAATCTACAGAAGTTTAATGTGAACAAGTATCTTCTATCATCTTCTCAACCTTTAATCCATACATGGTACTAGGTACTATAGGTTCCAATACCTCTTGTGTTTGGGGTTTTCATTTAAAAAAACCAAGTTTACCTCTTTGTGATGTTTGGGGTTTTCATTAAAAAAAAACCTACATACATTCTATTTCCTTAGAAATGTTTGCCACTCAGACTTTTTTTCTTATAGTCCATTTTGCTTTCCCTCTTAAGAAACCAAGCAGTAATCTCCTTTAAGCATCTCCTTGATCTCCTTTCAGAACAAGCAGTAATTTGATGTTTGGGGTTTTCATTAAATAAAAAAAAAAAAAAAAAAAACCTACATACATTCTATTTCCTTAGAAATGTTTGCCACTCAGACTTTTTTTTTCTTATAGTCCATTTTGCTTTCCATCTTAAGAAATCAAGCAGTAATCTTCCACCATGGCAGTATCCAAGTGACCTTGGTACTGCTTTTTCATAGTTGATAGATCCTGATGAAAGTGTTCCACTTTCATCACCCAATTTTGAGGAAAACACTGAAATGGGAATGATGAAAATAAATTTTCAAAGCAGCCCACATCTTTATAACATTGCAGTAAAGTTGACACCAGAGATTCATAATTGTCTGCTTTCCTTCGTCCAAAGAATTCATGCACAACTGCTTTAAATGCCAAACTACCAGTTCAGTATCCTGGAGCTTTGTTTCAAATACATCAACTTTGAGTTTCTTTATTGAGGCCCAATGAAAATTCCTTCTTTCACTTTTACATCTATTAAACCTTAGGTAGCAGAGTTCACTTCCTTCTTTATCTATAGCTTTAAAATTCTTCAGTAATCCAAATGTTATATGAAGAGGTGGAAGAAGAATCATTTTTTGTTCAACCAGTGGAACATATTTTATATTACTTCTCCCTGGTAAAAATTCCTCCCTCTTTTTCCATTGCTGTAATATAATTTTTTTTCTGTTGCACAACAGTCCCACAAACACAGAAAAAATTAGTATTTTGTGAAAAATCCCTGCAGACCAGTAAGTAAAATTACCTTAAGATCACCACAGACATCCAAGCATAGCACTTTAATGAACTCAGGATTTAATGAACTTGGACATAGTTTCACATTTCTTTCAAGCTAACAGTATGAAGTAGAGGAAATGATGAGAATGCATTTCCACTGTGAAGCAAAACTGCTTTTAAACTTAATTATGAGGTACCAACAAATATACACCCTTCATTAGGATTGCATTCAATGCCCACTTCATTCAGAAGACCAACAATATCTTTACAGGAACATTGTCTTCCATAATGAAATATTTTGAAAACACTATGACATTTTTGATATACAGTAATTTTAGTTCCTACTTGAAGTAACTTCTACTGCTGTAACCTAAAACCAAGGCTTGCTCTTTAGATAAGTTTAAATCACAAATGAAATCATTCAACTCTTCTTGCTTCTTAATTAAGTGCAACAGATTTGGACCACCAACTTTCTGGTTGGTAGTCCAAATCTGTTGAAGTGGACAGCCCAGCAAAGTTTGCAACACAAGAATACCTACTATATTCACCACTGTTTTCTTTATCCCATGATATTTGGGGGTCTGGTATTGGCAGGTCTTCATTACGAGAAAGAGGCCTTATTGCAGATAATATGTTAGGATATTTGACGCTGCACTTGCTTTTTCTGAACATCGCTGATATTTTTGTCATGCAGAAATAGCAATCATCAATGTGATTGAGTAATACTTGCCACACCATAGGAACAGAAAAAAGGCATACTTTTAATTTTCCCAGTTAGCCACATCCTCAGATTTGTTGAATAGGTAATACAGCATATATGTGGAGCCCAGGTTTTGTCTTGTTCACCAACTTTGCAACAAAAGTACATGCATATTTAGTAATACTGTTGAAAGTTGTCAACACACATAGCAGAAATTCAATTCAGACACTTTCTTTGCTTCTGTATAAATATTTTAACAATACAATATTAAGCAAAGCACAGAAGAAACAAACAAAATGCAATAAATATGCAGATAACATATTCAAACTACAAATGTCATTCCATTAATGAAAGAGGTGAGAGCAGACAAACAAGGTTAAATATGATAACCCTCCTCAAAATTACTGCCTCTATGAGCACATGAAAAAAATAATTATTTGCAGTTAATGTTACCTGCAAATAATTATTACCTGCAATAATTATTTGCAGGTAACATTAACAGTTCAGTGTCATATGTAATTCCCTAAATTGTAGTAATACATACATATTATAGGTAAACACAAAAAACCCATATATGCAGAAATTGACATGATTTACAACTTTAAGAATTATTTTCAAAATCAACACAAAAAAATTTGCTAAAAACAGCTGATATATTAGTGAAGGTAAAAATCATGTTGGTCAGTGTTATGAATGAGCCACTAATCTAAAAATACTTATAGAGTCTTAAATAACCATCTATATATTATATAGATGGACCAAAATTTTTGGTCCATCTATATAATATATTTTTATCTAGCTATTATTTTATGCAATAAAATAACAAAAAAAGAGAAAAATGAATGTTAAACATTCATAAATATTACACTTCAAACCACACACGTAGCTATACAATACAGTGTACCCCCCGCTTTACGATATTAATCCATTCCAGACACACTATCATATCATGAAAATATCGTAATTTGAACCCAATAACACATTTTTTTGGTAATTCGTTCCATGACCTAGGAAGATGAAATTTGTGCTACATAAAACTCTCTAAAAGGTCGTTTTCATAGTGTAATTTGTATTAGTTACCAATTCAAATCATTAAACTGCACTACACTTTCATCGTTATCAAATGCACTACACTTTCATCATTATACGTTCTGTTATAAGAACCAATTTTGAACAGCTTTATGATATTTTTCTAAAACACATTTCTGGAGGTCACAACCATAAAACAATAAAAACAATTTGCACTTTCGGGTTTATTGGGCTTTTCTGTTACTGCAAGCAATTATAAACAGGTAGTAAACTCGATGTTATTGCATTTGTTAAAATACCGATAGCTAGAATTGTGTGGTTTTTTACGTTATCATAGTGAAATGTGGTTCCCCTTTACCTTCAAAAAGATAAATGAATTTTAGAATTAAAAATAGAAGATAAGATTTTTTTAAATTATCGCAGAAATACTAAAATATTTATTTTAACTTATATACTTTTTAAAGTATAGATTTTATTACTCAAAATATAATCTATATTTAGGTGAAAGAAAAAAAAAAAAAAAAAACCAAAACTTCCTCTAGTTACTGATATGATTCCAATCTATACCTTTCACTCAGCATGTTTCTACAAATCCATAAGTTCACAGACATCCAACCTAATGACTAATCTTTTAGAAAATACAAAATAAAAAAATTTGTAAAAACTTTTCCTACTGTGTTTTGGTGGTAAGTTTTCATTTTCTGAAATGTTATTAGTCTTCAAAATAATAATATATTCATGTTATCATGTGATGGAACCAAAGCAGCCAAGTCCAATGCAAAGGCTTGAATCTGCTTGTTTTGTAAATCAAGCCAACTCAAGCCATGAAACATAGAATAAAAGCAACTCAGATGATGATGCATTAGTGTTGCATGGAAACATTGTATTTTAAGTGTATTTAGTTTAACTGAATCAAAGAATTCTTCCTATCAAGAAAGTCCTATGATCTCCATCTAACAATGATTGACTCAACACCAGGTGAATGCCTTGGAAAATAAGTTCATTTCATCAGTAATAGAATTTGAATATAGACCTTTCCAGATGGATTCACAACTAATTAGCATACTTAACATGATTAATTTTCCTGGACAAAAAAAAGACTTAAAAACAAGTCATTAATCATTTGGATTTTTAACTTCACAAAATCAATCAGTCTCAGTGCTTTGTCTATTATAATTAAATCTCTAAAAAAAGCAAAAATATATTGGGATGATACCTACAATGAACCAAGTGCTTTGTCTTTACGAATAAATTTAGACAGCCTATATACAGCCCAGTTATTTAACTGCCATGACGTCATGCCAAAGCCATTATCTATGATGAACATAATACTCTTTTCTGCTGAACAGTCATCTAGCATCTATAAAATAAAGACAATTTTTATTTATTAAAAAACAGTTTGTGTATATACCTACAACAGAATCAAAACTACAATAACAGAAAATGAGTCTTACATGAAAAATAAACTATAAATTTGTGAAAAATTTTAATTTATGTATTAGTAAACCCCCGCGAATAGCGGGGGTTACGTTCCTGAGAAATTCCGCGAATACTGAGTAATGGCTCCCATAGTAATAAAGGGGTTCCGTTCCAAAGTATAAAATATATAAGAAAAAGTAGTCTAAAATTTTGTCTATATATGTATTATATGTACCTTTATAATATGACTATGTACATAGACAGTACATAGTGAAATGCAAGCATATGGCATCGAAATGAAAATAAGAAACAATTTAATATTAAATGTAATATTTATTAGAAATTTCAAACAAATCTTTCAAACCAGGGCCTTTGCTATAGCTTAAAAACTTATCCCGCCAGTTCTATCAACAGTTTCGCTAAAGTGTTGATAAAGGTGTTTTGCCCTTTCACGAATGATGAAAAGGGGAATTTTATTTTGAGTTCGGTCTTCTATCCACAGATTTAAAGCTTTTTCCATTTTTTCTAATTTAACATCACGAGTTACAGAGCAAATTTTTGAAGCAATTAGCGCGTTTTCACGGACACTACGGCGGATTTTTTCTTCCAATTTCTTGATTAATCGTACCGTTGACTTATTGATTTTATAACGTTTTGCCACTGAGGAGACACTTTCACCATTAGAAATTTTGTCTAATAACTCAATTTTATTCGCTAATGTCATCACCTTCTTTGATCTTTTCACATTTCCCTTGTTATTCGTACCCATATTTTTCTATGGGTTAGAAAGAACTTGTCCACAATAAAGTCACTTTCTTCCATTAACACACTCGAAAAAGTCTGTTTTACACTGCAAAACTGTAGATTTATCACTTTTGTAAGCATACAATTTATAAATTGATAAATTTATTCAATTTATAAGCATATAAATTAAAAACAAACGACAAAACCCATGATAAGCGCAGAGCACATACTGAACAAGGATTAGCGAGAAACGTCCACACTCGCGATTTTGTCACCCCTCTTCCCCCACCCATTGAGCGCTGTTTTGACCGGGAAAGATGATTTTAGCCACGCCCATGTTTTTTTATGGCGGAAAATGTTCACGGCGATTTAAAATTCGCATTTTTTTAGGTTTCATTTTATATTAAATCAGCGACCGCGAATACAGATACCGCAAATAGCGGGGGTTTACTGTATTTTCATTTGGTGGACTTGGCAAGGGAATATTTCAGCTAGGCTAACCATTTCTAAGGATTAGAACTTTTTATTTCCAAAAGTTACATATGAAAAAAATCAAAACACCCCAATTTGTCAACATTCATTAAATATAGAAGCTTTCTTGCTAAAGTTAAATGACATTTCTGAGGCTTTAGATAAACAATAGCGGAACTTCAGAAGTATATGAAGTTTCACAGTTGACCCAAGAAATTCAATAGGCAGTTAGAGAAAAGAAATATGAGATCTGATCAAAAAGTTTGGAGGTTGAAGCAATATTTGGGAAATGATTAAGCTTACCAGTCATTTGGAAAGATCTCCTTCAAAGATCGTCTTTACATTGTCTGCACCGATTCCAATGCTTATGCAATTTCTAGAAGCATTCCTGATAGGCTTCTTTTGGGATTGCAAATAATTCCATTGTTGCATGCTGAATAATTTCATTTGTTGCAAATCTGTAACCTTTCAAGGGAACTTTACATTTTGTGGGGAGGGGGGAATCATAAGGAATTAAATCTGGTTGGTATGGCAGATGGGAGATCACGGCAATAGAGCGATTCACAATAAATTCTTGAATGGGAAGTGCTGAATGTGAAAGGGCATTCTCGTGATGCAAGCACAAATTCTCCAAAACCCATTTCTGTTTTCTCTGAACAGTACTATACAATCCCTATAAAACTATTTTCTGGTATTTCTGGTTTCAAGTGACCATACAGGACAAATTTATAATGAACAATAACCTATGAGTCAAAAAATATGATAAAACAATCTCAGTAAATTTAAGATTGTCTTGCTTTTTTTTAAGCCTTCTCCAAGGCTTAAAGATTGAATAGATACTATTTCTGTTGTTGTGGTATAGAAGACCATAGAAAATATAACAAACAGAAAGACAGCAGCATTATCCAAAAATGTTTCCAAAGATGAAGCAGGGCATATAAAAAAAAGAGCAATTTTGCTCCTCAGTGTATCGAATAAAATCTAAAAAGAAAATATATATATATATATATATATATATATATATATACACACACACACACACACACACATACATTAAAATCTACATAATATATCTTTTTTTATAAGAGAAAAGAATTGTTCAATGTAACCCTGAGGAAGAACAGTCAGGTTTTACAATAAACAGGAGATGCCAGGATCACATATTTACACTAAGACAAATAATAGAAAGTCACAAGAACATAACAAAATCTATATTTATGATTTGCTGATCTTGAAAAGCATGCTACGAAGTACCTAGAAATCTGCTCTTCTAAGTTTTATAAATCCTTTTTATAAAATATTTATAAATAATTGCACAAGTTTGTGCAATTATGACATACAAGCATCGTACACCACATCAGGCATTTCTCATATTGTGGAGTTATACTTCACAACTGAATTGCTATCATTGTATCACCAGGGTACCTACCCACTGACCGAAGATAGGCCAAATAACCTTGAAATGGTGCCATCTGGGTGGTGGTATTCACTGAGAATAAGTAACAACAGTCTTCTCCATTGGTGAAGCATTACTTATTCGAGGTAGTGCAATACCATGGCAACTTGTTATGAATGTATTCACAATATGAGATACACCTAAAACATGTTGTTTTCAGCTATTTTAGAGTTTGCTGTAGATATAACAGATTTTAATAACTGCAAATTCTACCACTGGAAAATTCACATATGTTCATGGCACTAGCAGGTGAAATATTTATCAATAGCTGTGAAAAAGGTATTGTACAATTCCTTCCTATCAAAACACCTAAATCTGGCCAGTTCCCTGAGAAATGTTTCTGCTAGAAAAGTGGCAGTACTGCTCATTGCAATCCCACACCATTTGTACACTACTGCTCTGCCTTGCATTTTTTATTAATGATATTTATTACAGTTCCAAAATATAACTTCTGTATACTTCTGTGCACTGCTTGGCTCATAAATGTTTTCTTGCTGTTTCTAGTCCTACATCACCACCCAGAATGTATGCAGCCATTCTGGTTACAGAATTTCCACTGAAGAAATTTGAATAAGGAGATCTAATTTGAAGTCAGTGAATTCTCCTCTTCATGTGGCCATACTTAAAATATGAGATGTTTTAAGCATCTCATATTTTGATATATGCTGGTGCTGATACCAGTATTAATAAAAGTTTTGCTTATTTGTAAATTTAAGTTAAAAGAATATATGCACTCACCAATCGAAGTTCTATCTTTCTACTGCCAACATTCTGAGCCGTTGCAGAGAGAGAGTTATCAATAAGTTCAGCAAATGCATAGGCTAAAAACGGCAAAAATTAAGGACAAAATTAATTTAAATATAATCAACACAAAACATATCATCTTAAGACCTGTTACGTCTGAAATCAAAAAACTGATAATAAGCAGAATAATATTATTTAAAAGTACTCTTTATTATGCTTAAATTTATTACATCTATTTTTATTCTTTAAAATATTTACTATTATTACTTTATATTTAAAATATCAGTAACTGTACAATTTTTATTCTAATTTTTCAGAATATGGTACAAAAAGAATCTTTGGTCTTATCTTAAAAATATCTTTAATTATCTGAACTCTAGATTACATTTATGACCTAGTGTCCATAATAAAAACTTTTATTTTTTCTCGCTTTTAGAAAATTCTACTAGTTTCTAAAATTTCATACTAGTTATTTTTTTTATTACATTCAGATGGGAGATACCTCTTGAAATGCTCTTATCAAGTCTAGCAAAGACAAACATGTAACACTGATCAATAATTACACATATCAAAACTTTACATAATAATTACAAATGATCAACTAAGTTAATTCAATGCTGATTTATCATAAAAATAAGCATACTGTTACTTACCAAAACAAGAATAAATATTTAGATTTTTGATGAACTTTAGCCGCATTCATTAATTATACATAATTTAATATTATATTTTTTATATAGGCCGTCGTGGTTAGCATAATGATTACAATCACTATCCTTTGTGCCATGTGAAATATTTATCACATGGCACAAAGGATTCAGATCCACTCTCAAATAAAAGAACTTTTATCAGCTCCTTTCACAATGTGATCAAGTTAGTTGGTTTTGGGTAAGGATTACATGGTTTCATTTCCCAGAAACTTGGGTGTTTCATCCAACAAAGAGACAAACCAACTGAAGAATACACACTACTATAGAGACAATATACTGATACCTCACATGCCTCATACTAAACCACTTTTCTCAGATGTTTTAACATATCAAACCTACAACTGAGAGACATGGTATTTACAGGATACTTATGAAAAATAATGTCATTAAATGTCCACCACAGCTGGTAACAAACTGAGTTTTAAAAAAATCACTGTTCCTTGTGTTTCTGAAGTTTCTTGATTAATGCTTCACTGATTACATAATTGAATATAGTTTAATAATTTTTATAGGCCAAAAGCCTTTACTAATTTTTTGTCTCCACCTTTATGAAAGAAAAATACATTTTTTAACCTCCAATCATATAATACATGATATTTTTTTTTTGTTACCTTTCTCAGTGCCCTTGTGGTTAGCCTGTCTTTTAA
The DNA here is from genome assembly GCF_048544385.1 of Mastigoproctus giganteus. NCBI lineage: Eukaryota > Metazoa > Arthropoda > Arachnida > Uropygi > Thelyphonidae > Mastigoproctus > Mastigoproctus giganteus. The sequence continues at coordinate 85,913,158 of NC_143588.1, read as the reverse complement.
TATAAAAAAAAAGGGTAAACTGCAGCCATTATCAACCCACTGCAGGATGGAAGTCTCCTTAACAATTCATGTTCAGGGAAATGGACCATAATCTGCCACGCTGGTCCAGTGCGGGTTGGCAGATCAACCGTATTTAGCAGTCAGGGGCTTGAACCCATGTCTACTCAAAGAGTGTGTGCTACTGCACTCCCGCTCCTGACCACTCGGCTACAGAGGCTAGTCTTTTAACATACTTTGTCTCAGGTGTTATAGTGTTTGTGGTTTGTTCAGGTAAATTTTTTTTACTTCAGAAAATCCCTTTAAATAGAAGTCAGTAGCAGATGGGTTTGGAGTATCTTGCTGGGCAGTTTGTATCTCCACACTCCAGAAACACTTTATAATACTTATTGTGGATCTCATATTATGACAAATGTCTCTATTTTGCTGAAATTAAGCCTTTGGCTTAAATATTTTCATTTATTTCTTGGCACCTTTTTCTATTCACAATCACCATGTTTCTGTTGTTATGTTCAAAAAAATAAAGCCCAATTATCCCATTAACACAAATTTCAAACAGGCAATTTTGTTTTTTCAGGTACCATCAAGACGGGAGTGAACTTTATCACTCAAGAAACTGAAAAATGAAATCTGTTTTCTTCAGCATATTTCAGTAAAGTTGTATGAAAAATACACTTTTGACTCACTATGGTAGGCTGCAACTCCTGAACTAGCTGAAAAGGCAAACAATTCAAATCTTTCCAATATTCTTCTAAAAGATATTTTGGAAAAATGCTGACACAGATCACCTCTTGATTTCTTTGGCCTGTTAAACACTTTTTTATTCAGTGTTTCCCTTGGTTCTGGAAGTGTTGTCCACCAGACCATTATCAATTTGATATAGTGTCATCTGAACATGGACATTCTGGCAACACATTTTGATGAAATTTCGCAAACTTTAAATGGTCTCTAGAAAGTTCTTTGCACAGAAATGGTGGAGGATCCATTTTTAAAGTAAACCTCCATGACAGCATAGAATTCTTAAATTGTCCACTTAAACCATAAATTGTCCACTTTTACATGGCTTAAACTGATCAGTAGACAACGATACCTGTTAAAGTTACAAAATTTTAAAAAAAAATTTTAAATGGGTTTATGAATTTTGTTGTACTATTAAGGAAATGTAACTTGGTGGAGAGATCATATGTTGCATCCATGGGCATCTGCAGAGGGGGGAAGGGGCACTTGCCCCTCCCTAGGATCGAGTAAAAAATTCCACAAATTATAATCGTAAAAGTGATTGAGATATGTAACCTTACACCCTCGACCATGGGATTCTTTGTCTGCCTTAAAATTTATTATGGGTTAGCCGGTTTTGGCCTTCGGTGGGGGTAACCATAGAACATGTGTTTCATCTATTGCAGCAATAAAATGTGTTCCTGTTTTTGGTTCATCGACTGATATTCCCCAAACTTTACCAGAAGTTTTGGAACATTGCGACTATTTCCCTTCTATTAATTCGGCAATAACTATTGGTATGACATTACCTGTTACGACCTGTACCATTGAAAGAAGTTTAGCACCTTGAGAAGTGTGAAAACATGGTTAAGGTGTCCACTATCTCAGAAACTCGCCTATAAGGTTTATGTATGATTAGTGTGCACAGGAAATAAAACTAGAAGAGGAAGTGGTAAAGAAGAAATTTATTGAAAACGTTATCAATAGGTTTGCAAGCGATTGACAGAGAATTCAATTCTTATATGATACGTGATTATTGAAATTATTATTATCTATATATATATATATATATGAAGTTATGTAAAAGAATATAAGAAATAGAAAAGGAGAAAGAGTGACAGAAAAGATTAATGCCATCAAATTTATGATTGTACATTACATTTGTCTGTATATAACAATTTTTTAGTTAATTGTAATACCAACTAAATAAATTGGAGAATTTAGCATAAAAGTATTAGGGGTGCTGTTGTTGTTGTTATTTGGTTTTTAGGAGCATTAGCAACTAAGGCCATATTGCTCCGGGATATGCGGTGGTCATTTCCTGACCTTTCCGCATCCTCCGTATTTGGTGGTGACGGGCTCGAACCCCGGTCTAATCAAGAAGCATGTGCTACGCACTGCTGCTCCTTCCCACCTGGCTACGGAGGTGCCATTAGGGATGCAAACTATACTCATTAGTTCAAAGGGCCAAGTTTAGGTAACCTAAGTTGTACCTTATAAATAAACACATAAAATAGTAAAATTAAAATGATAATATAGCTAATTATAGATATGGATACATTGAATGGAACGTTAACTAAGGCTAGCTCCACTCAATATATCCCATCAATAATTAGCTGAAGCTATCTGTTTCTGTTTGCTTTTTGCCATCTGGAAAATGGCAAACAAAATGAGTATAGTTTACACCCCTAATACTTTTATGCTAAATTCTCCAATTTATCTAGTTGGTATTATAATTAACTAAAAAATTTGTTATATATATATATTAATTCTTGTTTCCTTTATATTGTAAATTTATATACATTATGTATGTATTTTTGTATTGATGCAATACTGTATTCTATAATCTACTTGTTTAATAAAATAATTATTTAAAAAATTAAATAAAAATTTATTGATGTAATTATTTGTCTCCAAGCTTTGCCCCCCCCCACCGAAAATTTTCTGTGGACACACATGGTTGCATCAATATATTCAAGTTCAATTCTTTATGGGTAACTTAACAACTATAGAAAACACATCCAGTGTTTGTTGCCTTGATTCAATGTCTACAAGAATGACTAGGATGTTACCTCCAAAATAAACTATACATCTTATGAAATTTCAATGCCATTTTCATCCACTATTTATTACGTGTTTATAGTTGGTCACAATGCACTTGTTAATATGGTATTCTTTTACCAAAAATTTTAATCGTTTCTCCAAGTCCGTGTCTCCAATTTTAATCCATGAGGAATTAATTTTGTTAATTATGCTGAAAAATTTAATGTACACTACAAATGGCAGAAATCAAAAATTGTTTTTCCTCCCCATTTGTAGCAATCATATTCTTGAGGTTAGTTAAAATAATTCTGTTTTGTTTCCTGATGACAAATTAATATTTTCAGATATTGTTTTGGTTGGTAAACTTGTGTCTTCTCATGTCTACTTCATCAGAATAAAAAAATATACTTAAGAGCTTTCTGGCTATTTAAATGTGATATGATTTTTGCAAATTATAAATTCTAATATGTCCTAATCAAATATTTTCCACTGTTTATTATTCACATATGCATTACTTTATCTGGTCTTGATCTTGTTCCTCTAATCTTCACCCCTTACTTAGCATTAAATACTAGAATTTAAAATAGTGCATTTTAAATGCCCACCTCATTATACTGAGTTCATTCTCTTCTTGTTTCTGAACTTGAATATACTGTACTTAAACAATTAGGAAAGTTTAAACTAATAGAGTTCAATATTAATTTGTTATCTTATATGGATCATTTTATTAGTGTTTTGAATTTTTCCCACTGGTTTATTCCCACAGCTAGAGTTACAGACAACTTTCTTAGTCTTCAATCTTCAGGTTCAAAAAATCTGAAACTGACTTTATTAATGCTGGTATTAAGTCTATAATTTCTGCTGATATTAATCTGGATCTGTGGTTATTTATTCTTAGCATTTTAAGTTACTGTTTCAATGTAGATTACCAATGATTTATGAATGGAACATTAACATTATTCCTAAAAGGTAACCTAAAAATTTTGGAACTGATTTCTATTTTAGCAATATGGAAAGAACTGTAATTACACTAAATTACAATACTATACAATAACAATACAATGCAAAAATATAAAAAACATTCTGCAAGATACATTACATGCAAAATTAACAAAAATTAGGTCCAGAAAACATTTATAAAAGAAACAAACAAAGCAGCATCGTGACTTACAACACAGTTCATGTTTCAAAGAAACTTAAAACTTTATAAAAGTGTTAGACCAATTACAATTTTTTTCATAATTCTCATTATTACTTACGTAATGGATTTTGCCCTTCAGATGCATAGTACTCATACATCCCACTCTTAACTAAAGTATCATAATGAGGAAGATAATCAACTCTTTGCAGAGTCTGTGCTGGTAAATCTTGGTCAATGTGGGATAATACATACATTGTGTCCTGATGTTCAAGTTGGGCTACATAAAAAAATATATTCATATGTATAAATATTATATAAATTATAACATGTTTAAAAAATCTTATGTTTAAAATGTTCATATCTAAAAATAAGGTACTAAGAAAAATCAAAAAGCAGTAGAGGAAAAGGTTTTACTTTCAAATCAAAAATAAAGGAATTTTTACTTATAATTCACTAACTGGTCATAAACAAAACTCATTCAAACTCCCTATCCCTATGATAAATTTCTTTAACTTTTCCATATCTCAAATCTGTAGTTCCCATATCTGTAGTTCACCTATCTAGACAATGAAATATGAACGGCCTATTTCATTTTGAGGCAGAAACTTGGAATTGTTTAAAGGTAACTTCCACCAATTCTTTTAAATGAAAGATTATAAATGTGAAAAGGTGCATTTTTTAGTTTATTGAAATTTCTATATGGTTTTAATGAATTATGCTTTGTATATTAACCCACAACAACTAATATCAATTTTAGTTTCTTACTTACAAAGGAAGGGGGGGGGGAGTTCTCTCAGGAGCCTCTTTGAAAAAAATGTTCGAAATGACATAAAAATGATGTGATTTTATTGAATGAATTATAAAAAAATACACTCTAAGAGATTCAAACATGTTGCATTTAATTGTTATAACTGCCGCTACTGTTAGCAATATGGAAACAGTAGCCCATTATAGTAAATTATAAATTACCCATTTATAATTTACTAATTATAAATGGGTAATTTACATCCTTGTGATTCTAGTCTTTTGATCTCTTACTATCTGAGCATACTGGCACAAATTTCAGGCATTGTTTGGCACCAGAAATTTGCTTTCCGGCATGTATTTCATTTTTAAGTTCAGATGCAATATTTAACGGTAGGTTACAAGGTCCCACTAATCACAAAATATCAAAACCTGCAAAACTTACTGCAGATAAGCATAGCTCTAAGACAAATACCTTTAAAAAGAGAAGATTATATGGAGGATCAAATTAATTCAATATGATGCCTAATAATTATAAATGATTAAAAATTTTGCAAGGTGCTCAGGACCCTAAAGTACCACCAAAGGGTCCAGTTTTATTGGGCTATGTACAGATGCCCTACCACTGAACCAAAAACTATGCTATCTGTGGATGGCTGACATATTAATAAATAATTCTATGGCTTCATGGATCGGCTCTGTAATGTTTTCTGCAAGCAATGTGTGTAAAGCATGAACTACCCTTTTTGTGGTTCATCAAACATGTTCCATGAGTTTGTGAGGCCACTATCCAGGTATTTTTTTTTCACTATGTTTCAGTCCTCGGCCCACACTGGCATCTAAAGGTCTCCTGCTGCACAGGTAGACCCATAATATTTACATGGGTAAATCAAAAAGTAAAAGGTAATTTGTGTGTAAAACCTACATCGAATATCAGTCCCAAGATCGTCATTCCTGCTATGTTGTTACACAAACCTACATATGTTGCAAGTGCCTGCACTCAGTCTGTTTTATAGAGTCTAGGTGTAATCATATTGGCTCCACTTTCCAAATGCAGTGTTAGTGAGCAACCTGCTGTGATGTTCAGATTTTTGTGGTCAGAAGGGCTCAAAATGTTCCAGATTCAAAGAATGTTAGCACACTATGGAGAAAAGGTATTAGTAATTTATACTCACCAAGGGCATCATCACAATTGATTTCCTCCCTGTTTGTTGTACACAGAACAAAATTTTCCCATGGGCGAATTCCAAATTCCTAAAAAATAACACCACATAACCATATAATTATAATACTCTATATAATTTTAATACTATATAATTTTAATACATGCATTAAAAATGGTAATCAACATTTTTTGTGATTTCATTTATTCTGAGTAATATATGTTATAAATATTATGTTACATATAAAGTATTTTAATATATACTTAGTCAGCCAAGAATTAATGTTAAAATTGTATTTGTACTAACCAATAGGAAGTAGTTTAAGTTAAGTGAGAAATCCAACTGTCAAATATCTCTTGTAGTAAATTTTTTAAAAAAATTTACACATAACATATTGAGAAAAATAAGTCATTTTAACATAAAAATTAATTACCATTTTCATATATTTTGAAAATGGGCAAACATATATGTAATGTTAAACACAAAAATTTGAGTACATGGCATGCCTAACCCTATACTTTCATTCTGACTATTTTGCCACCTTTGTGCTTCAATATACAAAAATATCAAAGGGTAGATTAGTTGATCAAAAGATACATTCAAGGTTTGAATTCTATATCCTGCACTTGTTGCAACAAGTCCATCTCAACATACACTTCTGTTGTATTCATAATACCTTTCAAGGTAGATAAATGTGCCAGTTTAGTTTATTGAAAACTGCAAGAACCACATACACTCCTGGCAACTTAAGTATGGAGGTGCCAGATGCATAAACCACATGGAGGCACATAAGGTCAATAGATCATCTGAAAAATTAGCAGCCATGTGCTAAATAAATGAAGATAGTTGTTTTCCTTTTATTTTTCATGTGAAGCATATGACCCACATGCCATTGACTCACATCATCTAAGCATTCTATGTATATTTCTATACAAGGTGAGGTTGTTAGCTTAACCTTTAGTCCAGGCAAAAGTTTTTATGTTTAAGAAGTTTCTCTGGCATCTGAGAGAAATAAAACCAAATCCCATCCAATCAAGTGGCATGGTTGCAATAGTGCCATGGAAACCAAAGTACAGGCTGACCACATTGACATTTACCTGTATTTTTCACTGATTAAAGAAGTCTATGTGTTCATGGAGAACTGCTACTAGTACTTGGTAACATATCATATGTAAGATATTTTGTCCAGATGTGGAAATAGAATCCTTAACTTCCATAATCTTATGGATTCCATCTCTCACAAAGAATGCTTCATTTGAGAACAGAACCTTAGAAATTTGTATTGTAGATGTAATAACTCAGCAATTACTCACAAATAACTAATCATGATACGTGTCCTTTGCTGGTGCTCACCACCAGGTGCAACTACAAAAGTGAGACTAGTCATTACAATTTAGAGGGTATCATACATAGCAGTTGATACCTGCAAACCACACTGGTCATATGTGCTGCCTTAACACAAATGCCTTATACATAAAATACAGGGTATGTCGAAATTATGTTAACACTTATATGGAAAAAACCATTGTCAAAATTATTTTAACACTTATATGGAAAAAACCATTGTCAAAATTATTTTAACACTTATATGGAAAAAACATTTATTGTAATCAACATGGCATTATATCTGAAAAAAAATATAATAAAATTCAAATGTTCATTCCATATAAGTGTTAACATGATTTTGACATACCCTGTATAAAATTATATATTTTATATTACAAATTTACATTTGTAACAAATTTGTCATGTGTTACATATATAACATTTGTTGTTATGCAATTTGATGCAGATTTGCCCCCAAGTAAATTGAAATATTTGTTGCATATAACATACAATGCCACTAATTACCACAACTTTATATAATGTGGCACATACTTTCAACAGAATTTCTGAAAAATTCTTCTTTCACAATTTGGACACTTCTGATGCATGCTAATTTGATGGCATTACAAAAGGTGAACAGATTTCAGACTAGCACCAATTGCTGGTTGCACTCTTTTCACATTTTCTCAACCTTCTGGCAGTCTTCTTACACTTTGCATTATTATTTCTTAAAAGTCTGACATATACCTCCACAAAATATGCCTGTACAATGTACAGTGAGACAGTGATTATCTGAAAGAATTATGGATTAAATAGCTTGGATACACAATTTGTTTGCAAAACTTCTTCAGATAAAAACTGCCTCTTCATTTTATTTAATGTATAAACATTTTGATTTCCTACTCTATACTTAGTTGTCAAACTGGTACAATTTCTAAATGACATCAATTTTGTCACTGATGAACAGCATGTTTATGTTTAGCCATTTTTACAACACAACAGATGACAAATCTTCATACTACTTTAAACCACTATTGTTTCTTTTTTAACTTGGTCAAAAGTTAAAAAAAAAAGCAGACTACAGTATGAAGATGTCTCACTTAACACTGCCTCCCTATTTTTTAAAGATCTTAAAGTGAACTAAGGATGTGAACATCGCATTGTTTAACTTTATCATAAAGTTAAAATGCAGTAATTCTTATTCAAATTCATTTTACAACATCCTCTTTATTCATAATAAAAAATCATTATATAAGAGCACAATGTCATGAATTTTTTTTTTGTTAGTTGTTGGCGCATCAGCTTCTGTGGCCATAATGCACCTCACAAGGTTTTTGCATTTTCTACTCTGATCCAAGCCCGAGGTGGGATTCGAACCCACAACCTTAGGGTTACCAGGCAGGCATTTTACCCACCCAACTAGCCCGGTCAGCCATGAATTTCACACAAACAGAATTCCAAACATCAACAAACACTTCCCCATGCCAGCCATAAATAAATTACAGTACCACAACAGAAACTGTAAACATGATCTGCATTGCAAGTTTGAGCTTGGAAAAAATTTTAATGCATTTCCTTATTGGCAACAAACTAATTTTAGTGTTACTTATTAAATTTGAAAAGCATGCTAACTCAATATTGTATAATGTATGCTAACTCCACACACACCAAGTGTGTACCAAGACATATATATGAATTTATGGACAAAACATGGCCCAGGAAAACTACTAATACAATTTCCTTCTGATTACACCTCTCAAGCACTTAATGATTTCTAAATACAAAGTCTTATTAACAATATGACTTTCCAGTATAAATCCATAATGAATTTATACCTTTATAGTAAAACAAAATAATTTTAGTTATATATTTTTATACTTTCTCAATTCAGAGGACTAATATTTTGTCTGCAGGTGGTAAAGATAATGTTACATTTTATCTCCTGCTATTATTTTATTTATTTTTTTTTAAATCCTGCATTGCAATCAAGTTTTTTTGAAAAGTTCCAACACTTGTTCCAACTGACCTGCTATTAAAACACTATAAACAAAGAAGTTAATCTTTTCTTCTTGGGAGGCTATGTCTTCAACCCATATTTCACAATCAGCCAAAACAATGCTTCTAATGCAGTAGGCAAGTTTGTCGTGTACAAAGGCACACCTGCCTTGCATAATCAATGATATTGTGCTCATTTTGAAATCTTTCTATCTTTTGAAAACTTTATCTTTCTACATCTTAATAAAGCTTTTTCACTATACATATATATAAAAGCAGTCTCTGGAACTGATTTATTTGACAAAAAAGGGTGAAATTTTATTGGTTTCACTTCAAAAAAACAACATTCTAAAAAAATTACTACAAACCTACTTAAAATAATATATCAACAACAAAAATAAGCCTTTGTTTATAAATCTTAAAAATAAACAAACATTCTAGATTACAAAATTTTTTTTTTTTTTTTTATATTCAGTGTTCAAATAATTTTAATGAATTCAGTGCTGGAACGTCTTGACTCCACCTAGTATAGTAAATGAAGTTTGATCTAACATTTTTTATAATCATTTCATATCAGAAATGTAAGGAATTAGCTCACTAACAATCAAATAAAAGAAATTTAAACTGTAGCATGATATGAAATGGCTAGAATGAAGAAGAGAAAAATCATAAAAATTTACTTCCTTCAGACAAATTTCTGGTTGAAGTTTTTACTATTCAAAAACTGAAATTACATGACTAAGTTTAATTAACAGAAGTATTCTAGCTTTAGCTGCTGCACATACAGACACTGCACTTTATAATTTTTATCTGCAACAAATCTTTGACATTACACTCATAAAGAATCAGAAAAACAAATGCAATTAAGGATTAATAAAAGTGTGATTTTAAAAAACAACTGTGCATTCTGTTTTTGAATATAATTAAATGTTTCATTATGTAGTTGTTGTTTTTAGGGAAGGGAAGACTTGAAAAACCACATGTAATAAAACAGAGAATTTGAAATAATTATAAACACTTCATAACACAAAAAAAATCCTGTTAGACTAGTGTGTACAAGAAAAAAGAAATCCAAGTGACAGGAATGACAAGTTAATATCAGAGTACAAAGTATACAATATATATGTTTTTATTTGTGACAGTGCTTCCTTTTTCTAAATACCATATATATATTAAGCAAGCAATAATTGTGTTTGTAGCAGTGCTTCTTTTCATATAAATGAAATTGTCTTTGGGATATTAGGTGTTAATCTTTTGCATTAGTAACTAAAGAATCAGGTTGACTTAATTTGATGTTAATTCAGGTTGGCTATTTACTTTCCTTACTTAATAATTAACATATGCTATGTTTCATGCTGCATTATTTGCTAAAATTGACTAAAAATGTATAAGAACCATCTGTAAAATAAATGAACATTGTTGTGATAGTGTAAGAATTAGAAATTTATAGTACATTTCCATGTTGCCTTTGAACTGGTTTAATCTATGAGCAAAGAATGATTTTGCTAACTTGTAACACAGGTTTCTTATATTCTAACCATCTTCATTTGATCTTATTGATAAACAAAAGATAGAGAAAAAAATTGAAGATGTCTTGCTATATATACCATCATTTCAATTTACTTTTTTGTGTTGTTTTAATAATTATCATTACATTTTCATTGCAGCTGGTGGAGAAAACAGTCAAACAATATACAAAAACTATTCAAAACTCCATTTTACGTTCAAGGTAAGCGCTAACTTGGCAAATCAAAGGCCACCACCTATGACGCTCTTCGCAAACAGCAAGAAAATCATTCACATTTTTCATTATAAACTCTTACTGGTATAAGGATGACAAGTGATAAAATTACCTGCATAACATTTTCCCTGAAAGCATTAATCCTCTGTACCCTTGTAATATCAATAACTCTCTCGGGCGCATCCCCACTCCTTCTATCGTAAATAATAACTTCGCGCCTCGGAGCCGCCATATTGTTGATACTCTTTCCCGGATGCCAAGCGCTTAATTTTTTCACTTTATTCGTCAATTATAAAAGCAATTTCATCTAAAACCCTGTTATATATATCCTTCACATTCTCAGGATTTCAAATATGTTCTTTAAAAAGTATTTCAATTCATAAAAAATGGCTCACATGGCTCATAAAAATACGTAATACAGATCACTATAACTCATCCATCCTTCATTACATGTTCCCTCAACAGAACCCCGCAGGGATATCATAAGCTTGGGGTATGACTAATATATAATATATTTTTTTTTTACACCAGTAATTTACACTATTTCACCAATGATGCAATCAGTTCCATTTTTAGGTCATACTTTAAAAGTCCAACTTGCAGCATTTATGATATTTCATGCAAGCAAAAATACGAATGTAGCTATGGCTGATAAGATGCAAAGAAACATTTTCCGCATTAAATGACTGAATACGTACTTCAACACATGTCAATGTGGAAAATTATGGAAGCTAGGAAAAATGGATTTTAAATTACATTAGAGGAATTACAGGCACAGTAATGACAAAATTAATTAGATCTAGCATGTTCATATATTTTATTATACAAAATGTGTTTTCATGCAAACCATGAAATGTTTACTGAAAATCAAACTGATGGTAACTCCAAAGAAATTAAAGAACATGAATTTATCGGATTCAAGAAAGGAGACAATTAGATCAATATATTTTTTTTTCTTGTAATTAATGTGGTCCCTTAAAATTGTACATTATTTTTAAAAAATTTAAAAGAAACTACATATATATTTAACAGTAGACTCGCCGTCGATCAGAAAATCTGAATTCAACGCTGAGATAGGGCTGCCAATTACTACAAAGAAGGGGTTGAAATGGAAAAGTTAAAGGGGCCGCCAATTTTAGTATATTTCTATATGGATATGTTAGTATTAATATTAGCCATATAGTGCAAGGACGTCATAGACTTTTGCTGCACTGGCAAAAAAAAAAAAAAAAAAAAAACACAGAACGCTCGTTAGTAACACATCTTATATTTAATAATCAAGTATGCACTCGAGTCAAGTGACCAGACGTCCCAGATTTAACTTAAGTCATTTGCTCCGCATTGCAAACTGTCCCGGATTTAACTTAAGTCATTTGCTCCGCATTGCAAACTGCCCCGGATTGGACATGTAGCCTCCATACTTATATCATGAAGTTAATTATGTGGAAGATGAAGAAAGTGGGCTATTATTATTATTATTATTATTATTAACTATATGGTGCAAGGAAGCCTGAGGCTTAGGCTGAATCAAGAAAGAGAACAATGATGATATCCAGTTTTTTAACGAGATATATTTAAAAATATATGCTGATGAAGAAGAAAGCGGACTTTTTAACGAGACATCATATTTAAAATAATATGCTGGTGATTCAAAAATAATGGTAAATAATGAAGAATTATTAAGAAAAATTCACTCCGCGGAAAAATATATTTATTTAATTATATTATTTAATTTCTATTGTTTTTTGTTAAAAGAAGTATGTATTTTTTTTTTTATTATTTTACAGAAATACAATATAGGTATTTCAGTGAAATAAAACAAATATATGTTCAAAAAAAAAGTATACGGTATATTTGTTTTTTTTAAGAAGTGTGATATTTTATTTTATAAGTTTAATTTAAAGAATTATATGTGTTTAATTTATATTTTGTATGTGACTATTTTTTTTATAAATAAAAAAAAAATTAATATGTGTATATTGTTTTTAGGGCGGGGGTTGTTAAATCGATGTCCCGCATTGGAATACTAAAGTCACTTTACACTTGACATTACAGATGCGTTCCTCTGAGATCCGGACCATTCAAAGGGCTGCTACAAAGTAACAACTTACTATACTGAATGGAAAAATGTACACACCCTTCGGACTTTTTTCTTATTAATCAGGGTATTTTCAAGCTAGTAACTTTTCATATTTAATTAAATATGAAAAAATTCTATAATTATCATAATGCCAGGGCCCCTTGATTTTTTGGGCCCAACATGGCTTTATAGTAATTTTGTCACTGGCTTAGACAGAAACCGACGAGCATCGGAAACCCTTTCGGGTTCAACACACGCTTCGATAAAATCTCGTGTGCATACTTCATGATTGAAAATAAAATATTTTATTATAGAGACTACGTTTCTTAATAATTTTCCATTTCGATCTGTGCGTAATAATATTTGTAATTTATTCCTCCGTGCTAATACAGTGCTTTTTTTTTTTTTTTTTTTTTAACGAAAACCCCAGACACGAAAGGTATTGGAACTTTTTAAGTATTAGAAATTCGATATTAGAAATTAGGTATTAGAAATTCAAGTCTAATATCAAGAGGTATCTTCTTGACTTTAGACTTGAATTTCTATAGATTGTAATTTTCAGAAAATACAGTACGTGTGAAAGAAGATTCTACTACTTATCTGTCACTATTGAGTAGTTTGGGTTCAAATCCAATTGGAGACTGAAAAAAACATTCGTGGCCTCGAAACAGTGGCTGTAACTTACTAATCTCAGCAAGAGCGACTTTTCCATTTGGCACTTGGAACTGTGCCTAGACTTACGAAGCTTTCAGGTAAATCAATAGGTGCCTTAAAAAACATAATTCAAACAGAATTCAACGATTTTATACCAACTATAAAATTTTACAAATTATTTTTTACATACATATTTCTAACATAAATTCTTTCCTCGGCTTTGCTCTTAGAAAAAGCATAAACAACGTCATCATCAAAGTTCGTATTCAAGCCTGTTAATGCTGGAATAAGTGTTATGAAAATAACTTCATAGAGTGGCTTTTAAAGTTCTTTAAAAAAATTAAATAAAATAAAGCGACCCTGATCTCAGGTAGAAGGAGCAAAGATTTCCCGCGGAGCTGTTCCGAATTTTTCAGCTCACATAAGATGTGTTCCATAACATGTTATATTACATTAAACTAACAGATGAGAAATCCTACCAAGAGTGGTATGTATTCTTCGGACTCGAAACGCTGGAAAAAAGAAGAGATAAAGCCGACTTACTCCTTCTTAACCAGCTGTTAAATGGTACCCTGAATTGCCCTCATCTCGTCTCACAAATAAATTTCAACGCTCCGACAAGAGCGTTAAGAAACCATCCACTGCTGAAACCATCCTATGCGAGAACAAATTATGGATACTACAACTTCTACAACAGGACTGCAAGATCAATGAACAAAGCAAATATTGAGATATTTGATACCCCCAGACACTTCAAGAGGCAATTGCTAACCTCATCCGGTACCTGACTTAAAATGGACTCTTCTTTTAAGTTCTAAGACTCTGATTGTGTGATGTGTGTGAAGAAATACCAGTGCTCTGCCTGTTCACTTAAATAGGACGGATGAGTCCTACTTTTATTTATTTAGTTTTATTTTATCTGTACATTTACTTTTTTCTTTACTTTGGGAAATGTATACTCCAAGCTTCTGCTTTGAAGCTATGTAATAATTCTTTGTAGCTGCACCCTCAGGCACGTTGTTTACTGTTTTGTAGCTGTTAACAATAATAATAATAACATATTATGCAGTACAATAATAAACTAAAATAATGCAACATAATACACTAATCTGCTGATGCTGCTTCAGCATAGCACCTCGTGGGTAGCACATCGTAATCCTCTCAAACCATGTGAAAATACCACAGTTCGAATCCCGTCGATGAGAGCAAGAATTTTTATGGGCCTTTTTTCATAATGTGGCTGAATTAGTCGATCTCACGCGACCAAAAAACCAAATTATGATATTAGGGTCACCCGTAAATGATTACATCTCACCATATATTTATTTTGTCTGTAAATTGCGTATGTTCTCTGGTCGATTTGTCTGTTTTTCTGAACGAAAAAATACCAGTTACTCGGGGTAAAAAACGTGCTGTATACCCTTGCGACCGACTAGCTCAGCGACGGATTGAAAAAATTCCAATTAAAGTTCCTCGCGTCATCGAGGAGATTCAAACCCAGGCCTTTTCCACCCGGTGTGGGGAGGACGGTAACGATACAAGACGAGAAATCTTTGGCAAAGGATGCAAAGAAAAACAGCAAAGAGTTTTTTCCTTGTGTAAAAAAACTCTAGAAAAAAGGGGATGAATCAGATTGGTGCACTTGGCATAGATGGTTTCACTATTGATGATCATACTCAGGTAGCTGATAAACTGAATGACTATTTTGCATCTACATTCACACACGCAGAGTTATTCAAGGAGAGGAATGCCAGAAGCTTATCAAACTCTAACAGGGAGCTAAGTGATTTTCTAATAACTGAGAGCAAAGTGGAGGAGAAATTGTTGAAATTAAATATAAGGAAAGCACCTGGGGTTGATGGGATCTATCCATTTATATTAAAGGAGGCCATAATTATGAGAGCTTCCTTAGACTCAGGTGAGGTCCCCATGGACTGAAGCTGTGCAAATGTATACCAAATTCACAAGAGGAGATTCAAAAGGTGAAGCAACTATAGACCTGCCAGATTAACTTGTGTTCAAGGGAAATTAATACAGGCACTGGTTAAAGAAGCACTGCAGCAGCATCTAGACAAAACTGCAGTAGTTAAAACACAGTATGGGTTTGTTAAAGGGAGGTCTTGTCTGAACAGTTTGATTGGATATTATGATGTGGTCACAAAGGAACTGGATGCAAAAAATAATTTTGATGTCATATAATTGGATTTCAGGAAAGCTCTTGATACTGTTGCATAGGGAAGATTGCTTCTTAAATTGGAGCGGTATGGCATTAAGGACAAGTTGCTACAATCGATAAAGGGATGTTTGAGTAGGAGACGACAGAGAGTGGTAATCAATGGGCACTGCTCTTCGTGGACTAATGCTATTAGTGGAGTTACCAGGTTTCGGTGCTGGGCGCATTGTTGTTTTGAGTATTCATCAATTATATTGATGAGGGTATATTAGGCTTAATGTCCAAGTTTGCTTGCAGATGATAAAAAGATTGACAGGGTTGTTAATGACAGTAAAGACAGTATGTTATTGCAACTGGATCTAGATAAGTTCGGCAAATGGACTGAGAAGTGGCAACTGAAGTTTAATATTGAAAAATGCAAAGTACTGCATATGGGTAGCAGTCACGCAAGAGAAATGTGCAAACTGTGTGGTACTACACTCAGTGAAGGGGAGAGTGAAAAATAACTGGGGGTAATTAGCATTAGCATTAGTAGTGGCATATGATACAAGAAATCAAGCTTATGTAGCATCAGCCAAAAAAAAAGAAAAGAGAAAAAAAAAAAACCACTCCCATTTCACCCCTCTGTTCTTTCCAAATACCTGTCCAGCTGAGCCTTAAATTTATTTAGTGGAAGTGTGTTCCCCCAACCAACTACCCGCTGGCTGAAGGCAAATTTCCGCACATCTATCTTACATCTGTCTTTCCTCAATTTGAATTTATGCTCTCTCGGGTGATTATTCTGAGCAAGAGGAAGAATCCCATCGGCATTCAGCATGCGCAAATCATTCAAAGCTTTATACACCTCTATCAGATCACCTCGCCGGTGCCTAGTCTCCAGACACTGTAATTTGCAAAACTTAAGCCTTTCTTCGTAAGAGCAACCCATTGTTCAATTCACTAATCTTGTTGCCCTTCTCTGTACTCGTTCCAGCAGCTCTACATCCTTCTTGAAATGAGGCCTCCAGACCTGTATACAATATTCAAAGTGTGGCTTGACCATTGCCTTTTACAAGGGAATAATCATTTCCTAATGCTTGCAGCCCGTCTGCACTGCTCAGAGAACTTCATATCTGCCTACACAATTACTCCCAGGTCCTTTTCATTCTCTACTACTGTCAGTGTAGTACCACAGAGTTGATACATTGTTCTGGGGTTACTGTTTCCCATATGTAGTACTTTATTTTACATTCATCAATGTTAAACATCAATTTCCACCTCTCAGCCCATCTGCTCAACCTTTCTAGATCCTGTTGCAGCAGCATAGCGCCAGTATTGTCATTAACAACCCTGTCAATCTTTGTATCGTCTGCAAACTTGGACATTAAGCTTGATATACTATCATCAGTATCATTTATAAATACAGAAAACAATAATGGACCCAACACTGAATCCTGAGGGACTCCACTAATAACATTAGTCCAAGATGAGCAGTGTCCATTGATTACCAGCCTCCGTCTTCACCCCCTCAACCATCCCTTTATCCAAAGCAGCAATTTGCCTCTAATGTCACACTGCTCCAATTTGTGCAGCAGTCTTCCTTGTGCAACAGTATCAAAAGCCTTTCTAAGATCGAAATATATGATATCAAAGTTATTCCCTGCATCCAGTCCTTTTGTGACTGCATCATAGTATCCAATAAAATTGGTCAGGCAAGACTTTACCTTAACAAAACCATGCAGTGTCCGAGCTATAACTGAAGCCTTGTCTAAATGATCCTGCAGTGCTTCTTCAACCAGTGCCTCCACTAATTTTCCTTGAACAGAAATTAAACTCACACGTCTATAATTACTTGTGTCGGCCTTTGATCCTCCATTGTGAATTGGGGCTACATTTGCACATCTCCAGTCTATGGGTACCTTCCCTGAGTCCAAAAAAGCCCTCATAATTATGGCTAAGGGTTTGCTTTCTTCCTTTGCTGCCTCCTTTAATATAACTGGATAGATCCCATCCACCTCGGGTGCCTTTTTTTTATGTTTATCCTCAACAATTTCTCCTCCACTTTCCACTTTCCAAACAAACAAGAATCAACTACTGTTCCTAACTCCGAACCCTGGGCATTAGTTGACGGAGTGTAAAATCCATTTATTACCACTTTATCTATAGCAGCAACTTGCCCTTAAAGCCATACTGCTCCAATATGTAAAATTGTCTTCCATATGCAACAGTATCAAAAACTTTCCAAAAATCCAAGTATACGATATCAAAATTATTTTTTCATCCAATTCTTTGTGACCGCATCGTAGTATCCAATTAATCTGGTTAGACAAGACCCCTTAACAAACCCATGCTGTGCCTGAACTATAATTGCAGTCTTGTCTAGATGATCCTGCAATGCTTCTTTAACCAGTGACACTATTATTTCCATGGAGCAGAAGTTAAACTAACAGACCTGTAATACTCAAGTCACCCGTTGATCCCCTTTGTGAATTCGGGATATATTTGCACATCTCCAGTCCATGGGGACCTCCCCTGAATCCAAGCAAGCTTTCATAATTATGGCTAAAGGTTTGATTACTTCCTTTTCTGCCACCTTTAATATAACTGGAAATCTTCCATCTGCCCTCGGTGCCTTTCTTATGTTTAACTTCAACAATTTCTCTGTCACTTTGCCTCTCAGTTATTACAAATCATTTAGTTCCCTTTTACCCAGAAACAGGTGCAGGTATACTTGCGTGTACACCAATGCTAGGAGTTTAGTAAATAAATTTGATGAATTTGAGGTATTGCTCAAAACATCAAAGGCAGATATTGTTGGGATATCAGTGACGTGGTGTCACATAGATATAAGGGATGCAGAACTGCAATTTGAGGAGTACAACGTCTACAGAAAGGATAGACAGGATAGGAAGGGGGGAGGGGTTATGCTATTAGTTAAGAAACACATAAAAACCAAGGAAGTGAAGCCAGTCGACATCGCTGGACAGTGCAGTGTTGAGTCAGTTTGGTGTGACATAAGCATTGAGAGATCAAAATTGAGAGTATGAGTGTGCTATAGGCCTAATGACTCTGATGAGTATAATAAGGAACTGTACAGGGAAATAGAGGGGGCCAGTAAATCAGAGAGTCTTATAATGAGAGATTTTAATTTCCCAGATATTGACTGGAATTTGGGGGCTGGTTACTCACACACTAGCAGGGCTTTTGTGGATTTATTGGATGATTGTTTTCTACATCAGCATGTTCGGGAGGCAACTAGAGGGAGTAATACTGTTGATTTGATTATCAGCAGTGATTCTTCATGCATTAAGAATCTGCAGATAAATGAACCACTAGGTGGCAGTGATCACAGTGTGCTGAAGTGGGATTTACTCAAAGAGGTAACTACCATTAGGGGTAAAGGGAAGGGTTATTGCTTCCGTAAAGGCGACTACGATGGACTGAGACAGTATTTAAATTCTATACAGTGGGACCAACTGATGATGTTACCAACAGCAAATTCAAAATGGGAAGCATTCAAAGAACTTATCTTGGAAGCTAGGCTTTACATACCAACTAAGAAATATTGTTCAAGGTTTAGGCCAAAATGGATGTCAGATGAACTAATGAGGCATATGGCAGAGAAGAAAAATGCATGGGATACTTACAAATTAACACATGACACAGAAGCCTATGATAGATACAAGTTGATATGCAACCAAGTTACAAAGGAGGTTAGGCAGGCGAAGGCAGATTACGAGAAATCTTTGGCAAGGGATGCAAAGAAAAACAGCAAAGAGTTCTTTACTTATGTAAACTCTAGAAGGAAGGGGATGAATCAGATTGGTCCACTTGATATTGATGGGTCAACTGTTGATGATCCTGCTCAGGTAGCTAACAAACTAAATGAATATTTTGCATCACATTCACACATGAGGAGTTATTCAGCAAGGGGAATGCCAGAGGTGTATTCAACTCTAGCAGTAAGCTACAGAATCTTGAAATAACTGGGGATAAAGTGGAGGAGAAACTGTTGAAGATAAACACAAGAAAGGCACCCTGGGTGGATGGGATCTATCCAGTTATATTAAAGGAGGCAGCAAAGGAAGTAAGCAAACCCTTAGCCATAATTATGAGAGCTTCCTTGGACTCAGGGGAGGTACCCATAGACTGGAAATGTGCAAATGTGACCCCAATTCACAAAGGAGGATCAAAGGCTGACACAAGTAATTATAGACCTGTGAGCTTAACTTCTGTTCCAGGAAAATTAATGGAGGCACTGGTTAAAGAAGCACTGCAGGATCATTTAGACAAGACTTCAGTTATAGCTCAGACACAGCATGGTTTTGTTAAGGGGAAGTCTTGCCTGACCAATTTGATTGGATGCTATGATGCAGTCACAAAAGAACTGGATGCAGGGAATAGCTTTGATATTATATACTTGGATCTTAGAAAGGCTTTTGATACTGTTGCACATGGAAGACTGCTACACAAATTGGAGCAGTGTGACATTGGAGGCAAATTGCTGCTATGGATAAAGGGGTGTTTGAGGGGAGAAGACAGAGAGTGGTAATCTATGGACACTGCTCATCGTGGACTAATGTTATTAGTGGAGTCCCTCAGGGCTCAGTGTTGGGTCCATTATTGTTTTCTGTATTTATAAATGATATTGATGATGATATATCAAGCTTAATGTTTAAGTTTGCAGACGATACAAAGGTTGGCAGGGTTGTCAAGGACACTACTGACACTATGCTGCTGCTGCAACAGGATCTGGAAAGGTTGAGCAGATGGGCTGAGAGATGGCAAATGAAGTTTAACATTGACAAATGTAAAGTACTACACATGGGAACAGCAACCCCAGAGCAACGTATCAACTCTGTGGTACTACACTGACAGTGGTAGAGAATGAAAGGGACTTGGGGGTGGTTGTGCAGGCAAATATGAAGTTCTCTGAGCAGTGCAAACGGGCTGCAAGAGTAGCTCATGGAGTATTGTCAATGATATACAGGAATTTTTCCAGCAGGGATAAGGAGGTGATTATTCCATTGTATAAGGCAATGGTCAGGCCACACCTAGAGTACTGTATACAGGTCTGGAGGCCTCATTTCAAGAAGGATGTAGAGCTGCTGGAACGAGTACAGAGAAGGGCAACAAGATTAGTGAATGGAACAAAGGGGTGCTCTTACGAAGAAAGGCTTAAGTTTTGCAAATTACAGTGTCTGGAGACTAGGAACAAGCGAGGTGATCTGATAGAGGTGTATAAAGCCTTGAATGGTTTAAGCATGCTCAATGCTGATGGGATTCTTCCTCTAGCTCAGAAAAATCACCTGAGAGGGCATAAATTCAAATTGAGGAAAGACAGATGTAGGATAGACGTGCGGAAATTTGCCTTTAGCCAGCGGGTGGTTGGTTGGCGGAACAGACTTCCATCCCTTGTGGTGGATGTTGATAGTCTAAATATGTTTAAGGCTTAGCTGGACAGGTATTTTGAACGAACAGAGGGGTGAAGTGGAAGTGGGTTCTTTTTTTTTTTTTCTTTTTTTTTTTTTTTTTTTGGCTGATGCTGCATAAGCTTGCTTTCTTGCATCAAATGCCTCTACTAATGCTAATGCTAATGCTAATACCCTGTTAGTGTTTGATAGGCTTCTGGCCTCCACTTTCCTACAGAATTCCTCATGTGTAAATGCCGATGCAAAATACTCATTCAGTTTGTCAGCTACTAGGGCCAGCCACAATCATGTGCACCCTGATTTTTCGAACGTGACTCCGCGCTCAAATGGTCTAATTAATAACGTCATCCGCGTTCTTTTTTCATTTCTGTCAACGAACCTGCTCTCATCTTACCCACATTACCTTCATTCCAAGAGCGCTTACGCGAGTTGACTTGAAAATTGCTTGAAGTTTAGAACTGATATATAGATTAGTTAAATTGCATCAGTTTATTCTTAGCCATCTACCAAAGTAGTTAAGTTGCCATAGTTTTAATTATATCTCATATTGTGAATACCTTCACAACGAGTTGCCATGGTATTGAACTACCTCAACTAAGTAACGCTTCATCAGTGGAGAAGACTAAAGTTGCTTATTCGCGCCAAGAATAAGCAACATTAGTCTTCACCGAGGACATCGGTGGTATCCGACGAGAAATAGAAGCACTGCAAGAAAAGCATGATGATTTCAAGTTTCACAAAAAGATTAAAGAGATTTCAGGAATTAATGAGAGGAAACAACCAACTTCGATACGAAATGACAAAGGTGAGATTATCATGGAAGAATCAGAAAAGCTGGACATGTAGACTAAATACATAAAAGACCTTTTCGCCGACAGTGAACGTGGATTAGATGACACACAACGATGCAGTAGTAGAGCCATCCATCCTAAGATCCGAGGTGGAGAGGGCGATTAAATCAGAAAGAGGGAAAAGCCAAAGGGCCTGATGAAATCACAGCGGAAATAGTTAAATTTCTCGAATACAAAAACACTAACATTCTTGTTGAATTATTTAATAGAATTTAAGAGACTGGCAACATCCCTCAGGACTGGCTGACATCAACATTCATCACCCTTCCCAAAACTTTAAAAACTAGGACTTGTGGAGACTTCAGAATAATCAGCTTGATGAGATAATTTCTGAAAATGTTCCTAAAAATAATTCAAAATCGGGTTTTCAGAAATTGTGAGGAATCGATGGACAAAGCACAGTTTGGATTTAGGGAAAGACTGGGTACAAGAGAAGCACTATTTTGTGACCAGGTCATGATGCAGAGGTGCAGAGAACAACAGATCGAGGCCCATCTTTTGTTTATTGATTTTGAGAATGCCTTTGATCAAGTCCAACACACCAAGCTCATCGAGATCCTTGAAGAGTCCGGCCTTGTTAAAAAATACAACTGAATAATCAGAATCCTCTACTGGAACCAAATTGCATTTGTTGTAATTGATGGCAGAATGACGAAACATCAAGATTGAACTAGTTAGGCAAGGATGGGTACTCTTCCCCTCCTGTTTAACATTTATTATGATGTCATCTTAAAGAGAGCATTAGACGGAAGGAATTAAGGAATATCTGTCAATGGTAGAGTGATTAACAGCCTTTGCTATACGGATGAAAATGTACTTTATGCAACTAATATACAGAACTTACAGATACTCCTCGATCATGTGAGTTGGGAAAGTGAAAGAATAGGCCTCTGGATTAATGTCAACAAGACTAAGCTCGCGGTACTTAATTGCGAGATGCCAACACCTCCTTTCATGTTAAAAGCAAAGCTTACAGAGAGTGACAAATTCTAATATCTAGGCTGTTGGATCAATGCAAAAATGAACCGTATGTGGAAATAAAAGCAAGGATTGAAATGGCTAGGCAGTATTTCTTTAAAATGATATCAGCATTGTTCAATGGGAACCTAGATTCTCACCTTAGAATTCATATAATGAGATATTACGTTTGGTCAGTTTTGTTGCATGGTGCCGAGATATCGTCACTGGAATCTAATACCTCCAAAAAAACTAGAAGCATTTGAAATGTCAACTTACAGAAGAATGTTAAAGATACCATGGACAGCAAGTGTGGTCCGAAAAACTCGTGAATTGCTGAAGAAACTAAAGAAAAAAAAAACGGCGTATCTTGGATACCTGATGCAGAACAACAAATATGCACTTCCATGGCTAATTGTTGAGGGGAGAGTGGCGGGAAGAAGAAAGCCTAGGAGAAGACGTATATCATGGCTAAAAAAAAAACAAAAAACTATTATATTAGGGTCACTTGGAAATTAACTTTCACCTCCCCATTTGTATTGTGTCTGTAAATTGCGTGTGTTCTCTATTCAATTTGTCTGCTTTGCTGGACTAAGAACCCCGGCTTTTCCTGAGGAAAAACCGGGGGAAAGTCCATAAAAGTTCCTCGTGTCATCGACGGGATTCGAAACCGAGACCTTTCCTACTTGGGTGTGGAGGACGGTGACGATACTACTGCGCTACCGGAGCAGACCATATCATAGCTAGATAACATCAAGAATTGGATGGGACTGAACACCGAGCAGCTGTTCAGAGCTAATAGAGACCAAAAGATAATTGCTGTGGTGGTCGCTGACCTCTGTTAGGAGTAGAGAAGAAGATTTTGGCGCCCTGTAATTTCGTTGAAAGGAAAAGCATGTAGTTTTTTGCAGTAAATATTAATTTTGAGCTGAAATA
Organism: Mastigoproctus giganteus; assembly: GCF_048544385.1. Classification (NCBI taxonomy): domain Eukaryota; kingdom Metazoa; phylum Arthropoda; class Arachnida; order Uropygi; family Thelyphonidae; genus Mastigoproctus; species Mastigoproctus giganteus. Next base: position 85,889,229 of record NC_143588.1, on the reverse strand, counting down.
TTGTGTGTAGGTCAGAATTAACCATTATGCAAACACTTAAGAGCGTGGGGCTGGGATAACAAAGTGGGCCGGCCTACAGTTGACTGACTTTTGTCCCAAAGTTGGGGTTAGGTACATTAGCAGCTTAAGCCATATTGCGCTACTTTCCCTTCAATGAAGTCCATACCAGGACAACTATTTTTAGCAAAATTCGTAATAATAGGTATCCTGGTATGAACCTCATTGAAGGGGAAGTTATTAAGGGTTTCTTTAAAATGTTTCCTGAGCATCTTCTTCTTGTTTTCAACAAATGCCTGCTTGAAAGAATTTTTCCCTCGCTCTTCTTTAAGATCATTTTGAAGTCACCTGAAAAATCTAAAACTGAGCCTTCTTCTTATCGTCCAATTGCTCTTCTTCCGGGTTTGTTCAAGGTCTATTAACCCATGCTTTCACAGCGAATATTGCAAAATATGCAAAAAAATTTGGGGTTCTCAAATAAACAATACGGCATTACTCCTGGTCGTGGTACAGAGGATGCTTTAAAATCTTTGGTTAAATTGATTAGAAATTGAAATGCAAAATATGTTCTTGGCATTTTCGTTGATTTTGAAGGGGATTTTTATAATATCTCTTGAGACAGTGTGTTATTGATGCTTCGCTTTGCAAAATGCTCTCATCAGCTTTATAGCGTCATAGTGGATTATTTTAAAGAAAGATCTTTTACAGTTAAGTCTAATTGAACTTCGGTAACTAGATCATTCGAGGATGTCAGGATCTGTTTTTGGGCCACTAATGTGGAAATTTGTATTAAAGGATTGGTCAAGGAAGGAATATAGTTGTGTCCATATGATTGCATATTCGAATGAACTGGTTATCTTAGTTGAAAGCTTTTCACAGCTACAAATTAAACAACGATCTAATGAAATAATAAAAGATCTGAATGCTTGGTGTGACTTCCATAACTTAACAATATCAAGGTCAAAAACAAAAGTATTATTGCTAAAGATGAACCTATCTGTTCATAGAGAACCTCATGTGCTGATTGGTTGGAAAAGTTTAAAATCCGTTAAGAATATTAAATACCTTGGAGTCTTCATTGACAGATGTCTAAGATTTGATACCAATATCAATTTTCTATCTGAAAAGGTTGAAAAATTTGTTAACATGATAGCAAGTACTGCTAGAAAGGATTGGGGTATTAGAGGTAGGGCACTATCCCATCTTTATGACTGTATTTTCCTTCCTATTGTTTCTTATGGTATCTCAGCTTGGATAGCTGCGTTAATTTTAAAAAAATATGTAACAAAACTGTATTCCATTCAGAGGATGATGCTCCTGAAGGTGGCTCTAGTTTGTTGAACTCTCTCCACTGATGCGCTACAGATTGTCACAAGGAAAATGCCAATTGACCTCTTTCTGATTAACAGAGTAATGACTTTCAACATTCGGCGTGGAATTCCTTTATTATTTGTGATCTTGAGTTGGATTTGCTAATGATCCTAAGAATAAGGCCAAACGAATCTTAGATATCTTAATAACTCTTTGGAATCATAGATGGGCTAACTCAAATAGAGTTGAAATAACTCGTAGGTTCTTTCCCTCTGTTGTTGATGTTCCTCCAGAAAAATGGTTTGTGCCTAATTCGCGCAACAGAAGGGGTAATGTAATATTAAGAGAAGATTGCAACAGTTGATACCCACTTACAAAAATAGAATTCTGTTTTTATGCATACGAAATAATCGAACCTCGCAAACATTTGTATGCGACCGATAAACTCTCCATTGCTAATACGATTGCTGGTGTAACGGAACTCTCGGGTAGTTCACTAGTGAAGATCGTTGTACTTTCACACCATGTGGAAAAGGCCTGGGCTTGAATCCCTTTAAGAAAGTGTAATTTTATGGGCTTTTCTCATACAGTGGTAGAGTTAGTCCGTGTCAGGACTGCACACTTTACATCCGGAAATTCGGGTTTAGGGCAAACAGACCATAAATTTCACTCCTGAATATCTATTACTTTCTTGGTATGGACAAACTTATTTATTTATTTATTATAAAGTATATTGACTCCAGACGAAGTGCTACCATATAATTTTTGCGAAAACCCCCACAAAATTAATACAATGCAGATAATTTTTGCAGGCGGTATTATCTGTTCCAACTCGCATATAAGATTCTGATTTCACACAACGACTATTCTATAGGCATAGGGCTAGATCCGAATTATTCTTATTAATTATTATAATCGAATGAATTATTATTTAATTATTATCCAGTCTTGCTGTGGACGCTCAAAATGATTTATAAACTTCGTCATTTAGCACTTTGCTGAAGTTTTCTCTTTTTACACTCCTTTGGTTACATATTTTTAGAGTAGGTGGCGTGAAATATAATTCTCTTCGCATTGCGATCGTGATAATTGAGCCACAGTTCGATGTATTTTAGTTATACGCGCTATGATTTTTTTATGAATAATTTTATTTCACAAAGGGAACAGAATGCTAACACAGTTGAGAAGCACACTTGTTAGAAATAATAGCACAGATGTCATGATAGCCGATATTCACTGCTGTCCCTACCAGGTAATCAAATAGTTCGATGTTATATGCTTACGATCCCAGTTTTCTGTAGGTACCTAATAATACTAGGATAATTTTTATGCTATAAATGACAGATGTGAGACAGACGAATACTTTCAATGCGTAAACTGTATATGTAGAAATTTGAGTATGAGTCGAGTAGAAAATAATAATTTAATAAAATATATCTTATTATAGGCTTGTATGCCTGTCGAATAAAAAAAAATGATGAATAAAAAGCTTGAGAAGAAGGATGTGTATACAAATGAATCTGATTATCGACCTAATAAAGTGCTTCTGAATTATGAAAAAAAAAACGGGGGAGGGGGAATCAAGAAAGGCAGACTTTTAATTCTAATCCCAATAACTTACTCATAGAGGCTAAGAGAAAGCGTGGGGAAACTGAAGTTTTAATCTTAAGCTGATTCAACCTAAATGGACTTGCCAGAAAAAAAAAAGTTCACATTGGGTCATGAAATACTAATCAAGAAATACATTGAAACTAAATGGAAACTTTATTCAAAACAGTAATCTACAATTTATATTTTAAATTTGATTGCGCAGTTTAATTAATTTTATTATTATTTTTTTAAATATATTTTATCCAAACAGTGTTGTTGTTGTTGTTTATGGGGTTTTAAGTGCAATGGCTGCTTAGGCCATATTGCACTTAGAAAAGTGGTTCATACTGCCTGTTTGTTTCATGTAGAAGCAATTAGAAACGGCTATACATTCCTATTTGTTTTAGGAAGGAGAAGAATTCTGCGATGTTTGATTTTTCGCCTATGATATGGCTAAGTGACAATGGTACCTTTAAGCTTGCTAGAGAACTGAATGACATTAGTCGAGCATTATGATACAGAGTACATTCTAGAAGTATGTGTTTCACTGTAAGTGGTGTATGACAATGATTACACTCAGGAGGGTCATTCCCTGAGAGGAGGAACAAATGAGTTAAATGAGTATGACCGATTCTGGCTCTGGTTAGGATTACTTCTTCTTGTCTGTTAGTAATGAGGCTAGAGGCCCATAATTTTGGTACAGGTTTAATTTGAAAAAGTTTATTATGAATTTGTGCTTGCCATTGTAGAGTCCATCGATCTTTACATATACTTCGGATCTTCATTTTATAATCAGTAAATGGTATTAAGAAATTTGTTGGGGCTGCTCTAGATGGATGTTTGGCAGCATCATCCGCAATTTCATTTCCTGGTATTCCAGTATGACCAGGTATCCAGCAGAAAATAACCTTTTGTTGGCACTCTCTCAGACGTATCAACTCTGTTCTAATGAGCTTTAATAGAGGGTGAGTAGACGGGGAATTATTTTGCAAGGCTGATAAGGAACTCTGCGAGTCTGTGTAAATTAAGCTCTTTTGAATTGACATATGGAAAATACTTTCTATAGCAAGCTTTATGGCATATAATTCAGTTGTGTAGCTACTGCACTCTGTTGGGAGAGATAGAGAAATGGTAGTATCTGGGAGTACTACTGCTGCGCCTGATCCACTCTCAGACTTCGATCCATCTGTATAGATTTTAGCGAAGTCAGGATAACGTTGAGTATGCGCTATGTGTAGCTGCTGGATATTAATATCTGATAGAGAGTGTTTACCCCACTGGTAGAAATAATTGTCACAAGATGGTGTGATGACAGACCATGGAGGATCAGGATCTATAGGATCTCGTAAAATTTTGTTGAAGTGTACATCCCAATCTTCTGCTAGCTGTTTTAATCTAATACCAGCAGGCCGAACTGTCTGTGGTTTGTTTCTGTATAAGGTCATAAACTGTGGATTGTAGAGTATTGGCCAATTAGGATGGGTCATCTGGCTTTGGATCTTGGTTGCATAATTCAGCAGCAGCATCTTTCTCCTGATATTTAGGGGAGGTTCATGAGCTTCAACATACAAGCTTTGCACTGGAGATGTTCTGAACGCACCTAGTGCTGTTCTGAGAGCTGAATGTTGAATAGGATTGAGGCGAGATAAAGCGCTCTCCCTAGCAGAATCGAAGACAGGGGCACCGTAGTCCAGTCGAGATCTGATTAGGGATCTATATATATGTAGCAGGCTTTGGCGATCTGCTCCCCATGTTGTGGCTGATAAGACTCTGAGAATGTTCAGTTTTTTTTGACAAGTAGTCCGGAGATGTTCAATGTGCTTTTGGAAATTTAACTTATTGTCAAAGAACAATCCCAGTAGACGAGTACAGTCAGCTATGGGAAGAGGATGGTTATTCAATTGCAGCTCAGGTTCAGGATGCATATTGCGTCTAGAGCAGAAGTGTATGGCAGTAGATTTCTGGCTGGATAGTCTATAACCATTTTGTGTCATCCATGTCAGGATGCGATTCATTGATATTTGAAGTTGGCGTTCAATGTAATGCATGTTTTGAGAATGACAGGAAATCGAGAGATCATCTGCGAAAAGGTATGAATCCACCGTTTTCGGAATGAGTTCAATTATATGGTTTATTCTCATTGCAAACAAGGTAGCGCTGAGAACAGATCCCTGTGGAATTCCTTCTTCTTGGATAAAGATTTTAGAGAGGGTTCCCCGATAACGAACTTGAAAGGATCTCCGTTGAAGAAAATTTTGGATAAAATATGGTAAATTACCTCTCAGGCCAAGAGAATGTAGATCCTTTAAGATTCCAAAACGCCACGTAGTGTCAAAGGCTTTCTCAACGTCAAGACAGACCATGACGAGATGTTCCTTTTTGATGAAAGCATTTCTGATATTTGACTCAGCTTTGATCATAAGATCCAAGGCGGATCGGTTTTTCCGGAATCCAAATTGTTCTTTATTTATCAAGTTTTGAGACTCGAGGAACCAGGTGAGACGGCCATGTATCATTTTCTCAAGAGTTTTGCTGAGACAGCTGGTGAGGGATATCGGTCTGTAATTTTGAGGAACCGAATGATCTTTACCGGGTTTTGCAATCGGTATTACATAAGAATGACTCCAGGAGATGGGGAGGGTATGTTCAGAAAATATTCGATTATAAAATATGAGCAGCGAAAACAGTGATCTTTGATCCAGATTTCGGAGCATTACATAATATAACCCATCAGGGCCAGCAGCACTGTTTCTTGAGTTGGTAAGAGCTTGCTGTAGCTCGAACATGGTAAATGGCTGATTATACGATAAAGCAGAATTGTCAGCGTAATTTAGTTTGGATCTCTCTGCAACGGTTTTACGTTTTTGGAATGATTGATCATAAGCATTACAAGAAGACAACAGAGAAAATACAATTCCCAGTGCATTTGATATATCTGTGGGATTAGAGAGTTCTTGTCCATTCCAGTTTAGTAGCGGGGTGGATAGAGGAGGAAATTTATTGTTTAAACATTTTATTTTTCTCCAGATTAATCTGATATCGGTATTTTTATTAACTGATGAGGCGAATTTAATCCAAGTTTCTTTTTTTGCTTTGCGTCTGATGTAGCGAGCTTTAGCTCTGAGCCGTTTGTAGTTAATAAGATTGGGGGTGGTAGGATTTTTGCGGAAAAGATTCCATGCTTTGTTTTTCTCTTTTTTTGCATTATTGCAATCTTCATTCCACCAGTAATTTAATTTTCGTCTATTACTTGCTTGATATTGAGGAACTGCGACGGATGCAGCTGCCAACATTTGATTTGTGATATGCTCAGTAACGCTATTGATGGAACCGGACTGAATGATATCGTTGTCAAATGAGATGTGCGATCTGTATTTTTCCCAATCAGCCTTTGAAAATTTCCATTTAATTGGACTTTCTATTGGGTAGGAACAGGATGTTTGAATTTTGCAGATTAATGGATAATGGTCACTACTATAAGGATCATTCAGAGGTATCCAATCTATACTTGGAAAGAGGATTGGGGAACATATGGAAAGATCTATAGCAGATATTGAGCCAGTAGGGAGATGCACATATGTAGGAGACCCAGTATTCAGTAATGATAAATTCTGCCTATCAATCAACGTTTCGATCAGCTTACCCCGTCTGTCTGAGGTGGGGGAACCCCATAATGGGTGATGTGCATTAAAGTCTCCTAGTAAACAAAACGGTGATGGTAACTGCATAACAAGATCTTCAAGTTCCTGAATAGTATATTGATGATTGGGCGGAAGATAAATGGAAGCCAATGTCAAAGTAATACCACTAACAACACGCGTGGCAACAGCTTCTAAGGATGTTCGTAAGGGAATACGTCTGGCGGGGATGGTGGAATCCACGAGTATCGCAACTCCGCCATGAGCGTTATTAGACACAGTCCTGTCTTGCCTGAATACAGTGTAATTTTTGATTGAGACTGAGACCAGTGATGTCAAATTAGTTTCTTGTAAGCACATTGCAAGAGGTTTATAGTGATTAATTAATTCGTATATATCATCTAAGTTACTGCGAAGACCTCTACAGTTCCATTGTATAATATGTTCCATTATTTGGTTTTGTAAGAGGAAGCTGAATCTGTCTGCTTTTTATGCGTAGGTTGTTTGTGACGGTCAGATTTAGATTTTTCTTTTCTAGGAAAAGAAGGGCGTCCTGAATCATTTTTATCCTCCATGTCTCCATCTGCATATAATTCAAGAAAATCTTCTTGGTTGGGCATATCATCTGTATCCATGCTTGTTGGTTGTTTCACCTCCACACTATCTGATTTATGTACTTTTTCTGCCACTGTATTGTGGGTTAGGTTTTGAGTTGGAATTGTGAGTGGCGTATTATTACTTTGGTCCACTAACTGTGATTCAGATGTAGGCTGAGTTGATAGTACAGATCGAGCCCAGTCGGCGATCGATTTATCTGGAGAGACTGACACTTCTGTTTGACATGCTACTGATTTGTAACTATGGGCAGCCGAAGCATAAGTAGTTTTTGGAATACTTGATTTTACTTGTCTTCTAGCTTCTTGAAAAGATACTTTATTTTCTGTCTTGTATTTCTGTATTTTTTTTCCTAACTTCCAAAGATCACAATCTTTGGAGTAGGCTGGATGATTGCCCTTGCAATTAGGACACTGCGGAGTTTGTGCCTTGCATTCAGATTGAGTGTGAGTTGTGCATCCGCAGTTTGGACATGTTGCATCTCCACGGCATGCTGTCTGGGAGTGGCCAAATTTCTGACATTTGTAGCATCTCAGAGGGTTCGGGATATAGGGCCGAACACGACAGTTTAAATAGCCTGCTTTAACCGAGGATGGTAGATTCGGCGAACTAAAGGTTAAAATTATGCTACGGGTTGGGACTAAGATGCCATCTTTTCGTATCATGATTCTCTTGGCCTGAGTTACATTTTGATCTTTTAGTTCCTGAATTATTTCTTCCTCGGAAACGTTCAATAGGTCCCATTCACTGATCACTCCCCTGGAAGAATTCAGGGTGTTGTGTGGAGTGACTTGGATTGGAATTCCACTTAAAGATGTAAGTTTTAACAGGAGGTCAGAGTGTCTTGGAAGAGAGGTCTCTATTAGCAAGTCGCCAGATTGAAGGCGTTTCACCATTTTTGGAGATGCTGCTGCATTTACAAGGCATCGTTGTATGATGAAAGGCGAAAGCTTGCTGACAGATTGTGAAGACAGAGAATGGATGATCAGGAAAGCTGGAGCTTCCTGCTTGTTTGCATCCTTTTTTAGTCTTTTCGACAATGAAAAGTCATGATCAGTTTCGTGGTTGTCTTGTTGCGAGCTCTTTGGCTCTAATCGTGGGAAGTCATTAGTATCCATGTTTACTCCTTTTAGCCCTGGGAGAAGTACTTTCTTCTCCCAGACTACCAGCCCCGCCACGTGGAGGCAGGAGCAGTGCCACCAGTGACCAAGCGGATATTAAAGTTAGTAGAGTGTGAGTATTTAATATAAATACTAAGAAAGAAAGGTAGATTCCCTTTCTGGGTTCTTACGTAAGACTTTTTAAGTGAAGAACCGCTTTAAGTGAACAAAATAGGAGAAAATCGTACAACAAAAAATAGAACTATATCACTTTCAAAGATCACTTTATGAGTCGCAGAGAAAAATCGCTTGTCACTATCGCTTGGCACTCGGGGCCTCCAAACAGTGAAAAGTGTAATAAAAAAAAATAATAAAATAAAGAAAAACACACAAAGTGAACTTTGTGTTTTTCTTTATTCTATTATTTATATTATTTATTATTTTCTATAATTTATTATATTTATTATTCTATTATTCTGTTGAATTTATTATTCTATTATTCTCTAATTTATTATATTGTTGCATTTATTATTCTATTATTCTCTAATTTATTATATTGTTGCATTTATTATTCTATTAGAAATATTTTTTATTATTTTATTATTCTTTTACAATTATTATTTATTATTCTATTACAATTATTATTTATTATTCTGTAATTCTATATTAAACTTTATCATTCTCGCATAGCTAGGATAACACAACTCCAGTTATTATGTTCCAACGTACAAACAGTCATAATGTATAATGTTGAAACAATTGTTTCCACATTATACATTGCACAGTGATAATAAAACTTAGTAGATAACTCATATTTACACTAGAGTGCCTTCGCATCGATGTACAAAAATCCAAACTGAACATCCACTACATGCTTCATTTTTATTCACAACAACTATAATAATGAATCCATTATGCAGGCCTAATGAGGCCTTAATAAGATCATACCGTATGGACATCAATAATTAGCATCGAACTTGAATACTAATTAAGTAATGCTCAGAAGTAAAGTAAAGTGTGTTAGCTGTCTGACGGCATCAGGGGTTCCCCCATCTCCGCGTTGTATACTCTGTTTGTGCATCACAGTACTGTACTCTGTGGAGACTAGAGATTTAAAAGTGTGTGGGGGAGTGGAATGTCGCGTAGTGTTATGTTCTGTTGTTCTTCTGACCATTTAGCCGTTGGGCACCAAGTGGGACCCTCCATTGCCCACACTTAGCCACGAGGAAGGTCAGGCACCCAGTAGATTTTTAAATACTCTGGCAGGCCCTGCCACCTAGTTTCCGAAGATTTCAGTGGCAAAGACTTATAGAAAAGAAAAAAAAGGAGGTGAGCATTGAGGTAAATTTACAGCCGAATTGGGGTATAGGTTTAAGTGAGAGGGGTTAAATTTTGCTCTAGTTCAATTAAGCTACTTTATGGGCATACGTTAAGTTTGAGTAGGGGGAAAGACTGGAGGCTAGGAGGGACAGATAAAGATAAGGGGATAATAGGAAAGGCGTCCCCGTGAAGATCAGTCGGGACAGGCCCCACCAGGAGAAGAGGGGGAGAGGCAGGGGGAGTGAAAGTGTATTGATGTCTAGCGGCACCAGGGGTTTCCCCCATCTCCGCGTAGCTTTTATTGTGGGTGTACCAGTTCGCTGGGAATGCCAGGAGGCAGGGCAGGGGAGGGGAGGTGACGGGAACCCGTCTACTCCCCCCCCTGCCAGGGGATGAGGTTTTAAAGAAACCAGGTTAGGGCACCTGGTTTAGATCACCAAATGACGGAAGGTCAGATTCAGGATGCGGTTCCTAACATCCTGACTGGAGGACTAGAAGGTTATTCCATTAGTTGGTATTTTTCATCCTTCAGTTGTATTTCCAGTTCTTCCATTTGCTAGTTTCGGTTTTGGTGGGGAATCTTGTGCTACTATTAGGCGCATTGTGGGTAGTCATCTCTGGTCCATTAGACAAGAGGCAGATTTGGGACATATCCATCATCAGTGTTGGGTCTCCATAAGCATCCTCTTCTTTGTTCATTGCTTCTCTGTTTAGTAGCGTCAAGTCTAAGTGTCATTTCTGGGTGTTCAGTCAGTAAGGGTTTGTTGATAGTGGCACCAGCCCCTTATTTGGTTCCTTGCTACTCTTTTCTTGCTCGTTTGGTGTCTGCTTTGTTAATCTCCTTGAACTTACTGAACACTGCTCAATTAATTATTCTTGGCTGTTTTTATTTATTTATTATTTTTATTTTATTTTATTTTTTTAATCTTATTTAATTTTATTATTTTTTTATCTTATTATTTTATATTATTTTTATCTTATTATTTTATATTATTTTTTATCTTATTTTATTTTTTTATTATTATTTTTAAAATTTTATTTATTTTTTTAAATTTATTTATTTATTATTATTTTTAATTTTTAAATTTTTTTAAAAAAATTTATTACTTTTTTACGTTATTTTCTTTTATTTATTTTTTCTTTTATTTTATTATTTTTTGTTTTTAATATTATTTTTTATTATTTTTTTAAATTTATTTATTTATTATTTTTTTTAATTTTTAAATTTTTAAAAAAATTTTTATTATTACTTTTTTACGTTATTTTCTTTTATTTTATTATTTTTTGTTTTTAATATTATTTTTTTATTATTTTTTTAAATTTTATTTCATTTATTTATTTATTGTTTTTTTTTTTATCTGCTGATACCACCAGGTTGGGCTCTCAGTGCTACGGGATTTGCTGGCATCCACTGGAATTGATTTTTCCTACAGTGGATGCGGGATTCTTACCTTGTCACTTTCGTTTGACAGTAAGCGTATTGTTGTGGCACGCCTCCTCGTGGCGTGGACAGGTACTAAGGATCAGCCATCCTGGTGATCGCTGCTCCCTAGTAGCTAAGTGTCCAGATGCAACAAAACAACAGAACAAGACACACACTTCGCGGACATAGCACCATACTTGTACAAAGTAGCGTACGCGTATTGAATTGAAGTTCCTAGAGTCGATGGCGTACATGTTTCCTCATCTCGTTTTTCGTTAGTCAAAAGAGTGAGCTGTTGTTTTTTTTTCTTAATTTTTCCCTTCCTTCGTAGGCCCTAAAATTTCGTAGGCCCCAGGCACTGTGCAATTGTGTGTTATTTTCTACCACTTTGATTGTTGCTGCATCCTCTTCACCCAAACCACTGATAGTGTCCTTCACCATGTCAGCATTGCTTGCATAGCAAGACTCAGTAGAGAAATTTATATACGGCACATATACAAAGCGGGCCGAGGAAGCAATTCTCTGCCCTCTCCACAAAAAAACCCCCGCCAAATTATGATATTACGGTCACTCTTAAATGATTACATCTACCCATATATTTATTTTGTCTGCAAATTGCGTATGTTCTCTGGTCGATTTGCTTGTTTTGCTGAGCGAAAACCCCCCAGTTTCTGGGGGGGAGGAACCTTGCTACTACGCTTGAAACTGACTAACTCGGCCACTGAGTGAAAAAAGGCCCATTAAAGTTCCTCGCGTCATCGACGGGATTCGAACCCGGGACTTTAAGGTGTGGGGAGGACGGTGACGATACCACTGTGCTACCGCGCAGAGACTGTCCTCCCTACACCGGTTGGAAAAGACCTGAGTTCGAGTACCGTCATTGATGTGAGAAATTTTTATGGGCCTTTTAAAAAAAACATGCTACTCTCGCCTGAGTTAGTCGGTTTCTGGAAAAGGTAGCAATGGTTTTTTTTTTTCCCTTCTGGAAACTCGGGTTTTTCTCCAGAACACAAAAAATCGACCACAGAAAACAAGCAGTTTACAGACACTACGTACTGAGCAATATGGCCTTAGTCGCTGATGCACCTAAAACCCTACTAAAAGAACAAGAAGAGGAAGCAATATGAGTACAGGTTTAATTTAATTTAAAGGAAATCTGAAGACCTCATAGCGCTTCCACAAAAACCTTGTCAATGCACACCGGTAAATCAACATCTGGAAGTAAACTATATACTTCTTTCACATCACTACACGCATTGCTCAATATGCCTATCCAGATCATCTTACCACCTCCTCACTGGCCGTCCCTTTCCCTTGTGTTTATAGTTGGTTTCAGGTCCGTCTATCTCTCCTTCTCTCTCTCTGGATGAGAATACTTCAGGAATCGAACAATAAATTGATTAGATCTGAACTCGTCTGTGATCACATTGGACGTTTTGCTTTTGGGTGCAACTGGGATATTCTCAACACCCGTTGAAACGAAGTCTTCTGTGTGATGAAGTGAAAGAGAAAAATCATAAGTTGTCTTGCATATGGTTCCAACCTGAACGACTGCACACTCGAAAGGGAATTGCTGTGCTGCCATCTCTTTTTGTCGTCTGGCAGTTAGAGCCAGATATCATTCACTTGGTGGTGTTGTAACCTTGCTCGACTTTGCCTCTCTTCAGGATATGTTGCCTGTACAGGAAAGAATCCTGATGTATCCAGAATTGGGGGCTCACATGTGAGTATGTGGACGTTCAGCACTCTTTCTAACTCCACCTGGCGCGTTATGGCCATAGATGCCGATGCGCCTAAAAAATTCCCAAACAAACAAACAAACTCCACCTGTGAGCCAATTCTTCCCTTCCGCCCACTGCTCTTCACCGCAATGAATTACTTATACAATGTCTGTGCGACATTGGACCATGGAACTTTCTTCAGACCTAATTGGTTATCTGTGCACAATCGAACGGATGACGCACGTCAGACCGTTCTATTTAAGATGACCCATATTTGCATATATATCAGAACAATGTGCTCGTTACACATTTGCGTATACCTTACTAACGTGATCTGTGCGCACAAGTTCAGTTTCAACTTAAAAAAGATAAGTGTGCAAACGCGGCTATTACCATGAATTTTGTCCTCCAATAATTCCTACTTGGTCAGAAATTATCCATTTCAGATGTATCCTGTTGTCATCTGTTGTAGTTACGAGTACTGCACAGTGCAAAAAAAGAATGACATGAACGCCAGTAATTATGAAATTGGTTTTATTTCTTATCTACTTCATTACATTTCCTTTTTGCATTCTTCAAAACGTTAAAAGTACTTTTAAGTTTTAGTTTTTTACTGCATGACTTTTTGCAGCTCTGACATGTGCTGTCATTGAATCTATTGAATTACTGAATGGTATAATCTATGCTTCTGGCAGAGGATGATTATTACATTGTTTCACGGTTTGTATGCTCCGAGGTATACTCTACAACAGTGGTGTCCAAACCGTGGCCCGTTGGCCGTATCCGGCCCGTGAATAATTTTTATACGCCCCGCAGAAAGTGAACTAAAGCAGCATTTTAAATTTTGTTAATTATTTCAAGAACCGTGTACATTCGACGCTAAAATAAGTGTAAATAAACAAATTTAAAAGACTGTGGCGCTCCTTTCAGCGAATATGTGAGTGTTGAAGTTACGAAGCCACGTGTTAGTGTCGTGATTTCTGTTTCCTTTATCTATGTTTTGTATCAAATATGCGCATGCCCGACCAGAAGCGTGTGTATACACGAGGTGTTATCAAAATGTTTTGGGATTCTATCGTGGCGCGCCTTCTGCGCAGTACACTTCATTGACAATGTAACGCATTAATTTTTATTGAATCACTCAGTGCGGCCCGCGAAACAAATCTAACTTTGAATATGCTATTGTACGGAAAAAGGTTGAACACCACTTCTCAACAACACTTATGTTGTTAACGAAACTGAATCGCTTGCAAGTTGAGTCGAAGCCCATTTTCACTTGTACTGTATATTGCTTTTGATTTGTATCATGGTACAAAATTCAAATTATTATATTACGGCCACCCGTAATTTCTTACATATATCCATTTATGTGTTATGTCTATAAATTGCGCGTGTTCTCTGGTCGATTTCCCTGTTTTGCTGGACGAAAAAACCCCAGCTTCTGGGGATAAAAACACTGCTATCTACGCCTGAGACTGACTAACTCAGCAACAGAGTGAAAAATGCTCATTAAAGTTCCTGGCATCATCGACAGGATTCGAACCTGGACCTTTTCCACCAGGTGTGGGGAGGACGGTGACAATACCACTGTACTACAGCGCAGACTGTGTCATGGTAAACAGCCATTGGCTGTTATATTTCAGCCACCCCTGCTGAAATGAGGAGACTGTTATAGAACCTTGTCCACCTAGACTTCTGTCGACCCCGGGCGAAATATTCATCTGTCCCCCCCCCCTCAAAATTAAAGGTGGAATTCGTAAAATTAAAAAAAAACGAAACATATAAAAATTATTCAAATCATAATTATTTATTTAAACTTGAATGACTAGTACATTATTTATATAAACTTAAAAGTTTTCACATGATTACCTTATGATATTTACTTGATATCTATAACGTCTGATGTTTTTATATCTTTTAGTACATCTTGTTTTATTGACAGAATGGCCAATCCATTAATTCTTTCTTGGCGGACTTTCTCGTGAATGTGTTTTAATATTTTGAGTTTTGAAAAAATCTTCTCTCCAGACGTAACCGTAATTGGCAATGTTAATAATATGCGAAGAGAAATGGTGATGTTGGGGTATAATTCAACTAATAAAATAATAAATAAATAATAATTCATCTAACAAATAAATGTCAATAATTCTAAGCAACCAGATATATATATATTTTTCCCCCCTTTTAAAACATGTTGCAAAGATTCGATTTCTCTTCGAAACTCTGGCATCGATACTTCTATCAATATAATTGCCGTCTTCGCCAGTGAGAATTCCTTCAAGGTGTTGACATTTCGTTTCTATTGCACTTTCAAATAAATTCATGAAGTTTTCTGATTTTAGAATAAGATGAAAAGCCAAGGATATTTAATTCATCTGATCAAATCTTTCTTGTAAGCTAACGATAGCTACATCGATAGTTATATTAAAAAAATCTCCGTTTCGAACCTTTTGGTTGAATCAATGGGGCGTTCATCTCATGAAGTTTCACAGTTAAACTCGCGCTTTTTTCTATAAACTAGCACTTTTGGTAACACTGACGGTACTTCCAACTCAGTTGCAATGTCTATGGCTTTATCCATGCACAATTTAAGTTGTAATGTTCTAAATTCGTTTAGTCGACTAAGAGCACGTTCTGACGATGTTACCAACAGTAAATTATAAGTTCGAAGCATTCAAGGAATTAATCGTGGATGCTACAAAAAGTTTCATACCTATTAAGAAATATTGTTCAAGGTTTAGGCCTAAATTGTTGTCAAATGAACTAATGAGACTCGTAACAGAGAAGAAAAATGCATGGGATGCATATAAATTATCAAGCGACTCAGAAGCCTATGGCAGATATAAGTTAATCTGTAATCAGGTCACAAAGGAGGTTCGGCAGGCGAAGGCAGATTACGAGAAATCCTTGGCAAAAGATGCTAAGAAAAACAGCAAGGATTTCTTTACTTATATAAACTCTAAAAGGAAGGGGATGAATCTGATTGGTACACTTGACATCGATGGTTCGACTGTTGATGATCCTGCTCAGAGAGCAAACAAACTGAATGAGTATTTTGCATCTACGTAGATTCACACGTGAGGAATTATTAAGGTTTGAAAATGGCAGAAGGTTATCAAATTGTAGCAGGATACTTAATGATTTTGTAATAACTGAGAGCAAAGTGGAAGAGAAACTGTTGAAGTTAAACGTAAGAAAAGCACCTGGGGTGGATGGGATCTATCCAGTTATATTAAAGGAGGCGGCAAAGCAACTAAGCAAACCTTTAGCCATAATTATGAGAGCATCCTTGGACTCAGGGGAGGTTCCCACGGACTGGAGATGTGCAAATGTATCCCCAATTCACAAAGGGAGATCGAAGGGTGACACGAGTAATTACAGACCAGTTAGTTTAACTTCTGTTCCGGGTAAAATAATGGAGTCACTGGTTAAAGATGCATTGCAGGATCATCTAAACAAGACTGCAGCAATAATTCAGACACAGCATGGGTTTGTTAAGGGAAAGTCTTGTCTCACAAATTTTATAGGATATTATGATGTGGTTACAAAGGAACTGGATGCAAAAAATAATTTTGATATCATATATTTGGATTTCAGGATCGCTTTTGACACTGTTGCGCATGGAAGACTATTGTACAAATTGGAGCAAAATGGTATTAAGGGTAAGTTGCTGCAATGAATAAAAGGATGGTTAAGTGGGAAAAGACAGAGGGTGGTAATCAATGGGTGGTAATCAATTATTAGTGGAGTCCCACAGGGTTCGGTGTTGGGTCCACTGTTGTTTTGTATATTTATCAATGATATTGATGAAGGTATATCAGGCTTAGTGTCGAAGTTTGCAGATGATACAAAGGTTGGCAGGGTTGTTAATGACAGTAATGGCAGTGTGCTACTGCAACAGGATCTAGATAATTTGGGCAGATGGGCTAAGAAGTGGCAACTGAAGTTTAACCTTGACAAATGCAAAGTACTGCATATGGGGAGAAGTAACCCCAGAGAAACGTACCAACTGTGTGGTACTACACTTAAGGTGGTAGAAAATGAAAAAGACCTGGGAGTAATTGTGCAGGCAGATATGAAGTTTTCTGAGCAATGCAGACAGGCTGCCAGGGCAGGGCATGGGGTTTTGTCAATGATATATAGGAATTTTACTAGCAGGGAAAAGGAGGTGATTATCCCTCTGTATAAGGCAATGGTCAGGCCACGCCTTGAGTACTGCGTACAGGTCTGGAGGCCTCATTTTAGGAAGGATGTAGATTTACTTGAGCGTGTACAGAGAAGGGCAACAAGATTGGTGAGGGGAATGAAGGGATCCTCTTACCAAGAGAGGCTTAAGTTCTGCAAATTGCAGTGGCTGGAGACTAGGCACCTGCGCGGTGATCTGATTGAGGTGTATAAGGCCTTGAATGGGTTCAGCACGCTGAATTCTGATGGGATCTTTCCACTTGTTCAGATTACGAACCTAAGGGGGCATAAATTCAAATTAAGAAAGAATAGATGTGCGGAAATTTGCCTTTAGCCAGCGGGTGGTTAATTGCTGGAACAAACTTCCATCTGTCGTTATGGAAGTTGATAGGTTGAATAAATTTAAGGAGGAACTGAACAGGCATTTGGAGGGAATGGTGTGATTTTTTGTTTTTTTGGCTGATGCTGCATAAGCTCGTACATTTGCTTTCTTGCATCACATGCCACTACTACTACTACTACTATCAATGTAATTGCAGTGTTCATATCAATACTCAGCTCACTGAGTATTATAAATAAAGCTCAGTGTTTCATACCAAACAACTACACTTATAATAAATTTAAAATAAATAATTTAAATAATAAAAAAATAAACGAATTTTCTGTTTATAATCCGGGACGACCACACGGTCAGAGGAGTTCACAAGATAGGGAGAATACAAGAAACTTTCTGTTAACAAACTTTGTATTTCAGACTACAGTTTTGCGTATTTTCTTTTGGCCTGTATCTTGATTTCATTTAATGATGGTATATCAGGCTTAATGTCCAAGTTTACGGATGAGACGAAGGTTGACCGTGTGGTTAATGGCAATAATGAAGGTATGCTGCTGCAACAAGATCTAGAAAAATTTGGCAGATGGGCTGAGAAATGGCAATCGAAGTTTAACATTGACAAATGCAAGGTAGTGCATGTGGGTAGCAGTAATCCCAGAGTAACGTATCAACTATGTGGTACTATACTCAAGGTAGTGGAAAATGAAAATGACTTAGGGGGAATTGGGTAGTCAGATATGAAGAGCTTTGAGCAGTGCAGACAGGCTGCCAGGACAGCTCATGGGTTGTGTCAACGATATACAGGAATTTCGCTAGCAGGGATAAGGAGGTGATTATCCCATTGTACAAGGCAATGGTTAAGCTGCATCTTAGAACTACTTACAGGTCTGGAGGATTCATTTTAGGAAGAGTATCGGGGGCAACGAGATTGATGAAGGGAACGAAGGGGTGGTCAAGACAGGCTTCAGTTCTGCAAATTGCGATGTCTGTAGACTAGACACCTGTGAGGTGATCTGATTGAGGTGTTGGAGGTTTTTAATGGGTTGAGCAGGCTCAATGCTGACGGGATTCCTCCTCTTGTTCAGGCTATGCACATGGGGGCATAAGTTCAAATTGAGGAAGTATGGTTGCAAAATAGATGTGCGGAAGTTTGCTTTCTTGGAGGAACAAGCTTCCATCCGTTGTTTTCTAAGTAGATAATTTGAATAAATTCAAGGAAGAACTAGACAAACTATTGATAAGTGAAATCGGATCTTTTTTTTTTTGTGGATAATGTTTTATAAGCCTGCTTTTTACCACATTTTCCACTGTTAATACTAATACTAATGACAGTACGCTGCTGAAACAGGATCTAGAAAAGTTGAGCAGATGGCTGAGAGATGGCAAATGAAATTTAACATTCACAAATTTAAAGTACTACATATGGGAAGCAGTAACCCCAGAGTGACGTATGAACACTGTGGTAGAGAACGAAAAAGACCTGGGGGTAATTGTGCAGGCAGATATGAAGTTTTCTGAGCAGTGCAGACGGTCTGCAAGAGTAGCTCATAGTATCTTGTCAATGATATACAGGAATTTTTCTAGCAGGGATAAGGAGGTGATTATTCCCTTGTATAAGGCAATGGTCAGGCCACACCTTGAGTACTGTATACAGATCTGGAGGCCTCATTTTAAGAAGAATGTAGAGCTGTTGGAACGAGTACAGAGAAGGGCAACAAGATTAGTGAATGGAACAAAGGGTTGCTCTTGCTCTTACGAAGAAAGGTTTAAGTTTTGCAAATTACAGTGTCTGGAGACTAGGCACCTACGAGGTGAGCTGATTGAGGTGTATAAAGCCTTGAATGGTTTGAGCATGCTCAATGCTGATGGGATTCCTCCTCTTGCTCAGAATAATCACCTGAGAGGGCATAAATTCAAATTGTGGAAAGAGAGATGTAAGATAGATGTGCGGAAGTTTGCCTT